>NC_134655.1:6424371-6726975 GCF_030463565.1 Pelecanus crispus | reverse complement strand
CCAGGTACACACTTTATGTCCAGGGATCTACTGTATTGTTGTCTATTCTGTACATTTTTTTTAATTGTGTAACTAGCTATAACTTCCCCCTCTTGAGGGCTTATTTTTTTAAAATAATATAATTGAAAGAGTAAGTAGATGTAAGAAGATTAGCATATATTGGAGGGTAGATTATGATACACCCACCCAAACCCAAGTATCTAGAGATGAGAACATGTGTTGGTTTGGTTGGGGTTTGGGGGTTTTTTTTTTTTTAGTTAGATGAATGTTATTTTCTTATGGCTCTGAGTCTGATGGCCTGTTAGTCCTGCCCTAGCATAACCTTTTATGCATTTTACTTTTCTATGCCTTTATTTCAGTAAAGGTTAGTCTTTGGATTAGAGCAAGGGAATGTGTGTGGCACTAGAAGTCGATGGAAGAATATTTGTTTTCTACATGAGTTTTCTGTTAGCGCTTCTGTGTGGCTCCTAGAGAGGAAAGTATTTTTGCATCTGTTCCCATTGTTCTAGGGTTGATAGGGCAAGCCAATGACTTTTTGCTTATATTTGGAAAAAGGTCTCTAATGGTGTGTGTTGTCATGTAATACGTATGTCTGCAGTGGTCTAGATTGATAAGGAGAATTATAGCTGGAGTCCAAATTTTAGGGTTTTCCATTACCAAAACAATGAAACCATATCAAATATACTGACATTTCAGAAAGCACAAAACATTTCCGAAACTGTTGACCACTTAAAAAAGAAACAACAAACCCTAGGAATGCATGTTTTATTTAGTTGGGATTGCATTCCAGAATTGGCTTCAAGTTGCTGCCAAGGTTTGGTGAAATGCTGCTCCACTTCTGGCCAGTTGAGTCAGCTTTGGGTGATCTGCAGGCACCCCCCGCGTTTCTCCCTTGCCCAGTAGTACCCCACTCCCACTGAGTGACAGGCGTCATTTAGTGTACACGCTTGTCATGTTGATGGTTCCTGGGAAGATGTGGTGATGTAGTGCATGTAGTCACATAGCAAAGAGAGCTTAATGCAGTTATTTTCCTGTTGCTTAATACGTGTGATCTGCCTAGAAAGAGATGAATATTTTTGATTTGGAGGTAATGTTGCAGTTCTTGGTTATGGCTGAATTGCATTTTTTTACTTAACATAGGATTTCAGCCTAAGTTTTATGAAATAATATCTTCCGTGCAGCATCTCATCTGGGGAAAAAAAAAGTGACCTTTTTTACAAATAAAAATAAGCTGTTCAAGATAAGGCTTTTCTGTATTTCTTGCAATTACCTGTTATTTATTTAGGTAAAACTCCCAGTTCATCCCTTAAGAAGGATCAACTCTGGGAAATTTGGACCATATCAAGTCTTAGTAAGCAGATTATATGCAAATAATATAATTGGCTGATTTTCTTTGTCAGAGTGTAATCTTCCAGCAGGGAGTTTTCATTATGAGCAGAGTTTGTATGGAGTAGGAGTGTGAATATTGAAGATCCATATTTTTTTATATGTTACTTTTATTATCTTATGGGCAATTGAATATAGATAACTGAAGTTACTAAGACCGTAATGCAAATAGTAAATGTCAGGAACACAGTTTTGTAATTCAGGTAGTGTGCGTTTGAGGTGCCTAGTTTTTAATTTGGAGGTGATTTTATATGACAAGAGTCCTGGAATAAGATGTTTGTTATAGTTATGGATATAGTGGCCAACTAATTTAATCTGAGTAATAAGGTGCTACATCCTGACCACTGGTAATGTTTTTCATTTCACTTCTGATCATCTTCGAAACAGAGAACTGGTTATTTATGATGTTTTTTCCAAGGGAAAAAACTGGGGAAACTTGATAAAGACTTGGTTTTTTTCAAAACAAGAATGACCAGTGGCTGCAGTCTACATATGGCAGTGCTATGCTTGTGGCAGACAAGTAGGAAGTAGAATTGATAACAGACTATTGTAACTTGATTTAGGGTAAAGAATACAATTTAAATATAGTTGAAAATGAAAGACTGTGATATTCATAATTTAAGATTAATAACTTAAGTATTTTTAAAATTTTGTTATTTTGTACTATTTTGGAATGGGAACTGTATTCTTACAGGAAAGTTCCAGTTTGGTGTGCTGCCATATACTGTTTTATTTATCGTTGCTTTATGTACCTGTCTGAAAACTATATCCAAAATACTTTCTTTTAACTCCACATAAAATGAAGCTTAGCATTGTGGATAGGCAGTTGCTTCCTAGAAGTGATGCCACAACAAAAAAAAAAATTGTGTTCTAGGTCACAGAATTGTATAGGAAGGAAAGGCCCTCTGGAGGTCTAGTCCAGCCTCCTGCTTAAAGCTTCTCCAGTTGTTCCAGGTTGGTTGCTCAGGAATTTGTCCAGTCAAGTTTTGAATATCTCAGTTTCCACAATCTTTCTGGCAACCTAATATGGTATTGTTATTGGAAGGTCTTTTTTTGTTTCAGCTCTTAAAGTCATCTTAAATTCCTATGAAGATTCATGCCCTTCCAGCCCCCAGTATATGTTTGGAAAGTATTCCTTGGTGATGGAGGCTTGGGAAGCTAATGACCTGGTTTAGAGCTGATTATGGTTTTTATTGAGAATTACTGAAAAAGAGAGAGAGTCAGGTGAATGACTACAGAATGACTTTTTGGTGCCTACTTTCCTCTTCCCTCTGGTCGCATTTACTATATATATTCTTCTCCTGCCGTCCACGCTCAAGCTTCACTACTGTGTCTATGACAAGGTCTTGCAAATAAAACTTCCTTTCCTAAGCATTTACCTGTTCACTTAAGTGTCATTCATACACTGATCAAAATTATTATTCTTGCCATTTTCATATTTAAGCAGTGATATTTTTATTCCTTCTCATAAGTATTATTTCTACAAATCTACAGTTCATTTGAAACTATGGTAACCAGAAAGGAAAGCTGCACAAGTATCTCTCTTACATTTGTGGTATAGGTCTGTTGTTACTTGCCTAATAAGTGATTGGCCAAAAAAAGGTGAAACTGGCTTTTGCGTATTGATTTACCAAACACAGAAATGGTTTATTAAGGCAAATACTTCAATGATAATGGAAAAATGGGGTTTTTTGCATGTGCTGCTGGAGTACATTTGTGTCTTCGATATTCCGTGTTTAAGCTGCTCTTGTTTTATTAAGTGGGCTTCCGTTTGGCTTACTTCAGTAAGCTGTATTTTCAAAACTGATGTCTTTGTATTGTATTTGTTTAATTTTTAAAATGTTTATGAATTAAAAAGTATTGCTGCGTGTATGTGCTATGTTACTACTCTACTGTGAAATAGAACAGGTTTTGTAAACTAGAAGACCTGTGGCTTGACAGTTGAAAAATAATCAGAAGAATCAGGTTTTAGGCATTTTATTTCTCTTGCTGCATTGCTTTGTCTTTCTGGTTATACTGCTCAATTTCTATTCAGCAGTGCAATGGTTTTATGGAAGTTAATAAAGTCGTGTACTTGGAAGAGAGTATATTTGTGCCTCAGAGAAGGAGTTGCTGCTAAGCAAAAATTTTCAAAGGTGGCAAGACATACGTTGTATACATCAGTATGATAGAAAAATGTCAGTTCAGTAATACTGTGGATAGAAGAAAATACAGTAAGTCATCCTTTTTGTATATAGTAGGTCAGGCATTAAGATTCTTCATATTCACCCCCAAATACAGTAACAATCTCTGTAAAACTGAGTTCTCAAGTTTTTTCCTTTCTGTGCCAAAGGGTATAAACTGTGTGAAGCATACCTTGCATTCAAAACTGGTTAGGGAAGTTTTGTTTACAGAGAGGATTTATGCATTCTTTCATAATCCTACAAATGGGCTTAGTCTTCCTCTATCTCCAGTGAAGAGAAGCATGGAAAAATTCTAACAGGTCTTTTGGATGCAAGATTGAGTCCATGTTCTTGGTAGCTTGGGGATTTAAGTAACTTAACTGAAGTTTTTCAGTTCTTCTACAGGAAGGACTATTTGGCAGTATACAAGGAATTAAGCATCCTAGAAGGTGAAATAGGATTACCAGGATGAAGGAAAGTATACCAAGGAAGATGGGAAAGATAGGAAAATGTAAGAATATGTTGATGCTTACTAGAACCATTTGAAAAGTATGTTCTGTGTCCAGCTGCATCACCTTCACTTTTTTGTTCCTGTTGTGGAATATGTTGGCATTTAGTTATTAGCTACATAAAGTATAAATAACTACTTTATGTAAAATCTTAATCTTGGAATAAATTGTCCTGTTGTTGTGGAAGGTGCAAATGTTTGTCTTAAATGTGTGATAAAGTTAGGAATTGAAAAAGTAATCATTAAAGCCTTTTGTGGAGGGATCTGGAAGAGAGAAATCAAGAGGGAGTAGTTACTTAACTGATGTGAAAGAACAGAATTGGGCAGTTACGTAACTGGAAGTAATTTCTGAATGTAATTCCACATGCAGAGTTTTCCTCCCTCTTTCAGAGTCTTCTTCCTTCCATACTTGGTCTCCTCCAGCTACTGAAGGTGTGCCTTCACCACGTAACTAGGCCAGTTCAGTGGCTGCCGCTAACAGGGTGGTCCTGGCTCTGTGTCCTGACTGCACGTTTCTGTTGTTTGCCTTGTGCCTGTGTTTTCTGCCCATTTGAGCCCCATAGGTGAACTGGTTGAAGAAGCTAAACTGTGAAGAGTAGTAGTTTTCTGTGGGTTAAATCTCTGTGGAGTCAAACAGGTGTTCCTCCCGCATGGAAGAGGATACAGGAGCTTTTGGGCAGTGACAATACAGAATTGAGGGGGACTGGCCCTTTCAGTAGTTGAAGTGTCATCTCAGTTGCCTGGCCCAGCAGTAGTGGCAATGTTTTCCTTAACTGTGAGACCAGGAGAATGAAACTTTACTCCTGCTGTCATCTGCTACTTTTCTACTTGATCTTACTCTTAAAAAACATTTGGGCGATATGCCTCCAGCTCCAAAAGTAATCCTCTGATCTTTCTAGTGATCTCTGTTTTAACTTCTCCCCCCCCCAAAATGTTATATAGTCTGTCATAGATCGATTAGAGCTCTGCAAGGAAGTTCAGGACTGCTGATGATTTACATTAATTTATGCAAGCAGGAAGATCATGTACATTTTTCTTTGGTTTCAGTCTAGGTGTGGGTTAGAAGTTGTGCAGGTGTTACTTGGAATGAGACGGAAGGGGGAAGAGAAGATTTAGGAATAGTTATAGAAGTGTTTCCTCCCCTCAAGATTTTCTTCCAGCCTTAGCATGGTTAATCAGATGCTGTTGTCAAAACCCTGCTAGACCTCCTCCTTCAGTTGGATGCTTACCAGCCTGTTGTGGTTAGATCTTATTATGAGCCTTTGCACTCTTGAGTTTTCCGTGGTTTATGGAAGCTGCAGTGCCAGTTCTAGACGTGAGGTCTGTCTTCGGCCTTTTTACGGAATGTGGACCATCCTATGCCATGATCTGAAGTCCCATCCTTCCCAACTCGCTTCTCTCCTAGCTTCTGAGTTTTTCTGGGGGCACGCTGAGGCTACAGGTCTCACCTCCAGGAGTACCTGATAATTAAACCAGACGTGCCCTTTTTTTAATCTCATAAAATATTAATATTGTCCTTCAGAGATACTGATAAATGGACCAAATAATGCCTGAACACGTTGCCTGCCTCTCCTCTTTACCTCACTTTACGCTCAGTTCAGAGCATTTTGTTTTCTTCCGCTCCTGAAACAAAATTTGGGGAGTGTGTGTGTGTTTGGTTTTTTTTAACAATGTGGAATCCTCTGATTTTTTTCAACTAGCTAAGAAGATGCTGGCTCTCTTTAGGTGTTCGGGAAGAGCTTTACTGTTGATCGATCAGAAACTATTGTATAGTGATTCATTGCTTGATTCCTCACCATTTTAGGATTTGGATCTGGGGAAACTAGTCTGCTTTAGGCGGAAGCTATGATTTGCTGAAAATAAGCTTCTATGTGAATAATCAAACTGACAGCTACACTGTAGGCTGTGATTTTGTTTTGTGAAGTTGTAGCCTGGTCAGAAATACTAGACAATGGGAAAGCCACATGTACAAAATTTTTGAAGTTTAGTAGATCGTTTTAGGTTGGACAGAGGATTATAGAGATTCAGGTTGTTCAGTATCTATTTATATAAGCCATGAACAGGAGTTACTTTTTTGGTGTTGAATTTGTAGAAGGCAGTGAGCACAGCTAGTGGGCATTGGCTCTCCCCAGTTTTGCAGGTGCTCCTTAGAAGGACTGTTGTGAATATAGCTGCGATTGCCTGAGCTGTTTCTCCTTACTGCTGTTCAAATGTTTCTGTGGGACTTCCCTGCTTGGAGGCATGCCAAAATGAGTGTGTGGGAAGACTTAATACTTGCTACTTACATAGCATTTTGTATGTTCAAAGTCTTCTGCAAATATTAACTAATCTTTATTTAACATTTGAGCCCAATTTCTGTCAGTATAAATCACTAACAGCCAGTTATGACCCCTACTTTTTTTGATGTCAAAAGAACAAAATGCTGTAACTAGTGTAGTTAAGAATAATCTTTATCATCTTATTAACATACCATTTTTGTCACTCTACCCTTCTGGCTTAGTGTGGTGTAGAAAAAAGTTATGAATAGAGTATAGTACTACTCTTCAGGAGGTCCATGCGTTGTAGGATGCTGACTGCTGGAAAGAATGGCATTTCGTTCGTTTTGTGTGTGGTATTTCAAGCTTTTCTGTGCTCGTGGTTTTTTTTTTTTTTTTTTTTTTTTCCCTGCTATATTAAGGTTTATTTCTTTCCAGTCTGGGGAGCCATAGCATATTCATAACAAGTAATGCTGTGAGAATAATGTTCATTCTGAACTTGCTTCTTAAGAACTGTCATTCATCTTAAAATGTAGTCTTAGGCTGAAAATTATTTTAATTACTTACTGTATACCTGTACTAAAAAGTTTTCCCTATCTGTGTTCTGGCACTATAAATGGTAGTTTTCAGTTAACTGATATTTATTAAATATAACTGGTATGACAAATTCATTAAGCTGTTAGTGTTTTGATTACAGTAGGGTTCTTGCAACACCAAAACCAAAGTAGCTGTGTACATTTTTGTTAGGATCCCATACTCTGAAAATGACTGTTATGTTGGTTCTTGCGTATGCTGTTGATCAGCTGTAAATGACTAGTGTGTTGTACGGAAGTATTTTGCTCCAGCAGTGTCTGAAAAATCAGCGTATGGATTTAAAACAAACACAATTCCTAAGAATGCCCCTTCTGAGTGGCAGTTTTTACAGAAGGTTACGTAGTTGTACGTTTTGGCTTGTATTACCCAGATTTTCTACTGCTTGTTTTTGTTTTGAAGAGATTTTACAATATTTTTTTCTTCAGGTAGTTTGCAACAGTAATATGCATGAATTCATGGATGTGTCTTTGCAAATTGGATTTGCTATGTTTTCATGTTAAGCATCCTTTTAAAGAGAGGCTTCAGCAGTTCTGACTTAAGCTTCAAGATTTTGTCATTCCAACTTTTCCTTAGGGAGTTAAACATGAAAATTTGAAAGAACAGGTCTGTACAGTGAATTGCATGCTAGAAACAGTGTGGACTAATAGGAAGAAATACTGAGATCAGGGCTATCTTAGTATAGGTGGGGTACTGTGCTAAAAGAGCTCTACTGTTTTCTGCACCAGGACTGGCCTGGATACTTTCTGTGGCGTTGGGTTGCATCTTGGAGACTCTTACAGAACACTAAGGAAAATGAAGTGGTGGATAGGGCGTATTGGTCTTAAACTTTTAGCAGAGAGTTCAAAGAGAACTTTCCTAAATTAATGTAAAAAAGTCAGTCTGACAGTAATGTATAGTCTCTGGGAACATATAGTTTGCAGAATTTTGAGAACAAAATTCTATTAGTCTGTAAGCAAGCTTGAATTGTAACTTGTAACATGTTAAAAGCTGACTCTGAACTTCAGAGAGAAAAAGTCTATAGAAGAAGGTCTAATCTTTTACTAACTGTTAACGTTTTGTCTTTGACCAAACAGTTGACCAATTTTAAATTGGTTGTTATGTATTAATTTGCTGATGGGTTTTAGTTAATGAGGGTTTTTTGTTTGTTTGTTGTAAAGTTCAGTAGCTTTAAAAATTGAATGGCTCTGGGACTTTTGACCTTCACTAAGTGTCTAAAATGTAGCTAGCTTTTTAAGAAAAGTGGTGGTGTACAAAAATTAATAGCGTAAGCGTCCCATATGTAGGCCTAGCACTGTTCTAAGAATTCTTCCGATCTTAGTTAAAATGGAATAAAACTGTATTTCTACTTGATTATCATCTGACAAAATGTTAGTCAAAACAACTTGGGTATGAACACAGTAAAAATTTTTGTTTGTTTTCTGGTAACAGCATGATTTTTAGAAGCTACACAGATCAATGAAGAAAATCATTAGAAATAGAACTAGTTCTCATTACGGACTCTAACAGTATTAAACTACTTAGTGGTGAGTGCTATCTGTGACTGAACAAAGCTCGTCCTGTATAGAGTAATGGCAGATTCTAATCGTGTCTGATATGCTGAAGAAACTTCATAATAGTAATGGGTTATAGAACCTAAATGAGACCGCTCTTGGCTGTACTTGGTCAAATGAGCTAGTGGTTCTTTGTTCAGCAGGTGTGTAATGTCTTTGATTTTTGTTGCGTCTCTGCTGCTTTCATTGCCATTTTATGTAGGGTTTAGGCAAAAGTGATCAACTATTGGCTTGTCAGAACATCTATTCAGACACCACAAAACAAAGTGAGTTATGAATTTTTGTTATTGTTGGAAAAACAGCATGTTGGGGCCAGGCTTTTATGTTTCATAGCTGGCTAGATAACGCGTGGTACTGGCACTTGGGTGCTGCACTAAGTATGTGTCATAGTGCTATAGCCAGAGAGACTTAAGCTAGATTTGGAGCAGTGTATGGCAACTTTTAAAGCAGGTAACAATACGGACATCTCTTTTTTCCTTTGGCATAATTTGACAGTCAATCATGTCTGCTGTAGTGTCTCACTGATTTTGAAAAGAGCTGTTTTCTTGCACCAGCCACAGGACTCTCTTGTCGAGCCAGCTCGACTTACTAAACTGTTGGAAAGCTAATTTGTTCAAAAAGAAATTAATAGATTGTTGCTCAACAAAGGGTCTGACAAGTGCCCTTGATTATGAGATAATGGCCAGAAGTAAATGCAGGGAGAAGGGGGCAGTGGGACTGTTCCTTTCACGAGCAGCAACCCATCTATTTTATTGTATTATCAAACTGCTACGGATATTGTAATCATTCATTATTTAGTTAAAAAGAGGAATAGATACAGTTAATGCAATCTGTTCAAATTGGTATAAAATGTGCTCTTAGTTGATAATTGAAAGGAATACTGGAAAAAATTTTGAAATTACTAGTACTTGGCCAAGTTGTTGCCATTGAACAGCTTTCCTTTTCTGAAGGTGAATGACAATTTGAGAAGGCATATAAAAGGCAAAGATTGCAAAATAGGGAAGTAAGTGGAGCTAGTGGAAGTGCTTAAGGTTTAAAAATGGATTTTATATAATGCATGTGTAAAGCATTTTATATTCTAAGTTTTCAGTAATAGCTGTAAAACCTTTAACTGCTAGAGAGCATGATGGTTTTAAACATATACTTAATTTTTAGCATTTGGTAGTTTCTGCACAAAAGACTTAATGACATTTAGAGTTGAAGGGTATGTGTGGCAGGTTGTACACTGGGACTTGTGTGTCACAGTGTAGTAGAACATAGTCTGGAGTGTTAGAAATCTGGGGTATCTGTGTTCTCAGACTGCTAAAATTTTACCATATTGTTACTTCTATTTAAGTGGTTCTCCGGAGCCACTAATCTGGGAATAGATTGTACTCCAAATAAAATGCAGGAAGATTCTGCAGTTTATTCAGGGAACACGTACATGATGGAATTAATCAGTTAGGCATGTCAAACAGTATAAGCTGCATACCGCTGTAAAAATACTGCTATTTTGGACATCATGCAAAACTAACTCTTGCAGTTGTCATGTTCAGAAGCAATATAGCAAATCAGAACAGTTAATATAATTTTATGATAATAAGCAATAAGCAAAAAACCATTATTGGCATGGAAAAAAAAAGTTGAAAAATATATTTCACCAGTGTTGCTACTAGATCCTCAAATCTTGAGGAAAGCAATGCTAAGGAATGTCTTTGTATGGATATACATGAGATGAGATCAAAAAGGAGAGGAAAATGAGTTGTTTAGTTTGAGAGAAATATAAATTACCAAGAAGTAGAATTATCAGAAATGGTAAGAAAAGTCTTTAGAATATTTTAATGATATAGTATAATGATAAATCAGCATTGAAGGAAACGCAAACTTAAGGCAGTAAGGAATGTCGTTAAGGAAAATGTAGTAGAAGGTATTTGGTAACATGTTTGGAAATACTATTTTGCATTGCTCTTGGGTATATACTACAGTATTTTGGTTTGTTGTAGTCTCTGTTGGTTTTACTGGACAAATAATGTATTTATCTTTACTCTTGGAGATACTTTGTCCTGCTCTGTAAGGTAGGGTTTGTTTTCTTTTGCAAATACCATTGTATTTTCACTTTAATATTTAGAGTAACAGTGATGTTTGAAGCTATGTGCTCCATACCTTCTTTTGCATTTCTTCTCTGCCCTCCCCCTTTTCCTCCATGCTTGCCTGCCCCCAGTATAGGTGTTCTTTTAAAGAAAGCACTAAATTCAACCGGTGCTTGGTAAAGTAAGGGCTTTCGTTGTCTGTAATACTGGTTTTAGTATTGCTTCAGTTAGTTAATGTTTATAATTTACAAATCGATCATATTTTGGTACCCATTCTTTGTGAAAAAGGCCTGGCAGCACTCTTCAGTGTCAATGAATCAAAAATGCCACAGTGACATGTTAGGAAGGTGCTAACTTATTCTGCCTGTTTGTAAAATCAACCTATAATTCTCAAAACAGGTTTAATGATGAATTGCGTATCTTTTGTCCGGGACAGATCTGGCATTATTGGCTTGTGCAAAATTATCGGAAATGTAGTTGTGTGCCTCAGTCTAATATAAGTCAAGTTTTCATGACTGGGTGATCTGGTACTATGTCCAAGTATTAACAATTGTGGTATCGCTGTCAAAGGACTCTTGCAGTGTACTTCTGCGTCCTGTTGGCACAGAAGGCAGATGGTTTTGCAGAAACCTGGAAGATGGTGTGACTTAAGTAGTACGCTGCAGTTTTTGACTGCCCTGTAAATTAGATATTCCTGTGCTTAGACTCTTCCTCTGGTGACTTAATTTTGGAATAAGACGGTTATTTATTCTGAAAATGCCGTACAGTTACTTAGAACAGACTGGGTCATTCTTCCCCTGAGCGCTGTTCATGTGAACTGGGTGTGATGACAGTGTAGGTGAGTATGCCTGTTGGTGTGCGTTATCTACCTGTATTGCTTTATGGGGTACAAGATGGAATTGTTGAAGTTTCTAATAACTGTGAATTATTACTAGAATACTAAATATCTCTTCATTGAGAGTCTTAATTAAAATAAAGACACAAGATATTGCAAAAGAGTCAGTACTACTAATTTTGCTTAATAAAGACTAAATTATATGGTAGGTAAATACTGTCCATTTCATAATGGCTGAATATTAATCTTGTTATTCTAATTTGGCAGCAGTTACCTTCCTGAAGTAATTATTTATCTTTGCCGAATTCATTTGTTTCCTCCTTCTCCCTCATTCCTTCCCCCACATATTTAGATTTATGAATAGCATCTGTCTTTTAAGACTGTTAACTCCCCTGTATTTCAGAATTCTCTGAAAGATGACATGGTAGTGCTGCCCTATTTACTTGCATTAATTTTTTTTTTCTTGCATTGATGTTTGCTAATTCTTCTTGTGAGGTAAATGGTCTTCAGCGTAACAAGTAGAAACAGGGGAGTGTCATTAGTGGAGATGTAGACTAATGGGTCCACATTAACAACTACCACTGACAAGGCATAGGAAACTCCATCAGGACCTTTTAGAAAAAACCTGCTGAACTGAAGAAAGCCTAGGGGACACACTGGTTTTTAGGGACCTGTTCATATCTATGGAAGTAGACTTGATCATTTAGTACCAGTTAGGGGAAAAGGCTGGAAAGGGAGAAATAAAATTTTTTCCCTGTTTTTCTGTCACTCACTATTATTTGGTTAGATGTGCAGTTCTGTGCAGTATTACAAAGGCTTTTTTTCCCCTTGTTTTTGAAATACCTTGTTAAACTTCTATAGATTTCCCTACCCGTAGAAATGTGGAGGCCCAAAATAAACTTCCTCATAAATTCAAGTTCATGAAGCAGTTCTCTTGTATGTATTGATGGAGAGGATAAAAAACAACCATTTTTTTGCTGTCTCAGAAAAGGTTTCCACATTAGACCAGTCAACTTTAATTGAAATGATTAATTACTTCAAGTGAGAAGTACAGTATTGTACTCTTGATAAATGTGTTTAAGAAATTTTCTGTTAACAATAATTCTTCTTTTTAATGCATACTGCTTCTAATCTAACTTGGACATGCAATAATGTGTGCTACATAAACTGTGCTGTGAAAACACAAGCTTGGAAAAATGGTTGTTGAAGGCCACAGATCAGTTGGTGAGCAGTTGTGTTGCTGAGTTTTTCAGGGAAGAGGGGTTTGTTAGGGTTAAGTTGGCTGAGCGTTGTAGCTCCTGCACTCAGGCAAAGCTAGTGGAGGAATTTTAAAAGAGTCTGTGTCGGTGATCTTGCTGTTTGGTTTATGTAGTTTTAGTGAAGGAAGCCTCAAACTGGGATGTGCTATAATGTTTTAGTTGTTCTTTAGAGTAGCCAAAACCACCTTGGTAGGTTGACTGTAGTGGATGGTCATCCAGTTCCTTATGCTTTGGCCAACCGTATTTAGCTGTTTGCATTTCTGTGTACAATATACCTAGCTTAAAGGTCTACTTTAAAACTCGTATCCCTCTAAGAAATCCTCTAATTTCTTGTCAGTAGCACTTGTTCTGGCATTTTTCTGGAAACTACACTAGTGTCCTATTGTGGGGGAAAAAATTGTATATATTTGGGTTCTTAATGTTTTTTCACATGACTAAAGCATGTGAGATTCAAGTAGGTAGCCTCTAGAAAAATGTTTGGGATTCCACAGTATTCTTAGCAACTTTAGAGGCTTATATTTAAAAAAAAAAAAAAAAATTCTTGTCTTACACCACTGGTTGAGAACACCATGGCTTTTTCAGGGAACAATACAAAGCTTGCCTTGCCTGAACAGTAACTGTTAGGTTAACAGCCTGTTTTAAGGAATAAGTTTGGTATAGTTAAAAGGCTGTCTTTTTAATGAATAATGGCTACACGTTTGCAAATATTTGTAGTAGACAACATTTTTCAATATATACACATTCTGCAAGTGGATTTCACTGAACGTCATTTTGCTTGTAGCATTAGAACCATGACAGAGCTTTTCTTACTAACCATTGATAAATCAGCTGGTGAGTTACTGCCTAGATTTGTGCTTTGGCTGCTCATACTCCATGTGCTTGTAGGATTTTTAGTTCATTAGAGAAGAATTGCAGAAGCCTTCCAGAAGTTCCAAGTACTTGTCACAGGTTAAAGTGAGATTTAAAAAATTTTGTAAAAATGCATAGCTTGTGATTTCCTTCTGATCAGTAAGGGATCATAAAGGATGTAGGGAGCCTGTGCTACGGGGGTGGATGGATTAATTGTTAGAGATGCACGTGTGAGTGCTGTCTGTATATTAATACTCAAGAAGGTTTTGAGAACTAGATATCATCTGTTACAATGCATTGCCCTTTTTTTTTCTCCCCACATACGAAAGTACAGGCAGCATTGGAGCGGACACAGCAGAAATTTTGTCTACTATAAAATGGCTGGGGGAAGACCAGGAAGATGAATGCTTTTTATTCCAGCCCTGCAGTTTTCTTTGGGCTTTGGGTTGTGGGTGTTCATTATTCTTTCTGGTTTCAAGCTGGTTTATTGGAAAACAGGTAACCTGTATCCAATGTTAAAAATTTTCTTATGTATAAAAGTTTGTGAAAGGTTTGTTTTAAATGACTGGAAATTAATATATAAAATTATAATATTCAGTCTTTCTTAAAATACTGCTCTTCGTGAGTGATTTTATGTCTGTATTAAAAATACTCCAATGCTAGTATTTCCTGTGAAAGGTGGGGGGTGTTGCTAATTGCAGCTTAACAAACATTTTTAATATTAAGGTCTCTTCACTCATGACAAAATACACGTGCATCCCTTCTTTCATCTGACTGAGGAGACTAGAATGCTGCAGGATTGCTGGTTTGATTTTTGTTGGCTTCTAACTGCGAAGGTTAATGCAAGTCGTGTGGTCTTTCACTTTTTTCCCCCTCTCGCTAGCAGTGTGGGATGGTGGTTACCTGCCTGTGCATAGCTGCGTTATTGATGCTGCTTTAATCAAACATAAGCAGTTTCTAGAGAACATCTTGAAGACATATTGTTTCCTTGGGGATTTATTGCATTTGCGACATCACACCTCTGTTCCTGCTGCTTACAGAATATGATTATCAGCCATTAGTACTGCATATTTAAACATGGTCACTACATAGTGTTTCCCTTCTCATTTGTGATTTCTATTCTGCTCATTATTAAGGGTCTCTTTCTAGTGTGTTTAGTTTTTGTTGACTTCTTTCATGCTTAGTGTTTTTTTTTCCTTGTACTTGTCATTCCAGTATAAATTCTGTCTAGTTGTTAATCTTGCTGACAGAAATGTTGATAGATTTTTGCAAAATGAATTTTTCTACAAAATGTTTTTTCTTCATTTTCCTAGGGAAGATAAAAGTTCCTTCCTTTTTTCCTAGTGATCAGTCAGTCTCTTTAAAAAAATATTTAAGATCGGTGCTTTATATTGTTTCTCCCTCCTTCAGTCTTGTGTGCACCAGAAAACTGAAAAATCAGTCCAAAATTTTTGGGTTTTGCCTTCATGTTGCCTAGATGAGAACTGTTGACAAGTAGCACGTCACATTAGAGGCTGTGTGATATATGAGAACATCAAATGGTATTTCAACCCCAATGGTTTATATCTTTCTTATTTGTTTGTTTTTGCTGTTACTTGCAGCATATACCCATATTGTCATACTTCATTTACATTCTACTGCTGGGCTGGAGATGGGCATGTTTTAAACTATTGCTGCTTATGTAAAATGAGATTGTGATTTGTTTATAAATAATAATAAAGAATATTTGTTTAGTCTGTTATTTTAATGTAAATTTTGGGAATGGTAAGTATCAAAACTTAAATTTTTTTCTTTTTGTTTCAGGATAGGGAATTGTCATAGTACATGAACCTTGATGTGTTAATTGGTGAGAGATTTGGTTTAAATAGGCAGCCAGGGCACTTCTTTGTCTTCTCTCTCTCGACAAATAGTAGCTTCCATTTTGAATGAGAATATTGTTTTGGTAAAGGGGAACCATTTAATGGCATCATTTTATGCTAGTGCTTGAGGGATGTAAATACCGCAATCCAGCAAATACTTCGAGATTTCTTGAGCTGGAAATTGCTGCTTGTCTTGCTCCAAGGAGGCACCTCATATGTAAAGTGAATTGTTTGATGAGTACTTCACTTTCTCCAGGGTTATTGGAGGAAGTGAAAGTATTTTGGTATCTGCTTCTGGAAATAATGCTGGACAATTGTCTTTTTCTCTGCAAAATGGTATTTTCCCTGCTGTTTAAACCTAAGGAAATTGATTCTTGGGGAAGTCAGGTGAAGCTATGTTGATATCATTAAAATTCTCAATTTATACTGTATACTTTTTCACTTATCAGAGTCAAAACAACTTTATTTTTCTCCCTAATGTGTTCTTTTGGGGGGGTTCGAGGGGACTAACTGTGATTGCAAATCTAAAATGTGTATACTCAGTTGGGCTGTAATACAGAATTAAGTATCAAAATACTGTAATGTAAAGAATGATTAAACTGTCGTTACTGTAGAATGTTACTTGTAGTCTGTAATCATCATACAGTTAATAACATCACTATATGATCTGATAGAGAATGGCATACAATTATTTTGCTTGGGAAGATGGGATTAGTATTTGTATATGCTACAGACAAACCTGATGACATTCTGTTAGTCCTAAAATGGTAAGGTGTCCTTTGTGGATTGGCTTTTTTTGTAGTCAGCGTAAAATGCCAGAATTATTTCCTTAAGTATGTCCTAGGTGTTAAGAGTTTTATGCGTTTATCTGTGAGAAAGCTGTGTGAACAATTTTGGTGGAGTACTTTCTATTTCTCTGTATCACTACTACAAGGGTGAAAAAGCGTCTCTAGAGCTCGTCGCTGGTAGTATGTGTTCACTGTGTGTAAATTCAGTGCTAAGACTTGGTATCTAATTTTTAACATTTACTATGCTTTCTTATTTTTATTAATACACATGGATCTTAACTGGAGCTAATTCCCTGGGAGACCTGTGCAAGAGTTCTGTAAATCGAGTGATATGTCAGGTTCTTGTCAAAGCTGTTTTAATTTCTCAGATGGTGTTTGTGTTTTGTCATTTTATTTTGCTGTTGAAACAGCCGTGACTTTGCCATTCTTGTGCTTTAGTTCTTCAGTGCTCTAGCTATGTTCTTAGACCTTCCCTTTCCATGTAAGTGAAGTTCACAAGTAGCTAATTACCGCTTGTTCTGTGGTCCATCATCAGTCTTCTCTGACCTTTTTAAAGGTTCTGTGTTGCTGTCTGGCTCCTTTTCTGCTGGTTACTGTTCTTACCTTTGTTCCTTCCCTGCAGCTAAGACTTGCGGAAGAGGAATTTTACTAGTTGTGGCCTAGCAAGTGTATTTTGCTATGATCAGCTGCAAGAAGTGCTTACATACCTTTCTGGGTTTTTTTTCTTCTGCCTTGTTTTCTTAGTGGGCTGTGTATTATACCAGATTCTGTGGTTCTAGAGTAGTTTTTATGCTTAGCATATAAAGTCTTAAGTTAATTCACATAGTAATAAAATTTATGTTCTGTAATTAATTTTTTTGGCAGGCATCTGTTTCACAGTAATGAATTGGTAGCAGTTCCTAAAATGTCTGTTGACTGTCTAGAGAATTGTAGGAAAGCTGGCATTTAAAAATGTTTCTCATAACTGAAAGAAATGGGCAGCTTTATCTTAACCCATCTTTTCTGAGAAAACTGAACAATATGTATATTAAAAAATGGTGGTTTGTTTTTCTCTTGACCTCTGAATTTAAAGGGTAATTACTTTCCCTTAATTGCAAAAACACCCTGAAATTAAAAATAATATGCTAAGGGTAGAGATAGTAGTTGTGTTTAAAAAAACCAAAAAACAAACAAAAAAAAACCCCAAAAAACCAAAACCACCCCAAAAAACACAAAAACCAACAGAACAACCCCAAAACTAACAACTAAACAAAAAGCCCAACTTGACATGGTGTTGCCTATTACCACTATTGTCTCTTCAACTCTTAACAGCAATTGAAAACCGTGGCTCTTATTGCAGGTTCATTTTAGGTTGCTTGCAAGACTAAATTCATAGCATTTAATGATCTAGGATTTTCATACCCTAGGGCAAGATTATAGTAAGTGGAGGTCAAGCTGAACAACCGCCAGACCTAATTTACACTCAGATAAAAATGTTCTTGTCTAACAATTAAATTGAATGTTATTACCTCTTTCCCTAACTTTTGCTAAAACTTGGTTTATATTGTTTCAAGACCAAGTCAGTCTGATGCCAAGAAAGCATCCTCTGCATGGAATATTAGTCTCACCTTCCGAGTTTATGAAATTGTGCAGGATCGGTTATACATATTAATGGCCCCTAGTACACTTGTTGTGGAGGCGATAGGAGACTTACTCCAAATAGAATGTTTTATTAATATATAAACTCTTCTTAATATGATGTCCACAAGAAAACAGCAGTCAGTGCTGAAACAGGGGGAAGAAAAAAATCTTGGAAACTTGTAACCCCTTTGATGATTTACATTTGAGTCTTCCAAGACAGATCTGATAAGTGTGTTTCATTCAGTAGGATTATTGTAGTCACTTCTTCAGATCAATTGATTTATTAGTAACCTATGTTTTGCCACCTATGCAACAGAGCACGACCAAAACAGTGCGAGGTTTTTCATATAGGTTAGGTGAGGCATTAAACCTTAATCTGAAACATTAAAACTGATTACACTTAGTTGTATATGGGTGAACAAAAGTAAAGGAAAGATGGTAAATATATTTCAGTCAAAGCACTGTGTTATTGTAACTAAACATTATGTGTAGCTATTTTGTCAGGTGATGTTAACTTCCAGTAGCATGCATATATAGGAATTGAATTTAAATTTTAGAAAATTTTGAGGGCAAACCTATTTGAAACAAGATATGCTCATAATCCTGATTAGTGGTACAACAGCATGAGAATTCTATACTGCTGATGTATTGTAAGAATTCTAAACATTAAGTGGCTTTTTGAGTAAGCAGAACACAAAGTTGGCAATTTGCATTAGTAATGTAAAGAGATTAATATAACATAGCTTATTGCTGATCTAGTGTTCTTATGCAATCAGTGCCTGGGGCATTAAAATAATGACTTGAAAAAATTTTTTACTTGATGATACTTAAGTATCCTAGGTTATTTTTTGTATAAAGGTATTTTAAATGTGCGTGAATCCTAATCCAGTTACTTAATTTTTAGTCTCTTCCCTTTTCCAATAATGAATAGCTGGCCCTGTGGTAACAAGCTATATGTAATTGAAATTTTTTTTTTTTTTTAAAGTAGACCTTGGTTTCAGGAGCTGTGAACTTACTGTAAGTAGTAAATGATTTTGCAGAATCTTACCAGGTGAAAAACTTTTTATTTGCCATTAGATGACATGATTTGATGTTAGAATCCTGAGTGGTGATCACAAGCTACTGGTAAAAATAATTTATGAGGACAAAATCTGTTAGCCATAAGCAAGAGCAGAGTCTGCTGAGTTCAACACAGGAGTAATAAATAATTATGTAACTGATGGCTAACTAAGTCAAAGAAACGCTGCTCTTGAATAAGTAGCTAGGACAACTGAATAACTTAATACGAGGAATTCAAGTAGATTTAATTTTGTATTTCAGAAATTTAAATATGTGGTTTAGAGACCTATTTCAGCATTGCATCATTGTACAACGTAAAATGGAGTAGAAAGATCAAAGCAATCCAAAAGAGCTATTGTCTATTTTAAATAATCCCTCTTCTGTCCAACTGTTTAAAATAGTTGGAATTGCTATTTACTGAAAAGTCAGAGAAACTTTCACAAGACTGAAAAAGCCCTGTACGCTTAACAGTATGTGGTCTTCTCAACTGCTGAGTTAGCCATTTCTGATTTGAGTGTGGGGAGATGGGGGATATGTATTTGGTACAAAACGGAGGAAGAGAAACCTGTGCTAAGAGTAGGAATGCAGTTAATTATGAAACCACAGCAATTGTTGGGAAAGACTTGGTGACAGATAGAGCACTTGTGATCCAGCAATTCTTGTTTTAATAATTAGAGGTAATTTCAAACTGAGAAGTCAAATATGATCATCAGCTGAAAACCACAAGAAGATGATACACTTCCGATAATAAATTAAAAGCTGAAACTACAGGGAGTGACTGAAGCATTTTTCCATGCAATTTTTGGACAACTATAGGTTTTGATAGTTGTCCTCTGGTGACTTCTGCTGTGGCAGTTGAGTTTTCCATCCCTCTGGAGGTTACCACCCATGTAACGGAAGTCAGCAAAATGGGATTTGTCAGCTCTTTAGTCTTCCCTATTTGCAGTTCAGAATATTAGCTTTAATTGTCAGTGAAGATGAGCTGTCGTTAATAGATCTGACTGTAAACCAGAACATATGAAATGTGAACACTTGTTCTCTTTTGTTCCCCCCTCCCCACCCCACCCTCCCAGTGGAATGATAATATTTGATCTAGTTAGGTTTTCCCCCCTGGGTAGCAGCCTGTTAAGAGTCCTAGGAAAGGGTTGTTCAGCAGTAAATTTACCTGAATTTGCCACACAAAATCGCAAGTATTAAACTGCTGTACAAATTAAAATATAGCTGCTGTAAAGAAAGTCAGCATTGCAATGAAATGTTACTTTACATTTTATATATACTTACCAACTAAATTTTAGCAGAGAAAAAGTGGGTTTTGGTATGCCTTGTATTAAAGGAGCTACTAAACTATGACTACTAAAAAGAGGTTCTTTTTGAGTTTAAGATACGGTAAAAAACAATAGCTTCAGCTCTTTACATGTACCCAAGATTGCATTTTTGTCGCAGCTGTAAGGAAGAAAAAGAAAAAAACCATAGTGTTTAGGAAGAGAGACTTGTTTCATCTGCTGGAGGTGAGGGTGTTAGTAAGCGATTGGTACCTCGGAGTCCTAGAAATCTGCTGCTAGTTTAATGCGATTCCAAGGGAGTGGGACAATTCTCTGCATCCAGCTAACTGATGCTATAGGGTACACCCCGTTCCAGAATGCCTCTCTTGGAGTGGGGGAAGGGGGAGGAATCATAGCACATGTAGCTTGTTTAAGAGACATCTGGCACTACTGCTCCTTTTTTTTTTTCTTTTTTTTTTCTTTCTTCTTGTAAAAAGAAAATACAAGAAAAAGAGGATGAAAGTAACTACCTCATCTCAACAGCTTCTACTGTGTTGCTGAGCTAGTGTGACAGTTGTAGTTTTAAAAATATTTTCTATGTATTGAACATTGCTCAAGTAAAATATTTACTACAAATTATGATACTTGCGTAATGTGACCAGTAAATTTTCAACAAAATATAAATTTAGCTGTAGGCTATAGCTGCCTTTTGAAGGAGGAGGGAACTACCAGCTTTATTTACATGATGATTTGACTCAAGAACAAACATGTAAGGGTATAGCTTTTTGACCTTTTTTTTTTTTTTTAGATTCAATGAAGAAACCTAAGGTTTAATTTTGGTTGACTTAACAAGCTGTACATTTCTTATTTTAGATCTGTGTGGAATGGATGCTCCTGTATCCCTACGGTGCCTAATGCACAGTATTTTAGAGACTTATAAAGGAAAATAATTTCAAAAGGACAAGTCTCACTAACCTTTGCTTCAGAATATTTTATACCCATCAAGAGCTTCTCAGCATTTGTCAGCTTAATAAAATGAGTTTGGTCTCTAAAAAAACTGGTTTTGATACTTTTTCTTCTTGTTAGCTTTCATAAAACAGGCATAGTGTGTTATAGCTCTCCCAGTTGGTGTAATTTGTTACCTGCCACAAGTAAGCAATTACAGAGTTGAAAGAACTTATTGATTTGAATAATGCCAATATTTTTGCAATGTTCTTAGGACATATACAAGTGGCCACGCTGGTTTCCTCTGGATGTTTAATGAATGTCAATAGCTAACTCGAGGCCTCCATACATGAGGTTTCAGGACCAGTCATCTCTCCCACAAAATTCTTGTAAGAGGGCTCTGTTTTATGATAAATAAAGACAGAGTGATTTTTAGACTTGGTGATGATAATATGGTTTGGTTTTGGGTTTTTTTTTTTATCTGGTAATGAATTCATTAATGGATTATTAGCATTCTGCATTGTGGATATATTCAGTTCTCTAAATTGTGTGGGGGAAAGCCATGCACATCACAACTGCTGTTTCATACAAAATTAGTATTCAGTGCTGCAAATCTCCGAACAAACCAATTGGGATTTTAGCCCAAATGTTATGAGGGAGAACAAGAACAAAATGTTGGGTATTAAAAATCTTCAAGTTATGACTGAGGATGTATGGAGCACAGATGTTCTGAGGTTGGCAGAATTGCAGAGATAACTTTTTTTTAATGAAACATAACAAGGTTTTTATCTCTGTTTCTTCTGTTTTAGAGGTGAAGCCAACTTTTGCATACATGAGTAGTTGCTTGAATTTTATTTTGTAAGGATGATTATTTAGATTGATTGTTGAAAGAGCCATAATCCACTTATGAAAGGCTTAGGTTTTAGCTATCATACTGCTTGGTTTGGATGCGGCACAATGTTTATTCCTTTTTTCTTAAATATTCCTTTTCCTTTCTGATGGCATGGATTTTCATTTGAGCCAGGGAAGGATGGGCGACTGCTCTTGATTGTTTACGCAAACACCAAGGTAGTGGTTTTTGGAGCTTCACTATAAATAGAGTTTTATACTGCTGTTGTGAGACTGATAATGACAGTAGTCCTCCGACTGGGGGGGGAGAGGAGGGCGCGCCGCACCGGGGTGCAGAGCAGCTGCATTCCTGCAGGTGGCCCATGGGGAATCCCAGAAAGTAATGCCCTTCTGTAGCCCAGGCCTGTTACAAAAAACAGCCCGGCTGCTGCGGGGGAAGAAAGCAGGATGGAATGGGGCATGAAGCATTCTTACCCCACCCCCCTTTTTTTTTTAATTATTATAAAGAGCCAGTTAAGACTAATGCAGTTTGACTTGTGCTTATATTCTGTTCTGTTTGTTCTGTGCTGGACTTAGTCTCTTTAGTTATCATATGGAAGCGGTTCAACCATTTTATGTAGCATGAAGCTTCAGCTAATAAACTCTGGTGGATCTCAGCTGACAAAACACAGAACCGAGCTGGTTCTCCTTTTCTCTTCTTGTCTTAGAAGGCTTGGGATCACAGTGCAGAGGAGTACATGGGCTCTTCAAAGGACTATCCAAAGTGCGCTATGACCCGGGCTGGTAGCAGCTGGCTGTGGGAGACGTGCTTGAGAGATTTTACTTTCCTCCCTTTAGTAGTTTTATTTTATGGGGTTTTCCCTTATTTCAGTCACCTCATATTGACAGTATCTTATAGTAGCAGCTGATGCTATTGCAGTATGTACTGTGGAGTCCCCCCTCCAGAATTCATAATCAAATGCAGTTGTTCTTAGAAATGCCCAAGCAAAGTTCTGGGCACAAAGCCCTAGTGACCTGGACTTTTCAAAGGGGAAAATCTATATGGTAGGAGGGGGAAGCTGAGGCCGCTATAAAGCAAGGCATCTTGCAGGCTTACATTGATCAGTGGAAGAACAAAAAGTAGAATTTGCCAGATGGGATACCTTGGCAGTTGGAAAACCCTGCCGTGTGTGCTGAAGTAATTCATCGCTGTTGGCTGCACATTTGAACAATGCTAATTCTGTTCTAGGCTTTCACTGTGTAGCTGGTTACCTGCTTGCTGTGGACGGTGCATGTGCATCTTCATCCCTAGCTTTTCCAAGAGCTAAAATTTTGAGGGGATGTGCAGAAGACTTAATTTTTGAACAATCAGTGTGCAAAGGGACATATTGATCTGTTCTGTAGTTTAGTTTGGAAATCTAGGGCATTTAGGCAGCTGGGAGGTCTGCTTGCCTTGTATCGTAAATGAACTAGTACTTCTCTTCTGGCTTGTTTAAATAGGCATATGTGGCACTTTTTTAGTTCTTTTTTCTTTTTCTTTCTTTTTTTTTTTTTTAAAATCTTGGTTATCACCTGACTTGGCTTTTATTCTTCCTAAGAGCCTCATTTTCCACGCAGTCAGACTGCAACATCTGGAAGCCATCTCTTCTTTGGCAGGGAAAGATGTGACAGACACAATGAGGTGTAACTTCTACTTTTGTTATCTTACCTTTGCCTTTTTTAAGAGACATCTAAAACCGTACCATTTTAAAGATGTATTGCAATTTCAGGTGCGTTTTACCAAAGCTCAGGAATACTGTTGGGCAGAATCATTAGAGAGTAATAAAGATATTTTTCCCTTTAATAAGGCTAATAGTTGCATTTATTGTACAGTCGATTAGTTTTTCAGTATTTTGTAATGCTTATATCAAGTGTTAAAACTACATTTTACTGGACAGTGTAAATTACTAAATACTGATATAAAAATATCATATGATTCAAACCATCACAGTATATTTATATTTCAAAATGGTATTTAACTTACTGCATTAAAGATACTGATGTTACTAGTGGTACTTTAATGATTAATCCTATGATTGTGAAGCACTGTAGCATGTTCTTTTCCTTCCATAATACCTATTCCATGTATTTATTTAATAAAAACAGCAGAAGTCCAAAAAATACTTGTAGTGAGAGGGGGACTATTTGATGGTGAAGTTGAGGCTGGCAGAGTTACTAGGATGGTACACAGGTCCTTCTGTCTTACTCACTCTTCAAGTCTCTAAACTTGGGGTGAAGTCTTAACCTTCACGTTAGGTTTTAGCCTGACTTTTCATATGCCCTTTAAATCCCCTCCCACCCCCCGCAGAAAACCTGTTTAAGCTTTTGCCTTCATAGCGTTAAACTATGAAAAGAAGTTTTGCTTTCTGTTTACTGATGTGTGCATTACCTCTGGGGCCCTATGGTTTCCATGTGCTTGGCTGTTTCCTGGCTGGTCGTCTTCTCAGGCTGTGGTGGGTGCCATCAGCTGTTAGCCGGGCTTTTCATCTGAAAGCTGGTAAGAAGCAAATGGTTATGTAGGTATAAGTGCAGTCCGATACATAATGAAAACGGAGGAAATGTATGTGAAAAAGGAGAAGGCTTTGAGAAGGAGACAGCTGAGACGGGGCAGGTACCTGGTGAGTTTACAGGTAGAACAGGCTGTCTCCCTGCGGTGTGTGGGTCACTTAGGCGCTGGCGTGCAGGGCTGCCTCTCCCCTCGGCACGTAGCCAGGTGCCGGAGCAGGAGCCCAGCGGGGGGATCTGGGCTGTGCTGCCTGCTTTGCCCCACCGGAGCCACAGAACAGCAGACTGGCTACAGCCCCTCCCGAGGGAAGGGGAGGAACATTGGCAGTAGCGGTGCAAGGACTCCAGTTTGCCGCCTCTCTTCGATGTACGTGGTGCTGCGGCGCAGCAGAGCTCTGTCCCTGCTGGTGCTGCACTGGCACTGGCAAAGCTCCTCCTTGGCTTTGCTGTAAAGGGGTAGAGTTCAGCTGCCTGGGACGTTGCATCTGGTGACTTCTGTGGCTGCAGGATGAGTTGATTCAGCTGGCTGATCCAATGGAGAGCTAATCGGGACGGAGGAAATGGTTTTTCATAGTTTGCTCGCTGCTGGTTCATTTGAATGCTAGAAGGGAGCAAAAACTTTCCTCTGCGTTTGGGGAGTGGGAAGGAAGACTACTGCTTTCAGCAGCAGCCCAGTGTCAGAAAAGCATGTTCCGAGATGGCTCCTTTCCACTTAATCGGCAGACTTGTTGCATGAACTAAAGAGCAAATATAAAAACTGAATCAAGAGCAGGCCAGGGAATGACAGTGGTAGTGTGGCATATCAACAGCCACCGTACCATTGCCTTTTTGGTTTTTTGAAAGATGAAGGGAGAGAGAGATGTGTGGACAGAAGTGGTGTGGAGGGGGGTGTAAGAGCTGCAAGTTTAGGAAAAAAATAAATTGTGAAGAAAGAAACTGAAAAGATGAGGCCTGTATAAATTAGGTCATTTGGGTTCTTTGTTGGAGTGTTAACTGTTCAGTGACTTTGGCACCATGGACTGTTACTGTGTGTACAGACCATGTCTCTGTTGGTAAGCATGGAAGAACGTGGATTGATGATGTCTAGTTCAGGTCTCCTTGTAAAGGAATTACAGGACTCATTTGTTAAGCAAACGGCACGAAAATAACCACACATCTAAAGGTATTAATTGCATTATTGTTCAGTTTGGTCTTGATTATGCTATCATAACATGATCAAAACTGCTGATACGGTTATAACTAAATCATGTTAAAGTACGGTTGTTACAATACAGAATGCTACTTGAAGTTTGTTTTCTGTATTTCACTCAGATGACAGAATTGCTTTAAAGCTTGTTGGCAGCTGAAATATTAGTAGAAATAACACACGTAGAAACAACACACTCTTTCAGGCCTGTAGGGAATATCATGCAGTTGCTCAAAGTCTAGCTTAAAAATCCACTTACAAAGATGAATGCAAAAGTAATATGAAGAAGCATACTTATTTGGGGGTGAAAAACCCCAAGCAACCAAACCTTATTTTATAAAACAAAAATTTAGACATACTCTAGTCTCTCAGAAAAAGGAATGAGGGGCATAATGTAGTTGGTAACAGCTTTCTCTTCTTAAATAGTTAAGGGAAAATATTGGACATACTTCTGATCCTTTATTTAAATTTTGTCTGACCTAGCATTTTAACTGTTGCTACTGCATAATTGGTTCTGAAGCATCAGCATCTCTCATTCATGGACAGATAAATAATTCAGGGATGAACTTTAGCCGCACACTTCAGCATCACAATTTCAGAAGTTCTAATTTTCTGAATTAAGAAAGTGAAGTCCTTGATTTTACAGGTGATTAACTGAATTACAGGGAAAAATCAATACATCTCTGAACAGCCATCCTGCATTTCCAAAATCTTTACCCTGGCCACATAGCCATTTTTAAACTTTGCATCTCTGCCTTCCCAGAAAAATGATAACTGTTTTACTGATTAGCCTTATAAAACTTCCAGATAATAGATGCCAAGCAACAACAAAAAGTGCATGTGTGCCCCAAACCCACCCCAAACCAAAACCCACCTACTTGAAATGCATTGCTGTGAGCTTGTTAAGTAATATTCTAGTTACTGCATTTACGCAAGCGTATGAAACACAAGCTTCTGGGACAGATCTCGTGATTCTTTATATTTTCTCTGTGTGTGTGTATATGCATATTCTTTTAACAAAGGCTGCTTGCTGAATTATATTAATGTTTGTTTAGCCTATTTGTGCATGTAATGGAAATTGTGAGAAGACAGGTAGCACTTGGCAGCTGCTGATCACGTATGTGTTATTGTGTGAATTATGCTGGTGAATTTTGTCAACTTTTGCCAGATCTCAACATTTGGCCAGTATATTTGAGTTAATTACAACCATACCTAAACTAATTATTCATGTATCTGGCAAAAATAACCTTTTAAAATTTAAATCTGTTTTTCAGTGTAGACACAGTTGAGTTCTTTATAGTGTTTCATGCTTAGCTCTTGCTTTTATCAGTCAAATTATTTTAAATAGAAACTCCTCTTGCATTTAGAGTTGGCAACATTATGTATGATTAGTGTTCCTGGACTACTTCTTTTGTTCCAGTGGTTTTTTAGTTCATTAATGTTTTGTTAGCAAAATTTTAAAGGGCAAGGTACAATAAAGGGATACAGTATTTCTGCTATTAAAATGTATTTTGAAATTCTTCTGCTTGGTTTTGAAAACTAAATACTGAGAGTAGTTGTACTACAGCAGCTGTATGCATTTCTATCTTTGGAAGAATCATTGAGTCAAACATGTATATGCATTTATTTCAGAAAAGACGCAGGAATCTTCTGGTATCTTTATGTAATCTAAATATAAATCTAAAGGAAATGTCCTACAATATTATTGCAGTTTTAGCAATCTATTATAAAGTTTATTGCACAGAAATAACTAGGTCAACCTCTGGATGACCTGTCTTTTGGAGTTTCTTCAGTTAGCTTTAGGCGAGAGCTCCACCTTGTGATCTTTCAGCAGGATACATTTTATAGTTAATAATTTAATTATGATTTCACAAAGTCAAGTGACTTTGGAAAGTTTTCATAGACTTGAGAGATTTCAGTATCTGCTTGGGAAAATTCAAGTTGAAATTCTGTGAACATGCAAAAAAAGAAACTGAAGAAGAGCTGCTTTTTATGATGCATTTCAGTTTAGATTTAACATTAAAATGATCTGATTATTAGAGCATGTTTCATAGGTAATGTAGACTTTCACTGTTTGGAATGGCATCTGCAAGAATTTCACTTTCCTCTTCTTGGACTGCACTGTGATGAACTTAGTATATATTAAAAGTTCTGAAAGGGTGCTTATATGGACTGGTTTTGTTTCTTGCTGACTTTCCAAACCAGGTGCTTTGAATGAGTCATCAAGTATGTGCATGAAGAAGACATGGCTGGGTAGTCTGGAATTTCCAGAAGGCATTAGTGAGATCAAGGATAATGGGGAATGACCAGTGCCAGTCTTTTCCCAGACCAAAACAGGAGAACATCAAATAAAAATGGAAAGTGATAAATTCAAAGCAAAGAGCATGCCTCTTGGTTGTATGGAGTTTGGCTGTGGAGTTCTTGTATGGAACACCATTGCTGCTGAATATTGAGTTCAAAAAGTAATTGGAAATATTAATGGAAAAAATATTGATAAGGGGTTATAAAATATAGGGACAGCCTCTCTGGCTGAAAAAATCCCCGAGTTATTTCTGGATGCCAGGAAGGTGTTCAGGGAAACGTGTTCTTCCTTGAGCAGCTTCTGTTGGCCACTGCCAAAGAGGACATGCTGGGCTAGGTTGGCCCTGGTGGTTGAGAATCAGAAGTCCACATCATATTCTGGATGTATGTAAATCTTTTAAAATGATCCTTTACTGGGACAAATGCAGGGGTGGTTTTTTTTTTTTTTTTTTTGGTCATTGCTGGAGTTGGAGCTTGACGCTGGAGATCCCTTACAGTCTTACCTTGTATGTTCTTGCAACGTGTTCATCTGTAGCTACTGTTTTCCGTAATACCAGTATAGAGTTGCACACGAGGGCCAAGTTTCTTCTTCCTTCAAGAAAAACAATTCTTGAAACATAAATCTTAGTAGCTTAACGCTTCAGCATCTAGCAAGAACTTGATTACTTCTTTCCTATTTTATAAGGTCGTTCTGACCAAACAATGCCATGTTTTCTTTCATGTCTTGTTGTTTGTACTAAGATGAACAGTTCTTACAAGAAGTTCAAGTTGGTATAAACTGCAGCCAGCTAGTTTTGTCAAGTGATTTATTTGACTTGTTTGATGTAGAGAATATATACTTTAATAGTTTACCCATCCTTTTTCGTAGTTTTGTTACCAAATTTTTCCTATAAAATATTTCTGTGTTTGTAAGAAATTTTATTGAGAATTTTTGCAGAATTTGATAGGACAATAGATTTGCTTTTCATGAAGGGAGCTAAAAATGTGTTAATTCTGTGAACAAGTGGTTAACTTGCTTTGTTTTTCAGTACTTTCAATTTTATGGAATAGGTAATTCCAGTATTGCAAATAGGTAGTATTAATGAGCCATACTGTGAAATTTGCATGTGAGCACCCTGATTGTCATTTTAGTAGATGTGTTGCTTCTTGACATTGGAAAATGTTAACTAGAAAAAGTCAAAGAACAACATGGTGATAGACAGGTTGAACTTGAAACTGAGCAGTGTGGTTTTTGAAGTTTGCATCTTTGCTTCGCATTGGGACTGAATCACAAGCATGCCCCAAAAAGGACTTGTGTGGCTGGATCTCTTTCTTTTTCTTTTTTTTCTTTTACCCCTCTGAGCAGGTGCTAGCCTGATGACCAAGGCACTAAAATGTGCTGTGGCATTTTTCCAAGTGCAGGTTGCTGACAGGAATCAGAGCAAATCTTTATCTAATCCAAAGTGTAGAGCATTTTGATATGTCACCAACTGAGCATATAGTTTTACAGCCAGCCTGGATGGTGTAATAGCTCCTTGCCACCAAAGAAGGGAGTTTTACTCTTCCCTCCCCTGCTCACGGCTACGCAATCTGGTGTTTCCCGTGCATTGGCTCCGGATACCTGCTGTTGAACCAGTTCAACTTGATAATCAGGGGAAAAAAATTCTTGAGGTATAATTTGCCCATTTTATTGGGGAATTGAATCAGGTGATACTGAATGGCAGAGCCTACAAAGATAAATGGCTGGGGAGGGGATGGTACCCTGCCTGCGACTGATTGTTTGCTAAAGGGAGTGTATTAATGGAGCAGGAGAGGATGAAGTGCAGCGGTCATGTGCCCATGTGGGTTTCGAGAAGGGAGGAATGGGGTGACAAAGGTTGCTGCCATTCTGCAGCAGCAATGTTTTTGAAGCTTTTCTTCTTCTACTGTGTTCTGGATGGAACATGCTTTCATAGTTGCAGACTATCTTGAGATTCACTGGCGTATCTTGAACCTCCTCTCTTTTTGCCACTCTTTCTTTCCACTCTGGTTCTCTGCTTTTATGTAATTGTGTGAAATGTAAAGAAAGAGAACATAATAAGTTCAGGGTTTATGGTTTCTCTCAGCTCTCTAAATTCTGGAAGCTACAGTGGCCCCTAGCATTCAGAATAGGCACTTGCAGGAAAAAAACCCATACAGCCTCTATCTCCATAGTCAATTGAAATGCAGTCTCTGAAGCATAGCTACCAGACGTTAAGCAACATGTGCTTAGCATGCCAAAATTAAATCTTTCCCTTAAATACCTAATCACTCCAGCAAGCTGTAGAGTCAGCAGACGTTGAAGGTTTTTCTCCTTGCTATTGTATCTTTAAAATACCTGAATATCATGCTTTCTTAATTTAACTGTTTAAGTTAGCCTGGGGCAGACAATTGGTGTTAGAAAACTTTAGCCTGCATGGTTAAATCTCACATTTGAAATATCCAGTAAGTTGTGGTTCCCCCCCCACCCCGTAAACATAGGAAAATTAGATAAATATCAGAATTTATGAATAGGTGGCAATATTATAATGAAGTTGAAAAGCAAGTGTTTCACAATCTTACATTTTCTTGATAAAATGCTATGCTGTTTCTGATGTTTCTCTTTATAACATGTGGATAGTATTATCTTCCTTGATATTCTTAGAGTCTTGTCAAATGCTTTAAATGTTAAAACTGCTGTAAGCCTGGTTTATCAGCTCTGGAAGACAGGGAGTTGTGAAACAGCTGGCTAGGTTATGAGAACTTGTTATAAGAGCTTATCTTTGTGGAAAATGTCATGGAAGTTTACAAATCGGAGATAAAAAGTTGGTATACGTCATGTCCTTAAATGTACGCATATCATGCTTTAAATTTAACATCAAATCTGGTTTTGGTTTGGTTAACCAGAAATATCCTAGTGTTGGTAAGTGTGGGGTCTGCAGTGCATGGTGTTACGGTTCAAACTTAAATCTAGTATAGATTCAGAAATAAAAGCTATTAGTTGCAAGGTGTTAATGAAAACCATTCCAATTTGCTCATCCTATTCAAAAAATGGGTTTTGCCAAATGTTTTTGTATTTCATTTTACTGCGATGCTTTTAAGATTTGTGAAGGTACTTTGTAGTAAGATCACGGGAGGAGTCAAAAATGTAAAATCTTTAGGCAGGAAAAAGCTTGGTTGGAAATAGAGGGTGGCATGATCTAAATTTTCTGTGTTTCCAACTTTTTTACCCCTTCATATGTGGAAAAATTTTCACTGTATTTATTTATTTTATTCTAGAAGTTGTCCACTACAAAGGAAGAAAGAAAAGTAAGCTTGTACTTCAGACTGGTTTTTGAATATCTTTCTAATACAGTGGTGTTCCAGAAGATGATAAAGAAATGATAGCAGCTCCAGAAATACCAACTGATTTTACTCTCCTTCAGTAAGTGTTTTAAGAATTTGTAGTTTCATTTTCAAATGTACTCGTTTTTTTTTTAGTGTTAATACATATGGTTGGTTTTCTCTTGGAAACAAGGAAGCAAAATGAGGGGAATAGGGTTCTAGATTTTTTCCTACAGAGATGTTAATAAAGCATTGTCTGAATTATTTCTGGAGTATTCAGCAATAATTAAGTATTTCTAAAATATTTAATTATTTTAAGTAATTTTTTAAACTTTGCTAGTAGGAAGCCATTGTGCCAGACACCTTTTTGTTTGTTATGTACTTCTCAGGATTTTGTCTTTAAAAATGAAATGTTTGAATAAGAAATTCTTTGATTAGGAATACAAAAAAAAAGTTTCCTTCATTATGTCGGGGGGGGGGGGGGGGGGGAGTAGTTGAGGTATTCGCCCTTAATAACTGGGGCAGGTTGCCTAATACTTGAAATACTTAATGCCAAATGCTTTCGTTAGAGCCAAAGTTTTAGCTTCCCTCAGGCATCAGTTCCGTGATGTTTTTGACAGCATTTTATTAGCTCGCTAGTCTTCCTACAATTTTTAAGAAACAGACATTTGAATTTTCAAGATGTAAAATCTGATATAGATTACATTTTGGACAGAGAAATAAAGTGATTATTTTAAGCAGACCAGAAGAATCCAGTTCCTCGCCCTCTAATTGTCAAGAAATTGACATGAATACATTTCAACAGACTATTGAAATGGATTAAATTGGTATAAAATTTAAAAAGAGAACAAAGATGAGGTTTTGTTTCAATGAGGTTGGTTGTGTGGGGTTTTTTCTCCTTTTAATGAGAAATAAAGGTAAATTGGAAGATGGTTTAATATGAAATACTGTTTTTACAGCTGTTTGTAATGTTTCTTTACTCTTTTGGTACAAGTTCATTGCTTAGTGAAATGTTTGAAGTTTGTGTTCTATTCTTTCCTGTGAAAAAAAAGAACACCTATGAAGTTTTGAAGAATATTTCTCATCTTTTTCTTTCTTCCCCCCCACCCCACCTGTTGGAGACCTTTTCAGCCCATATGAGAGTACATAGTCAACAAAACCAGAAATAGCAAAATACATGTTAAAAGGCAGAAAGCTCCTTTCAGACACTTGCAATAGTGAGACCTTAAGTTTCTGGACTGTTTTAGAATGTTATGAGTAAATACATAGGAAAGGGTCTCCTGTGCCCCCCGGTCATCTTTATGATTGCATTGCTAAATTGAATTGGGAAGTGTGTATCAGAAATTTGTGATAGCAGCTGGAATTCATCGTACTGCATGTATGTGTTAAAACAAGATCTAGTAGCATCATTTAAGTTGTGTTCTACAGGAAATGTAGAAATGGAGAGTATGTAAGCTAAGTATTCGCTATTAATAATTTAGGTGATTTCACACACACACCCCCAATCAGTGTTGGCAATAAAGGATTTGTATATCGATGCAGCATATTTTAATGATAGAAGAAATTAAACAAATGAGAAAGTTTGTGTATTGTTTAACATCTTTCTATCTTATAAGCTTAAACAGAACTACAGGCTACCTTTTTGACGGAGAAACCTCACCTGAAGTTTTTTCCTGTACCTTTCAACATAAGTGTGTACCTCTTAACTAGTTACTTAGTTTCTAATAATGTGAAGAGATCTGCCCAGACACTTTGGTTATGAGGGAAGGTGGTGGTTTCTTTTTTTTTTCCCTGCTGAGTTTTTTCCTCTCTCTCTCTCTTTTTTTTTTTTTTGTTGAAGTATTTGTGACAGATACTTATAGTGCCCTTTGCTTTTTGAGATGGCGCAATATTTGTCACGTGCCAAAAGCAAGATTCCCAAACTGTTGCTATTTTCTACCCCACTTCACATCTTTTAACCTTAGTGTATGGCTTTCTTTGCACGTAAATTGTTTGGAGGAGGCAGGGTAGGGTGTGAGTGTGAGGATATGCTCCAATCTGTTCCTCGACTTAAACAGAAGAAAAAAGCAGTTTCACTGTTAGAGCTGACTTACTGGACTGAGAGCATGATGTGACTTCATGTAGTATATTTAAGAATGTTTCTGATGAAATGTGTAAATGGTTTGTCTTTCTATCCCTGCAGGGAGTCTGAAACACACTTCTCTTCCGATACAGACTTTGAGGATATTGAAGGAAAAAACCAAAAACAAGGCAAAGGAAAAGTATGTTCATTTTATAGGAATACTGAAACACTTCTACTGTCATGAACTGAAAAGTTCAGCACTTGCTTTGAAGCTGAACGAGCTAGGAATATTTTCTGAAAATGCAAGTGTTCTGTGAAGAGAGTTCATATCTGTATTTGCATTGAAATGCTTCATCTTGAGGATTTGTGTGATATTTCCTAAGTGCTATAAAGGCATAAGGGAGGTGGGGGAGAAAAAGTTTAGCTTTGATTTGATTAGTCTCTCTGCATGTGTTCCATCCTATACTGAAAATTGGTGCTAATACAGTCTCTTTTGGTTGTTGTCATTAATTCTGGCTCTGTTTTAATTTGAAAAGTGAACAGGAACCAGTAATTCAATTAAAAAGGGGGTTTTTTTATGGGTTGCAGGCAGGAGGTGACACTACCTGAGTGGGGAGGTTTAAACCCACATTAGTAGCCTGTCTCTCTCCATACTGGTGGTGATAAATAGTTTTATACAACAGTCATTTTAATTTCTGTTTAAATTTTTTTTCTTCTTTCTGTAAGTCATGCTTGATTTGGGGAATCAAATGCTAAGACGTGTCTGCTCTTCCTTAACCCCACTTGCCAGTGCGTGCTCAAATTAAAAAACAAAAGGTTAATGAATTGCAGAGGAGACTTTGTGACGTGTGTTAAGGGAATCACCATAGCTGTTTTAAATAAAATTAAAAAAAAAAATTAAAAAATTAAATAATTTGTTTTAAAATTTAAACACAAGAAAAATCTTTGTGTCATACACTGTCACTAATTGCATTTCTAGTTGCCAGAAGATTTTAAATGAGGGAAGGAGGAAAATGGAACCTGTAGAATTCTTAGAATCATAGAATCGTTTAGGTTGGAAAAGACCTTTAAGATCATCCAGTCCAACCAGTTGGTCTTTGTATCAGTCAGGATCAGCTATTATTCTCAACTTTGGATTTTAAATCTGGTTCCTGAAAACAAAAGGCCTCGTGTATAGTTGTCATGGTTTGAATAGTAATTTAGGTTTTTTTAAATTACTACATAATAACCAATTAAGACTTCTTGTGCGTGTGTGTGATTGCAGACCTGTAAAAAAGGGAAAAAAGGACCAGCAGAGAAGGGGAAAAGTGGAAACGGAGGAGGGAAGCCTGGTGGTCCAAATCGGATGAATGGACATCACCAACAGAATGGTGTGGAAAACATGATGCTGTTTGAGGTAGTTAAAATGGGCAAGAGTGCTATGCAGGTAAGACTTGGGATATCTGTATGACTTGGATGAATATACAAATTAAATATAACTATTTTCCTGTATTTAATAAACGATTTAATAGAATGAAGCCTAAAGTAATTTTTTTCACTTTGTAGTTTTTAGTTCCAGATTAAGATTAAAAAAAAAAAAAGTACTTTTGCATTGTTAAGGTTTGAATTTGAATGAACTGATTTTTCATTTCTAAATGTCAGGCATGAATAATCATATAGATAATGAAGGAATTCAAACTATGATTCAAAGTGAATTTTCAGTATCCTAAATGAAGAAAGGTTCTTTTAGATTACATGACTTTAAAGTCGTTTTTGTGTGGCTGTAACTAAATAGAAGTGTGGTTTATGCCTATGGTTGTCATAGAACTTAACAAGAAATCTGTAGTTTGTAGATGCTCCCAGAGCTTAGATTATCTGAAAAGAAATCATTACTTCTCTTACCCAAAGTAAAATCACTAGCTACAGCTTAAGGGCTATTCTTTACATTTCCCCTAAGTTGACTTGGCTAATGTATATTGCAACACTCTGATTGGGTGGAATTTGAGTCAGGAAGTTTTAACCTGTTGGAAGTCTCTGCATTAGGCATTGTCTCCACTGCATTTACTAATAGGACTGAAGTCAGTCTATTAAGAAATTTAGCACTTTTTTTTTCTTTTTGAACTCGGTTAAATTGGTAAAGCGTTTGCTTGACTGTGTGAATCTTCCAGTGGAGAGAGGGTTACAGTGTAAGCCTGTCAGCTGTGAAGCCTTCCTGCTGACTCGCTCATGTGACTCCTCAGCAGTCTCGAAGAAAGACTATCTTTGGGATTGCAAATCTAGAGTTTACAGCTTCTGTGGTGCACATGCAGGAAGCTGGGTCTATATGCAGCCCTCTCGAGATCTGCAGGCTCCTGTATTAGAGCTGCGAACCTTGAAGCCTGAATTCCTTGGCAGAAATTTAGTTCAGACTTTTAAAAAAGAACAGACTGCTTTGATGCACTTGCACAGCGAAATTCTGATACTTCCGTCATTTGTTTTGTTCTGCCGTATTTCAAAGCAGGTGCAAAAACTGTGCTTTTCTAACTGTTGCTGTGTGTGCTACAATTTTAGCCAATTATCAGTGGCTGTATCTTCATGACATTTTAACTGTTTAAAATGATACACAGTCAAAATCTTTTGCTTTCCAAGAGCAAAATGGACCTTTGCCAGGCCTGATAACTCTGTTGAATTGGGGAATTGATACCTGGATAATAGTGTGAATCTTAGTCAATGTTTTTTGTCAAAACTGAGGAAGGAAAAAAAAAGTCTCAGAGTATTTCTAAAGTAAAGTCCACTTCAGAACGCAGTGTAAAAAGTTTTCTCAGTGGCCTTCAGTGCTTGCTTACCTGAAAAGATTTTTCCAATAGTTTTTATTTTATTTTAAATTTTGTTCCATATCATCTTCTGAGTTAGTGTCTATTCTCTGGCAAAAACAGATGGTTCATCCACTGAGACAAAATGTTTCGAGGAAACTACTGTTTTGCTGGAGGTTCTTTAAATAAATTCTGAAAACAAGGCTGCCTAACTGAAATATTTGTCCTGTTCCTAGCATTATCCTGTTCTTGCACAGTGACCTTCTTTATAAGCCTAGTTTAAGATGTTTCCTAGAATATTTTCCACCCTCCTTACAGATAAATCAAATCAGTACTAGTTTGTAGGTTCTGCTCCTACTGGAAAGACTACGACAGTTTCACTTTGAGTTTTTCATTCTTTTTGTCTTGCTGACAAAAGTTGTGCATCATACTATAACCAATCCTAAATTTAGGGAAGAGGGATTTAGCTGTATCTCTGTTCAGAAATTTTTCTGCATGGCAGTATGTTTTATTTGTCCTCACAGCATTATTGCCTGTGAGAGTAAGCACTGAGAAGAGTACAGACAGGAAGCATTGGAGATGCTGTGTAGTCCAATTGTCTTTTGGAAGTTCTGAACTATTACATCATCCCTCTTTATTTAGAATGACTCTAGATTTTTAGGGCAGGGTATCAACATATTAAAAATCTCAAAACAGAGGGCTTGATACTAAAGTGAGTCTCTTGCACCTGCATTAATGAATTAATTGTATGATGTATGTTTTTATGACTTCTGCAGTAGACAGTTTGTACTACACACATGGATGGTTTAAACATAATTGCATGTAAATTCTGTTTTTCTCAAAACCATTATCACAGGTTTCCTATTGATTTGCTTCCCTTTAAGGTTTTTTTTAGTAAAATGCTCTTGTTCCTATTTGGTTTAGTGAATACAAAGTAATTAATGTCATAGAATCATGGAATCGTTTGGGTTGGAAAAGACCTTTAAGATCATCCAGTCCAACCAGTGTAGAGCAGTGCTGTTCATCCTGTTATGGCTAATGTGCGTGGAGCACAGTTCATCAAAGGGCAACGCTTTTGAAGAGTATAGGGAGTTGTAGCTGTTGGAACTGAACACCTAAATAGTGTCTTTACAGAAGCATCACTAGTTTGAAAGAAAGAAAGAAAAAAAAAAAAGAGATAAAACCTGCTTCTGTAAAATATACCTAATTTTTTTTGCATTCTTCCTCAAAAAAAGTTACTGTAGGACTGTATGGTATTCCTGTGCTTTGTGTTTAGGTGTCAGTTTTGTACTTGTATATGTTTATAGAATAAAATTAGTTCTCTTGAAAACTGGTATTATGGTAGTAAAAGATCATTCAAACATTTTGTTCTGTTTTAATCAAAACCCGACAGAATTCAAGTTATGGAAGGAAGAAGAATCACTTACTGGAAAGCAGTTAAATAAAACTGTCTTCAGTTTATGAAAACTAAAATGTGCCTTTATATTTGTTTCTTTTCAGTCTGTAGTGGATGACTGGATAGAGTCATACAAACATGACAGAGATATAGCACTTCTTGATCTCATTAACTTCTTTATTCAGTGTTCAGGCTGCAAAGGTAAGATACTGAAATGTTTACTCATCCATTTAAGTAATAGTATTCTCATTCTTAGCTTTTATACTACATATGCTGTAGGACCGCTCCATCCCTGCAGCTAGTTTACGTTATTAGGTTCTTGTGGTTAAGCTAGTATTTCTGAAGGTGAGAGCAGGAGATTTAGAAATATTATACTATATTTAAAAATGTAGATTAAGCCTTTTGTATTCACACCAGAGAGAATGCAGTACTGGTACTTAACACTTAACTTCATCTTGCTCTGCTCCTGCTATTATTTCAGGAAACCATCTCTCTTTCTTATCACTGATAGTTTAGCTTGTTCAGTCTTGGAATTCTAGTTTGGATGTATCTGCTTCTTATCATTGAATGTTTTAAGATTGTTTCCTAGCCTTTGTAGATATGCTTGATTTAAAAGATATTATGGACAGCTTCACGGTAGCCTGTCTACAGTAAGATTGTATTTCCCTATTTTATTTTGTTCTTTATTTTCTGGTTTTCTTTCCTCATTTCCATGTCCTCTGTTCTTTTTCCTCCTCACCTCCTTTTGAAGAGGAGAAGGTAACTTACCCTGTAGTGTCACTGGGCTTGATAAAGTAGGACTGGATGTAATTTGTTCTGCTCAAACATTTCCCTGTCCTGATAAACTTTTAACATGCATAAATCTCCAGAAAGCTAACAGCATTTCTCAGAGGTTATCCATGCTTTCAAGAGCAGTGACCTTTTGATTGTTGTTGCCACATAAAACTACAGAATCTTTTAATACTTTCCGAGATGATCCTTGTCATGAATTTTGCAGTACAGTTGCAGTAAGCTTAAGGAGATCTATTTGGTTTTTATATCGCTATTTGCACTCTAACAATTTGAGGCTGAGAAATAGAAATTGCGTGAAACCACTGTGTTTATTACAGTGCAGAAGATAATAAGTAGCAATAGAACTGTTCAAAATTGTCTTACACCATTTAGAATCTTGAGTCCTGAAAGGTCACTTCAGATTAGCGTAGTCTCTTGGCTGATGAAGAGGTCTGGCACAAGTATCTTTGACTTCTGAATTGAGTGAATGAGTAAATTCTGGATGTGTGTGTATACACACACAAACACACTTTTAAAAAAGAAAAATAACAAAACCGTATATATATATAAAAAAGAAAAAGTATCGGTGCCAAGCACTTGTTATACACAGATGCTAAACCAAAAAATGAGTAACTTCTTAAAAAATACATGTAATCTGTAGGTTAGCTGAAAATTGATCATTTTTACATTGTATCAGGAGGCATGTCATCTGCCATCTACCTCTTTCATATTAAAAGTGCTAATAATCTAATATCTAAATTGTAGGAGTTGTTACAGCAGAGATGTTCCGACATATGCAGAATTCTGAAATAATCCGAAAAATGACTGAAGAATTTGATGAGGTAATTTAATGAAGTTGCTGATAATGTGTTAATAATAATTTTTTTTATTTTACCTGTCCTAATCTTACTGGATTGTGTTGCTACAGGTTTCTTTCAAGGGTAAGGTCAGCTGCAAAAATGACAGGACTTCTATGAATGAAAATCTTGAACTCCCTTATTTCACTGAACTTAGGAGACTAGGAAGTAAAACTCTGCATATATATAACTTGTTTTAATTAATGGTTTAAGAAATCGGTACTAACTTCCAGTTTTTGAATAGTGGGAACTCCTACTACTGTGGGGCTGGGTGGGATGCTTCCGCATTCCTGCTGTGTATGTAAGGCCCTTTAAGTCTTCTTCAACTTTTAAAATGGTTGGTAAATTTATTTTTATGTATTCATTAATCTACAAATCATGGGGATCTGAATTTGATTATTCTCCAGGTGAAGACTGATTCTTTGCCTTTCATGGGTATTTTAACTTTTTTTTCCTTTAAATTGTCGCATATTTTCTGTTCCACTGACTGTTGGGTTAAATGAGATGTGTTGGTGTGGTGGTGGTTTTTTGGGGGGTTAGGGAGTTTATTTTTGAGTGGTATTCCTTTCACCCTGTGTTCCAAAGAACATAAAGGTAGCTTTAAAACCTCCTCCCAAAATTTGTCTAACATGGAAGTAATCCCCATACCTAAATTAAAATCCAAAACGTTGGTAAATTTTAACAGAGGGGAAAACATAGTATGTTTTAGTTTAAAAGGATTTTATTATTCCTTAGAACTGTCTCAATCAAAACTGATTTGATTACTATAAGGCAATATTGTGTGAAATTTATAAAGCTTCAGTGTGTTATCAGTGTGTTATGCTCGCTCTTTCTTGTAACAGGATTCTAATGAACAGCACTCGGATTTCTAATCCATTTTCATGGATACCTTCTTCATTTTCAACCTGTATTGTTTAGCCTCTTACAGAAGCTGATCACAGAAGCATGGATACAAATGATTGTCACACACACACACACACACACCCCCCATCATTTTACCATTATTTATAAAGGTTCCCAAATCAGGAGAGAAACACGTTTGTTATATTCAAGGTGTTATAGTAGGTCATTTTATGACTTCAGGAATTTTCAGTCTGATATGTAAACGTCTCCCTGTAAACTTTGTTACAGTCCTGAACTGAGTGTTCCTAAACATGTCAACTAACTGTTCATGTGATGGTTCTTTTGTTCTAGTGTAACCTGAAGCCGATTTGTGGGGGGTATGAATTTTTTTTTTTTAGGGAGTAGGACAGAGAGAAGATATTAGTAGTTATTTTGGAATATCTGGTTATGTGCAGTTTTTATGGTAAGACTTGCAGAATGTTGTCTCTGCATATAACAAGCCCAAGCTGCAAAGTAGATGTATATTTGTGGAATCATGTTCTTCTCATGTATTGTTTTTACGGCACAGGAGATTTTTGTTTTAAAGTTGTACCTATCTCTTTTTAATCTTCATTTAATAAAATAACTTCTAAGATGTTTGAAAGAGTTTCCTGTTTCCCTTTTTGTTTTTTAATAGGATAGTGGAGATTATCCACTAACTATGGCTGGTCCCCAGTGGAAGAAGTTCAAATCCAGTTTTTGTGAGTTCATTGGAGTACTCGTCCGACAATGTCAATATAGCATCATATATGATGAATATATGATGGATACTGTCATTTCACTGCTTACGGGGCTGTCGGACTCACAAGTCAGAGCATTTCGGCACACTAGCACACTGGCAGGTCAGTGAATTGTATTTATCTGTATTGCTTCCATTTTATGTTTTGTGTTGCACAGGAAAGAATCGTTCTGGTTGAACTTGATATTCAACATTCAACTCGTGTTTTATTGTGTGATACAGTTTTTATCTAATGCATCTTGTTTTGGTACAGCTTTCTTATCTTTTCATCATTGGTTTTTCATTACTGAAAATTACAGCATTATTTTGAAGCATTCTCTTCCAGCTGTCTAGTACTTAATTTTTGTTACCTTTAAGTCTAGTAGAGAAAGTAAATAGAAGGAAACTTTCCGCTTGATTCTACAAGTTTGTCTTTGGTCACAGTAAGGGTGTAGGTATCTTTTTAACCTCAAATGCAGTTGAACCTGTTTATGCTCTGCATTAAGTCAAACAGGAGTCATATTTTAGATTGGATGCGACTTTTACTACACATTTAAATTGTGTTGTATATTGAGGCTATGGCACAATGTAATTGAAAGTAGCATTTCCATCTGTTGCATTAGAAATAATTTTAAAGAATGATTCATCAGTGATACAGTCACTAAATTTCTGTATGGTTTTAAGTAATTGTCCTTTTCATGTGAGTTTTTTTCAAATCTGTTAAATTATGAAGAAATCTCTTATGAGTTGAGTATGGAGTGTTTTAAATAAATATGTCACTGTATGGACAAAGGATAAGCTTCTTGGGTAAGGAAGTCCTAAACTGGTGTCGATTAACGAAGAAAGGTCTCAAATGGCATTGTGCAGCAGTCCACTTATGTAAGGCTTATTATAGCAATCTTAGTCTGAACAAGGTGAATTTAGACTGTATGTGAAACTGAGTTTTTGCCACGCTGGAAATAGGTCTTGTTAGCTTCACTGGAACTGGCTGACTTGCAGATCGCTTCAGTTCTGACTATCTGATCAGTTGTTCTATTTCATCGATCATGTCTCTTGAATATACATGAGTACACGGTGCATCAGGCTGCTGCTGCACATTTATTATGGCGAGAGGAGCAAACCCTTCTATTTTGGGAGAATATATTGATTCTGCTGCAGCATCAGTTTGACTGTTGTACCATATTACCAATACAAATTCTAGTTCTTAAAAACCAAGTTTTTACTACCTTTTTTAATTTCAGTTGTGCCTGAATAAAAGTTGCAGAAGTTGCCCTGTTGCATGTTAATTTCTGTCATACAAAATAATTTTTATCAGTGGTCTGTTTGCATTTGTTCACATTAGTAGTTGATACTGTTGATTTTGTGTAATTACTTGTGCATTTCATATGAGATTACAGTTTGTATTCTTGAAGATTGTGTTTTATATGGGATAGAGACAGCCAACAAAATCTCTGTATCCATATTTACTGTTATTTGCAATAATTTTGGCTACTGTGATTAGCTCAGACTTGTTCTTTTTGTCTTGGTGTCCTTGGAGATCACAGCGTGTGATGATATTTCGATATATCTGCATGTCTTTATGCCTTACTCGTCGACTTTATGCTAGTGATACACACTTAATAATGTTCTGGGGATGCTCTGCTAATGCAAGCCCTTTCATGCCTTGCTGTTACAAAAGTTCGTAAGAAAAGCCAGTATGCTATTGACCACCTCCTGGTTTCCAGAATAGGCATATTTGTCTGCACCCTTTTTAAAAGGGTTGATTCAGAAATAAAAGCATGCAAAAAATCCCACCCAAGCATATTTTACATTTTGGTCAGTTCTGTGGCTTCTAATTGGCTAATATCCTTTCTCTGCTTCTGCAAATAAAGGAATATTTAAAGAAAACTGCCCCTCATTAAAATTAAATTGAGGGAAAAAGAATGGTGTGATATGGTGGCGTTGGTTGTCTAAGACATTTCCTTTTGAAGAAAGAAACTTCTTGTATGTTTGAGGTTGAATGATTTGGTAAAATCAGTCTACTAACTGATCCTAATAATGGAATCATTTTAATATTTCCTGGGCTGTGTTTGTAAGTCTTACATTCCACCTTCATTTTTTTAGGGGAATCCCAATTAATCCATAATTGAATCCCAATTAATAATGATTATAGGATTAAAAAATTGACAGAAAGAACAAAATATCAGTGTATTATCTACTGTGTTGATAAGTAATGATACAGTGCTTAGTAAAACACTGCTAAAGTTTGCATATCAAGAAATTTACAGGGAATATATTTTCATAAATACAGAAAGGGTTGGCGGGAGAAGGTGTCGAGATTTTTGTTTGTCATTTTATTTAGATCTGGTAACCTTTTGAATAATCCTCCTTCTTCTCACTTTTTTTGTAGCCATGAAGCTGATGACTGCTTTAGTGAATGTGGCATTAAATCTTAGTATTAACATGGACAATACACAACGTCAGTATGAAGCAGAACGAAATAAAATAATTGGGAAACGAGCTAATGATAGGCTGGAACTCTTACTACAGAAAAGAAAGGAGGTTAGTGCAACTGTCGGGCTGTAGGATGAGTGTTGGTAAATGACAATAATTAATCTTGTTCTGTAACTTTTTTTTTTTGTAAAGGTAGTTATTAGTCCCTCTGTTTCATTCTTGAAGTTGTTCATGTTTAATGTTTGAAAAACTTAATTACTTTGAAAGGTGCTTCTTACCGTCTGGTTTTCTGTAAAAAGAGATAGATGTAGACTCTTAAAAAATTTTCAGATAGTTCCATCTTAGTAAAGTTAGCAAGAGAGACTGCTATCAGTAGTAGATAATTTTTTTTGTTGTATTTCTTGACTCGTTTCCTAAACTGAGCTCGAATATGGAACAAAAATTACCATACACTGTTTTGGGCTTCTAGAGAAGAACCCCATGATCCTGGGGCAAAATACTGCTTTTATGATGGCAATACCAATCTCAGCAGAAAGTGTGTTTAAAGGCCTTAGATAAGGGTTTTTTTCTTCTACAGAAAACACTGTCAAAATTGAAAGTGCAATTTTCTATTTTCTTTCTTTTTGTGTAAAAGGGACTTGCTGATTCATTGCTGACAGTGTTGTCTTGTTGAAAGCCCTAATTCATTCAGGTTTAAGTTTTTATTTTGGGGGGAACTGGTGTTCTGTCTTGCTTGTTTGTTTTGCTTGTTTGGTTTAGATGTTAGAAATAACCTCATGATCAAAGGAAACATCTCACCTTTGCTCTTCAACTTTTGTGCTGTTACCTGTTAATGGTTTTATTTTCTTAACAATTCAGATAAACTAACAACTTTGTCTTCTGTTCATCTCACAAAGATGTTGCAATTTGAGACTGATGCCTTAAACACCCATTAAATGTACTTGTGCTAGATGTGTGTGCAAGACCAGTCTTATTACAAGTAATACATAGATACACAGAAAAGGCGGTGATGTGAGGATCAAGACTTTTCTCAATCTCAGTTGCTCTTATGTATATTGGCTTTTAGGATTTCGTACCAGCTTTTCCAGTTTCAGTTTTGATTTTCCGTTTTTCTTTTACTAAATGAAAGTAAGCTTCAAAGTAACATTCAATTGTTTGTTTGATTTCAGGTTTTGTTTCATTTATAACTCAGCCTTACCCAGTACTAAAATTAACTTTGTTCATTGATTCTTTTTGCATGTCCTTTGTTCTAGTATTTTAATTCTTTTTCCCATCTTCCTACTTCAGAGGCTACTGTAGGCAGGTGTTAGATTTAGGCCCAGAACATGTTAAATATTTTGCTTTGTTAGTCCATTTCTCCTGCTGCTTAGTCTTTTTCTTCTTACTGTATTAGCCTTACAGTTTTTCCTTTCTTCCATAAATTCCTAAGTCTTGTGATGCTATGGAAAGTGTTCATTCTTGCTGTTTTTCTAAACTTCTGTAGGAGAGGTCCTTTACTTTTTGTATCCATTCCCCTGCACATGCACACCATCCCCACCCTCCCCAATCTGGGTAGTATCTCTGGTGGTTTCTTTGTGGGGTTTTTTGGGTGTTCAGACTGCAAAAAGAATATCCTTGTATGCTGACAATACTTAGTTATTTTCAAATCTTTCAACTGACTTCCTTGCACTTTCAAAGCAAATACAAATTTCTGTGTTTTAAAACACTGCATGTATCACTTTTCAACTCATTTGCTCTTGTGTTGTTACTCTGAGACTGGATTTGTCTCCTCCTTTATTTTCAGCTCCGTATTCTTAAATTATTTTTTTCTGCAATACTTTAACTCAGTTTCTGCATTTTTTTCTGTCTAAGGAATAGATGATGAGGAGAGAGGTATTCAAAACAGAGTATATGCTGCTCATGTAGCCATTTGCAAAGTTCTTTATCTGTATCTTGTCTTTTTAGATTATGAATTCTTTAGCATACAGAAAAAACTTGTAATGCAGTTCACATGATTTTGGTATTGTTCTAATAATACAAGTCCATAAAACATAGTAAGTGTATTAAAAATTGGGCTGAACGTTGGGATTAAAAAGTTAACTAGAAAATTAAATCGGGTTTTCTTATAAGTAACTTAGGTTTCTGCAAGCTCCTTTCTTAAGATGTCTTTGTTACAGTTGAAGAACAGTTTTCCAGTGGTCAGAATTACTAAAATTTGTATGCTGTGGTAGACACAATTCCTTAAATAATAGCATATTGTACCGTGAAACAGATTTGTGAATATTTCAGGAAAGGATTTAGTGGCCACACTTGCAAATGTTAACTTAATGTAGTTTGTCTAGCATCAGCACCATCTGATCTGACTGTAAAAGTGCTGCTCACTGTTTATGTACTCTGTTCATTCTTTCAGCTTCAGGAAAATCAGGATGAAATAGAAAACATGATGAATGCAATATTTAAAGGTGTTTTTGTGCATAGATACCGGTAAGTTTCTCTTAGTAAGTAATTTGTAGCTTCATTAGTTTATTTTGGAAGCTGGTGACAAGTTATTTCTAATTATTCATCTGTGTGATCTTATTGCCCCACTTCTCTCCACAGAGATGCAATTGCTGAAATAAGAGCTATCTGTATTGAAGAGATTGGAATATGGATGAAGATGTACAGTGATGCCTTTCTCAATGACAGCTACTTAAAATACGTAGGGTGGACTATGCATGATAAGGTAAGCTGCATTGAGGAAAAGGAGCAGAATCATGAAGCATAACTCCATATTTTTGGTTGTTGATCTTGCCAGGCTAGGTTCTGATCTCTTAACTGTTTCCATCAGTCGCTGCTTTACTTATCACTCAGAAGCACGGGTGTTTCAACATACATATATAAAATAGACTTGAATCTTTTGAATGGTTTTAGAGAGGATGTATAGATTTTTAAGGAACTGTTTGTAAGGAAATGGCTTTTTCTATTTATTTTTTGCTGATACAGACTTCTACTTTATAATACTTAACTATTTAAAATTAATGCATTTCACATGGAATAATCCAGTCATATAGCCTAACAGTTTCTCTGTTTTGCTAAGTTAAGAAACTTTTTAGGATTCTCAGCTATCTGTAAAAACCATGGGAAAAGTCCCCTTTTGTGCTGATGAGTGCTTCAAGCTGTTACTTACCAGCTACCAGCTAGAGATTATTCTCTGCTTGGAGTGGTCAACAGATCTAGTTTACAAATACTCCTTGATTCGTTATTGAGTCAGCACATTGTCTCAGTTCTTGCATTGGAGACTTTGAGCTATCGGATTTGAAGTGAAACGTGAGGGATGCTCACTCATGCTATGCTGTTCATGAGTTTGATATCAAAAACCAATAACCTCTGGCAGTGGGGTGATAAGCTGTGTGAAGTCAGTTGTCCTAGACTTTTTAAAGGTATTTCTGTATCTACACCTTAAAACATGTTCTCTGCTGAAGTAAATCTTGTAGTTCAGGAGGAATATTTCTCTATCTACTTGGTAATTCTGATCTAGCAAGAGATGGTCATTAATGATACAGATGTTGCCTTTTTAAGTGAAAGGAAACACACAGAATTCTATTTAGAAATATCTTGAGCATCTAGAGTACAACTTTAGAGAATGGAACAAGTGTATTTTGACTTACAGAGATACTAACTGCAGTAAGACATTGGGGTTTTGGTGTGTGTGTGGGATCCCTTCATTGGCTTGTTACAAACAACATTCTTATGTCATTAACATGATTGTTGATAGTATATCTTTGACAACATTCAATCTTTGAATTAATTCAGACTGCAAAAGAAACTTGTATGATCTGAAGATCACATCTGTATCCTATACTTGACTTTTAATCCAGTTATTCATTTTATTTTAGCAAGGGGAAGTAAGACTCAAATGCCTAACTGCTTTGCAAGGGCTTTACTACAATAAAGAGCTTAATTCCAAATTGGAACTCTTCACCAGTCGGTTCAAGGTTAGTGTAACTTCATATTTTTCAGTACGTATGAATTTTTTAAAAGTTGTATTACACTTTCCTCTTTGAAAATACTTTCTTTTGTGTTCTTAGGATAGAATTGTGTCTATGACTCTTGACAAAGAATATGATGTTGCAGTCCAAGCAATAAAATTACTCACTCTTGTTTTACAGTAAGTACATGTATATCTCCTTAAATGACCTACGACAAATATTAAAACTTGAAAGTATTTCTCGTACCTGTGGGCAAGGACAGCAGCTTGACAGAATTCAGATAATCCAAAGTCTAGAGAAATGTCTATGCATCTTACACTTGAACAAATGGGAATTTCAAAAGTAATCTGGCTAGAACAGTGCTGTTACTTACCTACCACAGTTAAGTAGGTGTAAAGGCTAGAAACTTAGAATTCAGCCTCCCTAATTTGAAGCTATTGTGGAATATTTGAACTGAAGAAACATAGGATGCATTGAACATTACACAGTAGTTGGAGTTTTGAGCATAACCTTCTACCAAACGCTCATACTTTATCAGTAATTCTTGTTTAGAAAGACTTGAAAGAAAAGGTTTCGATTCTCCTTCATTTCCATCTCCCTCATTAGAGTTCATACTCTATTGACTCCACGTTTTTGTTTTTTTTTTTTTTCCTTCTTTCTTCTCCCCCCTTTCCTTCTTCCCATCCTCACTCCTAGGAGTAGTGAAGAAGTTCTGACTGCAGAAGACTGTGAAAATGTCTACCATCTGGTTTATTCAGCTCATCGGCCAGTAGCAGTTGCGGCAGGGGAATTTCTTTATAAAAAGTAAGATGGAGAAACTATAGTTAACTGCTTGTTCCTGTGGGTTTTAGTGTGTGCATTAATACTATGATTCTCATTAGTTTTAATTAAGAAAAGGAAAAACTGAATAATGAAGTGGCCTTAAGAAATGCCTTTGAGAAAATGTAACACTACTGTAGTTTTTGAACTGTTGTAGTTTTTCTGAATGGGAAATAGAGAGTAATTTTGAAGGCTGCACTTAAAAGCTTGTAACTACAGGGAATACAATAAAAACATTCCTCTGTCTTCTCCTTTCCTGTCCTTCCTTTGTTCTGTGAAACATCTTAAAATGCTCACGTAGTTTGGTACCTAAAACTTGTGCTTGCGTCATAAGGAGTATTTTCCCATTTGTAGTTCCTTCCCCTTCTCCCCACCCTGCCAAAGTTGGCTCATATGACTGTTTCATAAAGTATTGTTCTGTTTTTTTTTAAAAAAAAAAAAAAAAAAAAAGAGAGGGGTATTCAACACATATATCGGGTGTGTAGGGAAAAACAGTTTCCATCTAATACTTTTCAGACCTTCTTTCAGTATTTCTTTGCTGCTTTAAAGTCTTTTGTGGGGAGGTTCAGAAAATGTAATTTGCTAAAGAGGAACATAGGCCTCAAGCACCTGCAATGATCACTGATGTTTGTAAAGTATTTTGTTATAATTATACATTCCACTGGAAACAGTCAGTGTAATACCAACTCAGCATATATGAAATTGTTCAAATGATACTTGTCCCAAATTACTTCCTTTCAAAATAAAATGTGGAGCCAAGCAGCAAGGTATTAAGTGTGTGTCTGTAAAAAATAGGTCTTGATATGAATTGACTGTGGCAAAGGCAATGAAGAAGAAACTTGCGCTGAAATAATTTTTCTTTTAGGCTTTTCAGCCGCAGAGATCCTGAAGATGATGGAATACTTAAAAGGAGGGGAAGACAAAGTCCAAATGCTAATCTTGTGAAGACATTAGTGTTTTTCTTTTTGGAAAGTGAAGTAAGTTGAGTTTCAGGGACATCCTTGTTTTTGTGGTGTGTGTTTTGGCTTTTTGTTTTTGTTCGGTTTCTGGGTTGTTGTTTGTTTGGGTTTGTTTTTTTTTTAATTTGTTGTTGTTTTTCTTTTCCCCACTCATTAGTTAATAACCACTAATCTGTCCTGGTTTTCCTATTACTTGAACAACCTGAGGGTTGAAAGACTGTTTTGTGTGGTTGTGTTTATTTGAAGGATCTGTCCAGTACGCAGTGTTGAGACAGGTTGTGAGCTCTACTCTGACAAATACTCATCTGTCCTTCTTCATGCTAATATATAGATGGAAAGAAATTGTGATTTACAAGATCTATTGGGGGGGGGGGGGGGGGGAACCAAAACAAACAAAAAGAAAACCCCACAACTACCACCCCCATCCTCCAAGTTCTGACAGATCTTGTAGCGCTACTCTTTGTAGCAGTTGGTCTGGATTCATCTCTTTAAATTAATTGGGAGAGAGAGAGGCTTCTGTTGAAGCAGAGAGCCTGCAAAATTTTTGCTGTTTTTTACCACAGACAGGAGCCAAGCGAGAAAAATACCCTGTATTATAGCAAGTTCTGTAACAAACTTTATTGCTGACAAAGAAAAATACTTAATCTGTTCTCATTTTAGTTGCATGAACATGCTGCTTATCTTGTGGACAGCATGTGGGACTGTGCAACAGACCTCTTGAAGGACTGGGAATGTATGAACAGTCTTCTGTTGGAGGAGCCTCTCAATGGAGAAGAACGTAAGAGATTTTCATAGATCTTTATATTGCTATGCAGTTTCTGTTAGTCTTGATTTATAAGATGTTTACATTTATGAGTCCCCGTATATTCTCTGTTTTTACATGACTATAACAAATCACTAACTAATTATAAAATGTGAGGAAGAGTAGAAAGAGATCACTTCTGGTATGGAAGTGAGACACAGAAGAACAATGGTAGGAAGAAAAGAGGGAGAAAAGAGAGGGAATAAATATGCAGTGTCCAGTTGCTCTGTTGTTCCACAGGTTCAGGCTGCACTTCTGGCATTACAGAAACTAAGTTGCTTGTGAAACTGGTTCATTTACAGAGTGTTAGAACTACCCTACGGAAAAATACAATCATTTCTTTAATGACAGTAAAGCCAAACCAACCCCCGGCACAATTCTGTAATTCATAGGTCCTAGTAAATGGACCTCTGAAAAATGAAAAGGGGCTAAAATGATTATAAAACTGCGTATTTGTTTCATCCTATCCTGTGACTCATCCAGTGGTATTCCCTCAGTTTTAAATATTTTCTTGTGTTGTTTCATAAGGTGCTTATCTTCTCTGTCCACTGTGCCACCCCCACCCCTGCAAATGAGCTATTGGCCTAAATGCCTTTGTTTTTTTTTCTTTAAACAAACAAACATGTTTTGATCCTTAGATTAATACTTGTAGAAACTGAAAAATCAAGCTATGTATTAACATCTGTTTCTTAAATTTCAGCTCTAACGGATAGACAGGAAAGCGCACTGATTGAAATAATGCTTTGTACAATTCGGCAAGCAGCTGAATGTCATCCTCCTGTGGGAAGAGGAACAGGAAAAAGGGTAGGAAGCAAAAAACTACTCGGCTGGAGATGTGAGGACATTGTGGGGAGAAGGAAGAGGTTGTATAGGCGGTTGCTGCTGAAGGGACTGAATTCAGAAATTCAGCTTCAGTCTCCACAGCCTCCAGTATCTGACTACCCTGGCTTGTTCACTTTTTCTGGACTTTGGCACATGCTTCATACTGTTTGGACTACTGCATTTGGTTTTACTGTTAAGGGTAATACAAAATGCGTTTTGAAAGAAGTATTCATTGGAAAGGAGAACAAAATCAGTGTTTAGGAAAGCTAGAACTATTTTCAATTTGAAAGAGTAAAATGAGGGAAGGCAATATATTTCATAGTCTCTTTGGAATGAAGACAGTCCATCAATTGGATTTTCTCTGATCATACAGAGATTAGGCAGCCCTCTTTCACTGGGGCATTAAGCGGGGAAGGGAACTACTTTCAAGACTGGTGCAGCTTTTGGTAAGAAACCCACTTAGGTACAGATTGAAAACTTATATGAAGATCAGATTGACATATGAATTGAGTAAATATTACAAATTGTAAGCAAGCTGAAAGGTTTGATGTTCCTTCATTGTCAAGAAAAGCATTCTGATCATGGTGTTTTGTTGCGGGGAAGGTAAGCCTTTTGTTCTAGATTATCTTGACAACAGAAGTGACAATCTCAGTAGTGTTAGGTGTAACTTTGAATTGTGTTTTTTGAGTGCTGAATGCTTTTTTTTATTTACTTTTTTTTTTAATATTGATATTCTACAGCAATACTAGAAGGTCTGTGTACCTAACTGTCATTTCATTAATGATAATGAAACTTTGCACCAGAACTGTTAGTTGTAAAATCTTCACAATACCAATATTTTAGGTACTGACAGCAAAGGAAAAGAAAACCCAGTTGGATGACAGGACAAAAATTACTGAACTTTTTGCAGTGGCACTTCCTCAGTTGCTAGCAAAGGTAGGTTTAATTCCATTTCTTGCTGATGGGCTGTTGTTGAAATGTTAACAAGTATAGTTTCTGTAATTAACTGTATGGCTTGCACAAGTCTTCATTTTTTTTTTTTCTTTTTAGTCTTTATTAATATTTGGTTGTTCTGTAACAGATTGTGTTGTCCAGGACTCTATCATTTAAACTTTTTTCCTTGTCAATTTTACAGTATTCTGTAGATGCAGAAAAAGTCACCAACTTATTGCAGTTGCCACAGTACTTTGATTTGGAAATTTATACAACAGGGCGACTAGAGAAGGTAAGGTAACATTCGATAACACCTAACACAAAAGGAGAAAACTCAGAATTTAGACCTAGTCACTGGAATTTCAGTCACCATTGTAGGTGCGTTTTTTTTTTGCGTGAGACTTTATCATAACCCTTACTGAGAATGAGACTTGGACTTCAGAGCTGTGACTGGCTGCTGTTCTTAGAGATACTGAAAGTTTGAGTTTTCTAAGGCCTGTCCAGTGAGTTTTAACAGAGAATCTTGCCAGTTAGATGAACTTTATGGAAGAGCCTTTATTGTTGGGTTATGGTCATGTTTGAGGTGTGCTGCCTGACAGATAAAGCTTGTAGGAATAGCTTGATAAGTTTTTTTCTGATCACTGAAACTAACAAACCACCATCTTCATTGCATGAAAAAGGATAAAACTACCAAATCACAAATTATGTAGTTACTGCTCTCATTTTATCTGCTATGGTGATGAAGTTGGTATAAGCTGTTCTCATCTCTGTTTTCTCCTTCTCAGGTGCGCTGTTTTGCTGTATTGTGTAGCAAGTAGCTGGAAATTGTTAGGCTGAAAAAAGTAATAAAATGTTTAGTTGACAGTGTAGTCTAGCAGTGATAGAGCAGCAGTGAGCAACTCGGGTTGAGGGGAGGCATATAAGAACAACTGAAGTTGGTTTCAGTGCTGACACTTGAGTGTTATGAAACTAAATTTTCAATTATACAGCTTTTAAGACAGTGTATAAATGTTTGTGTGAGTGGGAGATAAATGCTTCTGTGTCGTTCAGTTGTCATTGCAAATTCAAGTGTTAGAGAATACCATATCAACAATTGCAAATTTTCAATGACTTTTGAAAATGCATAGAATCTTTAGCCTTTGACAAGCTCCTACTTAGTTTTTGCTAAGTAGATTTTTAATTTACTCAGAAGCTTCACTGGCTTTCTAGAATTGTATTCTGTATCATAGTTACAAAAGTAATAAATATGTCTTCTGAAATTTCTTAAGGTTTATTAAAAATACATGCATGCGCACGTGTGTGTATATGTATATATGAATACATATTTTTTTTTCCACGCCTCGTCTTTCTTGTAGCATTTGGATGCCTTACTGCGACAAATCCGGGATATTGTGGAGAAGCACACAGATATAGATGTTTTGGAAGCCTGTTCAAAAACATACCACGCTCTCTGTAATGAAGAATTCACAATCTTTAACAGGGTTGACATTGCAAGAAGTCAGTTGATAGATGAATTGGCAGACAAGTTTAATCGACTTCTTGAAGACTTCCTGCAAGAGGTATTTTAAAGTGCAAGATCAACTTTTCCTGCCCCTGTAAATACTTCCAGTATGATTTTCTGCTTCCTGTGCAAGTCAATGAGTTAGGGATGGGAACTCCTCTCTGACTTTCAAAACTCTTAAGTCAAGCTCAATAATACAACAGTATCATTGCTGTGATTATGTGACCTCAGACTGTTCTTTTATATTAGGACAGTGAGTCTTTAATTTTAATCTCCTTTTGACAGGTGTCTTTTGGGAATTTGAGATAAGTGTCAGATAAACTATGAAATTACATAAACTTTTCACCTTTAGGTTTTGAAGCTCATGTTTTTGAGATGTAGCATTGTAGTTCCACTAGGATTCTCCTCAGATGTACTAGTGTTGCTAGTCTTGCCCGTGATTGCATGTTGCTGCTGTTAAGTATCAAAATCTCTAGAAAACACTCGCCCTCCCTTCCTAAATGCAAGCAGATGTAGTTAATAGCTTAAAAATCACTTTGTTCCCACACTGCTAATCTGAAGAGTGAGAATTTTCTGATACAGTATTTAACTGCACTATGTGGGATCTCTGACATTCAGACAAAACTTGTTTCTCTTCCTCCTCATCTGTGATAAGGAGCATGGGAAGAGTCTTTTTGACGACTTCATTCTCCACACTTCTCAGATGCATATTTATTTTGTCAAGCTTTGCTCCTGTTCCACTTGCCTACTGGCCTGAACTAGGACTCCACTCTAGAAACGCTAGACATATGTGGACTGTAAGAAGTGTGCCTAGTAATACAATTTATTTTCTCCTTTATGAGAAAAAAGAAAGAATGAGAGGTAAAGCAAAGAAATGAAAAGTCAGACAGCTTGAAGGAAAATGGCAAATACTGGGGAGAAGTGTTGAAAACCATAGTGCTTTGATAAGGTTTTGCAACTACAGAACAGTAAAATGCATTGGACTTGCAGTATCTCTGATACACCGAGGAGGAGTTTCTGTGACCTTAGATAGTTTATCCTACGTACTTAAATAGATATTTTCTGGACCCTTTGCTTTTTACTCCTTTTCTTTCTCCAAATGCAAGTTTGTCAGAACTTGGGGGAATATTAGAACAAAACACTTCCCTTACCTCTCTCAAAGACTTTTTTTTCCTGTGATTAAAGTAAGATTGAGGTGCTGACCTGTGGCCCATCTAGTCCAGCATCTATTGTCTGACAGTGGCCTCTGCTGGATTCTTCGGAGAAAATTGAAGCACCTACATAATACATTGTATTCTGCTATCCTTAGACTTTTTCTTTTTTTTCTTTCTCCCTCCTCCTCACCCCCCCTCCCTTATTTCTCCTTGTGCTGCTGACTGTTTCGAAACATGAACGGTTACCTTCTCTCTCAAACTCTTTAACTCTTCTAAAACCAAATGTGTCATTGATAAATAATTTAGATGTAGTTCTCTCTCTTTTTTTTTCTTTTTTTTCTTTTTTTCTTTTTTTGGTGGTTGGGTTTGGGGAGGGTATTTTGGGTTTGGGGTTTTTTTTTTTTTAAAAAAATCTTCAGTTCTAGTTTGCTTAGCATACATTGCTTGCAGTATCTTACTATATGATTATTAAATAGGGGGAGGAACCTGATGAAGATGATGCATATCAAGTCTTGTCAACACTGAAGAGAATCACGGCTTTTCACAAGTAAGTAGGCTTCTACAAACATCTGTTATGGTTTGTGGTGTGGGGGGGTTGGTTTTGGTTGTTTTTAATTTACTGTTTCTTAACTTTTTAATGCAACTTGGAGGTGGGTTTTTTTAGTGTGAATGAGAGTTGTGCAGAATATGACACATTTTGAATATATGAAGAAATATATACAAAACTTAAATATTCTGGGTTTTTTTTGCTTTGTGGGTTGGTTTGTTTTGTGTGTTATTGTTGGGGGTGTTTTTTGTTGGGATTTGGGGGGTATTTATGGTTTGTTTGGGGTGGTGTGTGTGTATTTTTTTTTATTTTTTAGACAAGTTAAGCTTTTAGTAGTTGTTAGCATCAAATTCCAGAAATGGTGTTAGTTAAGTTACATCTTTGCTTCATTTCTAATACTTCCAGTGCTCATGACCTATCAAGATGGGACTTGTTTGGCTGCAACTACAAGTTACTGAAAACTGGCATTGAAAATGGAGACATGCCAGAACAGGTCTGTAGTTAAAATGTGTTCTTTAGGTACAACAATGAATAGCTTTTGTTGCTGTCTTTTATTGGCCTTTGTCATCTAATGTGTTTTTTCCTTTTGATTTCAGATTGTTATTCATGCACTGCAGTGTACTCATTATGTAATCCTTTGGCAGCTAGCAAAAATTACTGAAAGTAGTTCCACAAAGGTATGCTTTGTTCCATTTGTGTTAGTAAATAAACATTTGTACATACCTGCAGTGTCATCAAGTGGGAACTGTGATGGAATTAATTAAGACTAAGATTTTTTTCTTTTTTAATACTGATACCTGCCTAAATCTGCATTTCTAATAAGTTCTTTAGAATTCATTGTTTTAGTAGTGGAATGCTTGACTTTTAAACCTAGTATTTCTCTGAATTGTTATGGTTTTATTATTTAAATGTCAATATTATGTTTAATTTGACAGAATTTTAAAGTAATTGTAGTAAATAAATGCAATACCTATTAGTTTGGCACAGTATCAATGTTAAGGAGGAGTAGAATACCAGTTGTAAAACACAGTATAGTCAGTTGTACTACTCTCAAGTAGTGGGTTTGAATTTGTTTGCAAACTGTGAAGTATCAGTGACTAGTCAGTGAGATACAAGAATTTGCACACTATGGTAGTATTCTTATTGCTGAGTATGTTGCAGTCATACTTGGCTCTTCATCAGTCTTTTAAATGTGTTGTTAAATAAAGACATCAAAAGATTAAGTTAAATTTCAAACTTTCTCAGGGAATAATAAGAGGGCCTGTTCTGGTTCTATGTATAGTAATCTTGAAGGGCAAAGCTCTGGCAAATGTCATCTTTCTAATTTCACTTCTTGAAAAATCTTTGAGGAAGGATTAAGGTTTCTTCTATCCACTGGACAGCATTGCTTAAAGAGGGCGATTAGGTGGTTTGCTGTGTGAACTGCCTAATGAAAGATGGGTTTGGAAAGGCTAGACAGTTTAGAATGGAGTCCCTAAGTGCTGAAACATTTTGATGATTTAACTTTAAAAAAAAAAAAAAAAAAAAAAAAAAAAGGTAATAATCAAACATACTTTTTCTGGAAGCCTTCCACAGTCCTGTAAGAAGGGTACATTTTGTGCTTTTTCACCGGCAATTTATGCTGTAGTTGCCCTTTGTTCTTGGAGTTACTGATAACACATCCTTTATGTCAGAGAGGATATAAGTAAATTCTTTACGTTTTTTAAACACTTTGATTGCCATACTGATAATTAATTTAAAAAAAAGAAGTTGCAGACATCTGTCATAATTTACTAGGGAGAAAACAAACCGAACTCAGGACATTAATAATATATAATCAATAAATTGTAATCTGTAATTAATTAAAAATCCATTATTACAGTAAACTTATTTCAATGTGAGGACGTATACATTTTTTCTTTATTTTAGGGTGTGGTAGTATGAGCTTCTGGTAGATACAGGAGTGGAGAAGCATGCTATGTAACTTGTACTAATGATTTTTATAACAGAGAACACCTTTGTGAGATCATGGTGTGTCCCGTGTCTCCCACCCCCCGACCCCCCTCCATGTTAAGACTTCATTAGTCTAATTGCAGCCTTACTGATTCAGTAATTACAGTCTGAAGGTGTGTTAAGTAAATGTGAACTTCTTCAACACTGCCTGGCTAGCTGGTTTACCATCTAGGTTTTAATGGCTTTTAATGTTTCCAAAGCCAGAAATATCAGATATGAAGTGGATACATAGATTGTTGAGAACCACTTATGTGAGTGAAGCATTTGGAGGCTTTGTTAGCTTATTCTTTAAAGGGTAAACAGCAGTCTGAGCTTTTGTAGTAGTGATTAAAGCTTTATTGCAAGCCTGATAGCAGAAGCTGAGCTAAATACCGAAAAGTTAGGTTAGAAATGAAGATTAACTTTGATATTTCACAGCAAAATGTAATTTGTAATAGTTTCAGCAGGAATGAAAAGAACTTATTTGAAAAGTGGTCCTTTATTGAGACTATTTTCTGCTCCTGTACAGTAAAATTTGGTAAATTAAAGCTTTCATAGGTTTAACTTTTGAACCACAAGTATTTGATTATATTTAACTGCTTGACTGCTGCAAATATACCAGGTACATACAGAAGTTCCATTGATTTCTGTTCAATGCCAATGGAACATAACAGCAAAGAACTTGAGGCACAGAACCAGAAGTGACAGAAATGTACTGTGCCTAAAGATTTGTTTGTTTATTTGTTTTGGGTTTTTTGTTTTGTTTTGTGAAAAAACAATGAACTGCTAACTTAATTTTGTGGCAAAATTAACTGCTAACTGCATGCTGTTTGTGAACAGGTTGACTAAGTATGGGAATTAGCTTCATAATATAGGCTGCTAAAATAAGACTGTATAAATAGTTAAATTTTTATTAAAGTTGAAATGAATCTTTCTGTATTAAGGAAAGAAAATATTGCCATGTGTACTTCTCTTAACATCAGTATAGTAACCTGATTGGTAAATGTTGAGAGAAAAGGTTTTATGTAGTGAAGGTGATCTAAAATCATATTAAACTTATAGTCAAGAAGCAGCTGTTGCTTTGTGATTCCTGTTGAGATTAAATGACGCGTTGTACCGGTGTGTACCTGCTTTCTTGAAGGGAGAGGCTTGTTTTGGTTTAGATTGCATGGATAGTTTTTAAACTTACCTCAGGGGTTTTTTTTCTTTGTCTGGACTGATGATGGTTACAAAGTTGGTCTTTTGTTATATGACTTCCCCAGTTCTGCATGGGCTAGAATTTTCACATGATTGAGTAATACCAACTATACCATACATGTGGATGTATTTGTACCAGTATGATACTTTATTTGCTCAATAATCTACTTTTCTGGAAGTTATTGCAACACTTATAAAGCTACCTTCCCCCCCCCCCCCCCCCCCCCCCCAACGGAAGAGGGGAAGAAAACCCCAACTCTCATCTGACCTTTTACTTTATCCCCAAGCAGTGAGTTAAAAAAATAAAATAATACCATGTAGCCTTGTCTGTTTTAGTTATAAACAGCTACCTAAATTCTATCCTTTAGGTTGAAAATATAGGTATTTTAAAGAGAAAATGCTTTGTGCTCTGGGTTGGGTTTTTTCTGGAGGGGGCGGGGGGGTTAGGTTTGGGTTTGGTTTGGGGTTTTCTTTTTTCCTTGTTACTGTTTTTTTGATAAATAACTTCACTATTTTCATTTCAACTTCCATTTCTTTTTGCAGTACACAGGATGACAAAATTGAGGAAATTGCTACTTGCTTTTTTTATTTGTAATAGTGATTTTTAAATAATGCAGTGGGCTTGAATGTTACGACTATGTATGAGGTCTGTGGTGGATAGCTCTGTGAAAATGCATACACTAAATGTGACTATAAAATTGAAAAAGCAAAACTGTTATAAGAAATCCTTCTCTTTAAAGGAGGATCTTCTACGTCTAAAGAAGCAGATGAGAGTGTTCTGTCAAATCTGTCAACACTACCTGACCAATGTAAACACTGCTGTTAAGGAACAGGTTAGTGACTGTTGTTTATCCTTGTAGTCTTCTAATATTATACTTCTAAAGCAGTTGAAAAGTTCCTCTTGGTAACATTTTTAGCGCTTATGTGGGAATGTGGTGTGTCTTGGATGTTTAGGCTGAATGCCCTTCAAGTGTGAATACAAACTGTACTTGTATGCTTGCCTTCATTCAGGTAATTTAGGTAGGATTTCAGAATCAATTTAAACTTTTTCTTTCTAGTAATCTGAGGCGGCATGAACTTTTATTCAAAGGGAGTTTTTGCTTGTTTCTTTAAACAATGGCTGGGCAGGTGCACTGTGGAAGCCTTCTGGTTTGTAAGTTAGGTGGGAGAGTTCCATTCCAAAGCTCCTGCTTACCATGTGATCATGACACACACCTCCGGTGGAGCTGATTGTGGGTTCATAGAATCAAGCTGGAAGAGCTAGGGACAGCTATTTAGAAGAGAGGAGTTACTTTTTTTTAATTCTGTCTTTGAATGCTTTTATGTTCCCACATTTGTACTATGATATATGTGTGCCCATCCGCTCCAGAACTGTGAAAACCACTTTCTTCCTCTTGCTGTAAACCTGCGAGGACATACGGCAGCAACTTCTCTGCCTGTTCCCCTTCACCATGATGCTGCATACGGAATATATTCCTCAGTTCTTCAGAGTCCCAGGATTTTGGGGGTCTCTGAATCAGGAGAAAAAGAATGGGTACTTAACATGAGTGTGTGTGTGTTTATACACGCGCACGTATGCACTGTAACCTGGGGGATTTTATTGTTGGGAAGTGGTATTTCTTTTTTGTGGTCACCCTTAGGTACACTCACACACTGCTCAGTTGTTAACAGTGGTGTTTAGAGATATTTGGAAACTGTTCTAGCAAACGCTTGAAGCCTCGACAATGATGTACTGCTTGGAAAGCATGTGAGCGGTTTTTGTTTTACCAGTTTTATAGTCAGTCCCTCATAGTTGTCCTTTGTGGGGGGAGAGTTTTAGCAGGAACTGAGTTCTTGGGATAATTCAGACATAAAGTATGTATGTATTTAGTCTATGCAAGTAGTGTCTGACGTTTCAGGCAGGAGGCAAGTGTCCTGGCTTTTTTGAAGAAAAATGCAGGTGTGAATGTTTTGGGAGTTGTTTTTAATTTTTCTTCTGTTTCAGAAAGAATTGAGACATCATCTTTGGAAATACTTGTCTTGAGTTCTGAGGGTAACAGGGTCAAAGGAAAAGGTTAAACTGTAGGAGCTGACTCTCTTCCTGTCTGTGGTCAAATAGTTCTCTAGCCAGGACACTCACAGGTTTTTCAGGTTCCAGTGAAGAGCACAGGTTACTGATAGCAGGATTAGTTCTAAGTAAATGCCTTTAACCATCTTTAGAATGCTAAAATGAAAGGAAAAAAAAAAAAAAAGAGTATATCTCTATGGGGGAAGGACCAAACTGTCTTCTGGGTATACTTTGTAATTAAACAAATAGAAAGCCAGGAGCATTTTTGCTGCTAAAATGAATAATAACCTGGATGAGTTGAAAATCTGGTCTACTGAGTCGCACAACTGCAGCTTTTGAAACTCTTGCTATAACAAGAATATTCCTGGAACTGAATAGGCATGTTCTATGTCAGAGAGCTATCTAGTGTCAAAATCACAAGGTGTAGGGTGTGAAAGTGCAAGTAACAGAAATTACTGAAGCTCTGAGTAGGTCTCTGTAAAAGGCTGTATAACTTAGGCTCGGGTGAATGCCCTAGAAACTAGAACTGCCTCAGTCACATAGGGTACAACAGCCATGTTTCTGCTTTCCTTCTCCAATCTCATGAATGGACACAAGGGACTTCGGAGGACCATATGTATTTTTGTGACCAGGAAATTAGTAATACTTACTTTGAGGAGTTAGAGAACAGATCTCTCTGTTAAAATGGAAGTACTTAAGAGATTAAAGTCAAAGAAATGAGGTGCAGCACTAAGCAGTGTGTTGCCTTGGTCTGTTAGTTTGAAGAATGTCAGTCTACGTACTGATACGTTTGAACTTTCCGGGGAGGTGGAGTACAGACATCTAAATTCTGATGTCAGATGTACAAGTTAGCCAGCAAAATGAAGAGGTGGTTGCTTTTTTGGAAGCAAGACATTAGGATTTAAAGGGATTGAATGTCCTCAGCTGTTAGATGTGATGTGTTACAAATGTGATCGAAACAATTGGGAAAAAAAAAAAGAAAGAAAAAATGAGACTGTACTATGGTTGGTGTCCACAAAGTTCTCTAGTGACCTAATGTAGTATCCGTCAGGCAGAATTTGGGAGTTTCAGGCTCCTCATGTTTTAATCTCACAATGTTTTGATATTTAGTTGGCTTCATCTGTGCAATATTTTTATTTGGAGACCCAGTCTTCATACAACAACCTCTTGTAAGAAACTATGCACATTTTGACTTCCAGTTGGCCTGTGTAGTTGTTTAGGATTTAAGTGGTCTGTGGTACACCATAGGGCTCTAAGTATTTTATTAGGTGTAAATACATTATTCTAAACAAAATCCAGTTTCCAAGAAAGTATTTACTAAGGTTTCTTTTTAATAGGCGTTCACAATTCTGTGTGATGTGTTGATGATCTTCAGTCATCAGATTATGACAGGAGGACGTGACATGTTGGAGCCACTTGTTTACACTCCTGATTCTTCATTGCAATCTGAACTACTCAGTTTTATTTTAGATCATGTCTTCATTGATCAGGATGATGATAATAATAGTGCAGGTTTGTACAAAACTTATGTTTCCGTTATATTATTTGCCTTCTAACTCATAGATTTGTTGCCTATGTTTTTTGTGTGTGTGGCTTTTTTTTTTTTTTTTTTCCTTTTTTTCTGGCATTGAGAGGTGTGCATGGGCACAGAGGTAGATTTGTCTTTTAAATACAGCAGCCGATTAAAGCATTTTATGTTTTGGGGACATGTACGATAATTGTGATAAGGGCTGGGTTTATGTCCTCTGTATCAGGAAAAGAGACTTGTCAGTGGACAATGAAGTGCACTGCTGTCAGAATTGAGATTTGGGTTTTCTGAATCCTGACCATTAGCCTGTATCACTTAATATATAAATGCTTAAATACGAAGTATTTAAACCTGACAGTTTTCATGTTTGGAACTCTTTCTAGATGGACAGCAGGATGATGAAGCTAGCAAAATTGAAGCATTGCACAAAAGAAGAAATCTACTTGCAGCTTTCTGTAAACTCATTGTATATACTGTGGTGGAAATGAATACAGCTGCAGACATTTTCAAGCAATATATGAAGGTAAATCTGAAGCATAGTAGTGATACTTCATAAAACTACTACAATACGGTAGCTGTGGATTTTTAAATTATTATTTATTTTTTACCTTACAAGATAACTGATTCAAAACGTGAAGAATTCAAAACTCCAGAATTGGTAGTTTGTAAGCCTTTAAAAGTTCTTTTTCCATAAGAAGGGGAAAAAATGACTGAGATTAGTTTCACAGTTCCAGTGTGGGGGTGGCAGGGTGGGAGGAAGGAAACCTGATAATTATTTTTACGTTGGTTTTAATACATTTATTTTCTTATCCTGATTGATGGTGTATTTTTAATTCGGTTATTAGTTTAGTAGGCCTTTTACGAATCTTCTCACAAAGATCAACTCCATGATGTTTAGCCTTATCAAATAATTTCAGCTTAAACTTTGTAGAAGAGGAAAAAAAAGTTTTGTGAGTTCCCCCCCACCCCGGTGATCTTTATATCTGTTTCTATGTTATTTAAATATAAAAACCCCTTCTTGGCTCCTGGGACTCAAAGTTGCACAATAATATGAGTTCTCATTTTGTGAACATGATAAAGTGTTGCTCCTTGGTGATTACCTTAAAAAAAATTAAAATTTGGGCAGCCTGCTTTTGTCTTCCTGAGTGCCCTACATATATTTTGAATCTCTAAATAAATAATTGGGTCTCTATTGAACCTGAAATACTTAAAGAACTGAACAGGCAGCTGTCTTCATTGGAAAAATTATGGCTATGATGCAATCCATAAGTGCTTCATTTCAGCAGAGAAAATAGAAAACTCCCCACCAGAGTTATAGGAGTTACTAAAAAGATGAGATTCTAATCTTGTACCCTGAAGGGGTAAACATGTGTCATTAGCAAATGTGTCATGGCCCTAAAGATAAATAGGTCATTCTGCCTCTAAAGTAATACTAATGATGAGAATGAAAAGAAGTAGATCTACTCTTCCTGATTTGAAGGGGTTTTTTTAGCATTTTGGAGCTGGTTTAGGATATAATTTTGATGATGTATCATCATAAACATGTTAGGTTTTTTCTTTTGAAAGTGTTCAAAGAATTTTTTTAAACAGCAAATCCCCAATGTTGTTTTCTGAAGAATTCAGTAGTTGTAATGTTTTCAACTAAAATTTAAAGTTTAACCTTTTTTTTAATTTTTCCTAGTATTACAATGACTATGGTGATATTATTAAAGAAACGATGAGTAAAACAAGACAGATAGACAAAATCCAGTGTGCTAAAACACTTATTCTTAGCTTGCAGCAGGTAAGAATGATTTACAATATTTTTATGCATGAAATTCCATACTGTAGATCACGTCCTGTTGTTTAATAGCTAGTGTGAGGTATTAATGAAGAAATTCTTATGGAAGGTAGGGATAAATAGGTCTAAATTGAAACGCGTTTTCTGCAACTATTTGAAAAACTGCCAGAAGTCTTCCTGTACTTACCAAATATTTTACTACAAAAACTGTATGTGAGAGGCTGTTAAATACAAAATGAATGTAACTCTGCGATACCTTCTTAACTCTAAAACAATAGTTTGAGTCACATATTAAGAAATGTGTTGTGAAACTGCTAGTTTACGTATTCATGAACAGATAAGCAAGGGGAAACACTTACCGCCTGTGTGGTGGGGTTTTGTGTTTTTGTTTGTGGTGGTTTTTTTGGGGTTGGTGTTTTTTTTGTGTTTTGGGGTTTTTTGGGGGGGGTTTTTTGCTTTGGGTTTTTTGTTGTCTTTTTTTTTCTTTTTTTTTTTTTTAAACTATTCTGAGAAGTAATGGGAAGTTTTAGTAATTCGGTATTTCTTAATGTTTGGTAGGGGCTTCACCCATCTTTGAAATTAAAACATGATTTAATGCTCTCTTCAGTAAAAGAGCTTGTTTGTGTGGAGACCTGATGAATTCAGTCGAGGTCAGAGTCGGATTCATCTGCTCACATGAACCATCTGCATGAATCTTATTTACAGGATCAGAACAATAAAGCCATATCTCTGCAAACCACTGTAATCCAACACAGATCTCTGCTATTGTTGAAAGGAAGAATGTACCCCAATTTGTACTCTCTCTCTCTCTCCACACTTTTTTTTAATGACTAGAGGTCGTAGAGCCACATAATGGATATAGATCTATATATGCTTGAGAACTAACCAGAAAAAGTCCTTAATGGAGCCCCTAAGCTGTTTTATCTCTATGGATATTGCCAGTACAAGGGAGGATGAGGCCTTTCCTTTTGATAGCAGCATGACTTTAAGTGGCTGGTGGAACTGCAACATAAAATACACAACTAAGTATTCCTACAGTTTTTGCTGACTTTTCACCAGAGTTCAGAAATTTTTGTGTTACTGGGTAAATGCTATCTTTATTAGTCTTTTCTGTCTCAAGAACAACCAGCCCATTATATTTTAAAGGACAGACAGAGGAAGTGACTGCAGTAAGTACAATTATGCACGTAATTAGGATTGTGTAACTGCCTCCCTGTGTGGCAATAAGAATAGTAACATGAGGGGACCCAAGTATTATGAAACAAACAAATAAAAAAAAAACCCCACATGTAAAGTTAAACATGTAACTAAACTTAAAACTTCTTAAAAAAGAAACCGGTCAGAGAAGAAATACTAGAAGTGGTAGTGGATAAAGGGATAACTAAGCTGCAGTGACCTACACCAACATAAAAGCAAAGTATGCAGCTATTGGCCAAAACGTTCTATAAATGAAAAGTTAATGTTCATAGCCCTAGTAAGTCTGGTTTTGGTTTATTTTTTGTTATATGAGAGAGTGAAAGGTGAATGTGTTAGACAAAATTAGAAAATAACAGAAAAGTTGACTGTTGAAGAGAATTATGGTCAAATTCAGTAGGATGAGAAAAGGATTGATCAAAGGGGGAAAAAGAAAAAAAAAGATTGTGAAGTTCAGAGTGTTCAGCTTTGCTGACTGTTGATGAATAGTTAAAATTCTGATCCTCAGTGGCAGAGTTTCTGGTGTCTTTGGCTGCTTCCCTGAAGACATGTTTCCATTTTAGAATTTCTCGGTTATACTTGTATTTTGAAAAGATACTAAAAAATGAATTAGAAAGTAGTAGTTTGACAAATTGTAGTAGTAAAGACCAGGTAAGAATTCACCCTCTTTATTTCTTCTTTGTTAGTGTACATATTGGGGAATCCTACCAATTTTTAGTATTCTCAACTCTAGAACAGCTCATTTAGGGAAATGCTGAGATCTGTCATCCAACATATTTACAGTTTGACATGTAAATCCATTTCAGGGATTAACTCTGAAGTGCAGACTCTTCAAGAGTAGTCTTGACTTGGCTTTCCTAAACCTCCATGTTTGTCTTTTGGGGCTGTCGAATTAAGAAAAAAAAGCTGTAAAACACTTTTTTACTGAAACTTATGTCTATGTCGATTGGTCCAATGTTTGGCATAATCTTTTAATAAATGAAAATCTCCCTTTTCATTTCATACAGCTTTTCAATGAAATGATTCAAGAAAACGGCTATAATTTTGACAGATCATCACCGACATTCAGTGGCATAAAGGAACTTGCTCGACGTTTTGCTTTAACGTTTGGACTGGATCAGTTGAAAACAAGAGAAGCTATTGCTATGTTACACAAGTAATTGTGTGCTTTGTATTACTTCCCTTTGTGTAAACACTTCTTGACTAACATTAAAATACCTCTTCAGTGTTTTAAAATTAGTTTGTTAATACAAAATGCAGCAGCACTAGAGATGATATAGCCCATTTATAAATTAGGAGATGGCTGCAGTTTTGTTCCTGAACTAAACCCAAATGTTAAATAATGTTGATGTTCTTAAGCATCATTGTATAAGCCTGTAAATGATAGCAGTGTTGATGCTGTCATGAAAAAGTATTTTTAATGTCTTATCTGTAACAGGCAGAACTCACCCACTTCATTGTCAGTGGTGGTCATGTTGGTCTCATGCAGAAAACTTGAAGTGCAAGGTAGAAGCATGACAGAAAGAGTGTGTCCAGATTCAAATTATGAATAGTGTTTGCTTTTTTGCCAGAATATGGAAACATAGAATTGTGGCTTGCTTGATGTAGTAGGGGAAAGCTGTTCAGTTTTGATAGCTCCCAGTGCTTAGAACCTTTTCTTTAGTTTGTGCTTTATGTGACTTAATTTTAACTTTTCCTTAGGGATGGCATAGAATTTGCTTTTAAGGAGCCGAATCCACAAGGTGAGAGCCACCCACCATTAAATTTGGCGTTTCTTGATATTCTGAGTGAGTTCTCCTCCAAACTTCTCAGACAAGACAAAAGAACAGTGTAAGTATTTTCTTAATATTGTTAATATTTGTAATGATAACGGTAAAAGACATGCATCTGAATAAATACGTATTTATGTGTATTGCATTCATCTGAAGTGCAACCTTTAGCACATCAAGATAACTTTACACTAATGCAGTCAAGTGTAATCACAAATGGTAAATTGTGTTTATCCTTGTTATTCTCATTTTATAGTGGATGAACAGAAATCATGTTCTGGATTTGCTGTTGTCAGGCCTTCTTGTTAACTAGATGAGGAGCATTGGGTGTTATTTTCAGTAGTTAATTATCTTGATGTGTTAACGTCTTGTTACGGATACTTTGCATCTTTGTAATTATTTTTTCCATTTAAAGGTATGTTTACTTGGAGAAGTTTATGACCTTTCAGATGTCTCTACGAAGAGAAGATGTGTGGCTTCCTCTCATGTCCTACAGAAACTCTTTATTAGCTGGTGGGGATGATGATACTATGTCAGTGATTAGTGGAATTAGTAGTCGAGGATCTACAGTAAGAAATAAGAAGACAAAGCCGGCAACAGGGAAGCGGAAAGTACCTGAAGGTAGAACTTTTCTTATCTTAAGATTTACTACAGTAGATATTAACATAAACTACATGTTGATCCCTATTTGTTAGCTTGAGTGAACTTGTATAATTTAATGTATTTTTTTGAAACAGGATAACTTCTGTGAATGTATATGTCTTAGCGGGAAACTATTCATTTGAAGAGTCTGAATAACATAACACTGATTCACAAAAGGAAATAAAGGCACTACACTGCGTTAAGTCACAGAATATAAAAGTATTTTAAATACTCTAGCCAGTGGCTATAAATCCGGGCCTTTTGGGGCGCATTTAAGACTGTGGAAAAAGTAAAGAAATTGATTCTCAGTAAGCAGAAAGCACATGCATTTAAGTCATGTTTAAACATTCAGTTTTAGACTAGTTAGAATTTACCGATGTCCGATGTTTCCTTCCAGCTGAAGAAAGCAGCAGTAGTGACAGTATGTGGCTGAACAGGGAGCAGACAATGCACACACCGGTCATGATGCAGACTCCTCAGCTTACTTCCACAATAATGAGGGAGCCCAAGAGATTGCGACCCGAAGAAAGTTACATGGGTGTCTATCCTATGCAGCCTGAACACCACCAAGCTCCACTCGATTACAAGTACGTAGATGAGTAGGTCTGCTTTGTGTTAGTGTTCATACACAAAACCAGTTCATGTTTAAAATAGAATAATGGTCTTTTTAAGCACGCAAGTAACGTGGATGTTGGCTCAAAGGCAACAGGAAGAAGCCGCGCGACAACAACAGGAGAGGGCAGCGATGAACTACGTCAAGCTGAGAACCAACTTGCAACACGCTATGTGAGTGAGAGTGAAATGTTCCTTCAGTGGTTTGGGGAGCGAAGGGTTTATTAAATGCAGTGTTACTCCTGTATCTTTTAAGAGGGGTACATGTTCTAGTTCCTGACTAGTGTTTTCTGTATCTTAAAATTTTAAGTTGCCTTAGAAAAGCAGTGGTAAAAGTGCATGGTGATGCATTTAGCAGAATAGGTCTGTTTGATTTCTTGCTTTTTCTGAACTTAAATTCCAGAAAATTTAAGTAGTAGGGAGCTTTGTAATAAAGGGAACTCATTGAACTGAATGCTATCTGTGGTGGATATTTATAAGAAATGCAACATATGAAACATCTTTTTTACGTATTTCTAACTGCAGAATCCTTTTTAGAAATAGAACATTAAAAATTAGTTTTAAAATAGGTGTTCAGTATGTGAAGCAGAAAGTTTCTGCTCAGTTTAATTCTGCTATTTCTTTCTCCTTTGACTTCTGAGTTGTAAGTTTAGAGTTCAGCTGCTTTTTTACTTAATAAAAAGTATTCCTTTTAAAGAAACTGCTGTCTTCAGCATTTCTGTGATCAATACAGATTTTGTCTAACCTAAACTGACACCAAAATTGAGAGGAATCCCATAGTACCAGTTTTTGTAGAACTTTCCAACCAAAACACACAAAAACCTTGTGAAGTCCTCCATACTGTGAACAAAGATGAAGACAGTCTGATGTTTCTTAAATGAATGTTGTCCTTCAGAGGTCATACATTCTTACTGTAGTGTCATTTACTTCATTCTGATTCATCACATGTGCATTTTGACATGCACGCTAATGAAATTACATTCCAGAGCTAGTTTAGCTGAGGAGGCAAGACTACTTTTAAAAGTTGTCTGCTTTAATGAAGACTGTGTGGTTCTACAGAAGAAAAATACAAGTTGTAAAGTAAAACCATGGACATACATTATTGAGGAGCTTTACATCTTTTCCCTACTTGTTTTTAATTCTTTAATATCAGTACTTCATGTAATACAGTTTCAGTGTGTGTGTGGTTGGTTGGTTTGTTTGTTTGGGTGGTGGTGTTTTGTTGTTTTTTTTTTTTTTTTTTTTTAAATAGTGACACCAGTTAGTATAATTAGAATGACTCCTTACTTTTCTCATAACATCTGATGTTGCATGTAGAAATTGCAAGGAAAGAGGGTGAAGGACTGTGTGGCAATGTCTGAAAATGGATTTATGCATCCACTTTATCGCAAAGACGTTCTTCCTTGCCTTGTCATAAGGCAGGAACAATTTTTCTTTAGGTGGCAAAACTTATGTTCTTTCTCACTTGAGCATAAATACTTGCATGGAAATCTCTGAATTAGGTGTGGTTTTGATCTGCTTATCAATTCCTGCAGCCTCTCAGAATACCCATTTAGAGATGTACCACAAAGTTCCATAAGTTGATCTTTGTTAGTCCTTCTCCCTCACTCTCTTAGTATCGTCTAGCTGGTTAAATACCAGCTTTCTTTAATGGTAGTTATGCATTTATTTAACTATTTCATTTCTTTTCTATCAAATGGAGTTGTCATTTGTTGGCAGTTCTTTACTGAACATTAGCTTTTTAAATACTCAGATAAAACTTAACTTGATTTAGTGCTAAAGAATATGCTTTTTCTTTTCATTTCAGTCGACGTGGCACAAGTCTAATGGAAGATGATGAAGAGCCAATTGTTGAAGATGTGATGATGTCATCAGAAGGGCGGATTGAAGATCTCAATGAAGGCATGGATTTTGACACCATGGACATAGACCTAGTAAGACATATACTTGTCTTTTTAGTGGATTTCAGATTTGTGTTTCTGCTTTTAAAGTAGGGTATTTGAACCAAATTTTCCTTTGGGTGAAACAGAAAAATCATTCTTGTTGATCTTTGCATTCTTAAGTGGCTGTGGCTGTGCCACTGTCTGTACAAGTGCCATCTGTTCAAAATGCCATACAAAAAGCAAGAACACTTCCTGTAATGATAATGTAAGAGATGAACATTTATCCCCTGTAAATTCTTACCTCTTGAGAGTTCAGCTTCATTTATTACAGTTTAAAAAAACTTTTTTTTTTTCCCCTGAAATTACATGTTAACATGTTTGTTTGTTTGCTTTCTAAAGCCACCATCAAAGAACAGGAGAGAAAGAATGGAACTAAAACCAGATTTCTTTGACCCCGCTTCAATCATGGATGAATCGGTAGGTTAACTTACATAAGAGGAAAATAATGTAAAATCAGTCTAAAGGTTACAATACTCTCTTACTTCAAAATTTAAATGGGAAGAATGAAATCTTCAGGTTGTCTTCATTACTTATTTTGGCAGACTGGTACAGTCAGTGAAATATTTTATGCTGTAATTCAGCTCCATAAATTCTAAGGTAGTCAATGTTCTTTGCAAGTTTATAGGATTTTTGTTCTTAATACTTTATATGTAGCTATGTAAAAATCAAAAGCCTTTGAATCTGAGAAGAAAACACATCTGGTATGGAAAAGACCCTTCCAGAGGTTGGTAGCAAAGAGCTTTTTGGGGGGGGGGAAAAAAAAAAAAAAAAAAGAAAAGAAAAGAAAAAATTGTGCACACACAATATTAAAGGCAAGTTTCTTGTGATGAGTTTAGTTGAGTGACTCTGATGTCATTATCAGTTGTCAGCATTGGATGGTTTGCGTTGTGGTGGTTTTTTTTTTTTCTTTTCTCTTTTTTTTTTTTTTAAACTGGCATATTTACTTTTGTGCATAAGTAAGATAATGGAGAAAATAGAGATAATACAGATACCTGTTTATAGAGATGAGAGGTATTTTTTCTTTCCATATAAAGTTTTAGGTCCAAAACATCCGAAGTCTGTAGTTTCTGCTTGCAGTTGCCCTTTTTTCCGACTTGATAAATCTGCAGTCTCTATTCTCTTTTAAAAATCTGCATGAGGGATTCCTTCTGTCTTGAACCACTTGTAATGTATGCAGCCATTTTTGACCTTGTGTAGCTGGTACAAAATTACACTGGAAATAACAAGCTGCAGCAAGCCAGCAGAGGACAGTACAACAAGGCTTCCTGGGAATCTTGGACAGCTTGGTGGAATTTGGAAGACGGTTATGTATTTTTTTTACAGTATTGTTGCAGCGTGAACCTGTTCTTGTTATGGGAGAAAGAAGTCTTAAAAACTGTTTTAAATGCAAATCCGTATATTTTGTACTAATAGGCCTTTGCTTTAGTAGTAATGAATCAGATTAGGTTGTGCATCTAGCTGTTCTGTGTTCTGTTCTTGAAGTAACACCAAGAAAGTATATCACCTGTTTTCTGACGTTCTGTTTTAAAAAGGTTCTTCCCCTCCCCTTCTCGATTTTTAATTGATATGTGAAATACCAGTCATTTTTTATTCTGGCAATGCTGAAAATTTGGTCTTCCTCGGGCGCATTTCACTGATCTCAGAAACCTTGCAGCTTTCCAGTTTCTAAACCGAATAAGAATAGTTTTACTAGGTTTGCTGTTCGCTAGGTTGCTTTCCTATGACTTCTATTTCTCGTTCCTCGGCCCACGCGAGCCCCCCCGGCTGCAGCGCGGGCGCCTCGCCGCAGGATGGCAGCCGCTGCCAGGCGCATGGCTCCGTGCAGCCGTGGCCCTCCGCCCGACGGAGCGGGCTGCACCGGAACGCGTGCGGACGGCCGAGGCGGCACCGTCTAGCAAACCTTTCTCCCGGGCAGGATGCAGCAAGGGCGGCGGTGCTGGAAGCTGGGGCTGCAGAAAACCCCTGCGCCGCAGACCACCACCGCTCTTTAGTGTAAACCCCACCTAAATGAATTGAACTGCCTGAAGGGGGAAAGCCCCGCTCAGAGGTTAGGAGACAGCACGAATCCGTATTAAAGCAGGGCTGAATTTACCCATCAGTATTTTAAATGTAAAGAAACCGATTTCCTAAATGCAAAAAAACCTTCTCTGAATAACGTTAATTTGCTTTATTCGTATAATTTATTTCAGAGGTCCATTATTCTCGGAGTTGTTGCACTTGTTTTTAATAGAGCTAGACATAATAAAGCTGTTTAATTTATTCAGATGCACATGGTTTACGATCAAAATTTTAGTCTGTCTTCTCATTTTTTGACGTGTCCAGTTACTGCTGGCACCAGAGGCAGTTGTGTCTTAGTGTGCTATATTGTATGATGCATCTAAAGTGAATTTAATACCAAGAACAGTAAAAATCGGTCTGTAAACAGATAAATGTGAACAGCGGTGTTAAAGTTCAGGAAAATTAAGTCTCCCGTGGCTCTTTCTGATTTTATAAAGTCCTATAAAAGCTAGGACGTTCACAAGATCTGGATCTTCCGGGTGTTTTTTTGGCGTATCAGTGGTGATGCCTACTTCCATTGGCATAGAAAACTATATGGCTTGCTCCCGCGTGGGAAGTGGAAACTGATTCTTCGTTTCAGGAAAGCTTTTTCTTCACTTAATCACCCAGCCTCCTGAAGGACAGTAGTTTGATTTTTACCTGATTATTGTTTGATTTTTCACTGTCTTCCGGACAGAGTTGATATATTTAATAGGAAATGTTAAGTTTGTGTCCTGGCTAGCTGCTGCGAGATGACCTGCGGTTTCTATGAACACAGGCACAGCAGCCACCAGTGCGTAGGGTGTTTTGTCCCAGGCTTAGTTGCTGGAAACGACACACTTGATTTCAAGTTAAGGCCTATAGAATAATGCCATTGTCAAAGGAGTCTAAGTTAGGCAACTGACTAAAAATTATTTTGCAATTATTACCTAAAATAATGAAAGCACAGTCTTTATCACATTCCTACTGGCTCTAGTTAATTTCAAGTGTGGGAAAAATATTTTCTAATGAATGAGGTGCCCTTTTCATATTATTAGATAAATCAGAAATGTGGTGAATCTGGTTTGGAAGAAAAATAAACTTATAATGCCTTAACATACCTTGAAGTGTCTTAATCTTAAATCATATACTAATTGCTTTGTTTTTGTTAAATGTGTAGTAGACTACAAATTGACACCATTTCTAACTTTTTTTTTAGGTTCTTGGGGTGTCAATGTTTTAATACCAGAGCAGCAAATAAATCAGTGGTGAAGTCATTTTCTAAGTGGAAGAGGAAGTTTTTCAATACAAAATTGTGGTAGATACAGTGAAATTCTGAACAGATTTTTCTCTAAGGAGAATGACATGCTTTCAAGATCAAGTGCATTGAAGGGGCAGTTTTGTTTGCCTGAAACAAAAGAAATGTAAAGGACAAGTAAACAATTTGAGGATAAGCTACTACACTTTTTGTTGGGGAAAAAAATATCAATATTTTATTTATGTGCTATCAGTTTATTTCCAGATCATAAGAAGTATTCCCTCTGAGTTTTAATCTAACAGTCTGAGAGGTGTTTGGTACAGATTTGAGCCCCTCTCTGTACATTTGCTGGCTATACTAAATACTCATGAGCTCTGCTGGATTGCTGTTTACATCCATGAACTGAAATAATAGATGGATTGATATTCTTAAAGTGATAGAACCAGAAGAGTGTCAGTATTTTAAATTAAATGCAAACTTCAGCAACGGAAGGTTTGTATTAATCAATCATGGAAAAAAAATACATAAAGCAGAATTTTAACAGCTTTTTAATCTAAAACACACTTTTATTCCAAAAGCTTCATGCTAGCCTTCTCAGAAAGGTCCATAAACTATGAACTACCAGAAAGTAACGGATCTCAGTCATGCTTGCCCATTACCAACCCTGAAAGTTTGCTTGTCCTTTAAGAAAAATGTAATGTTGTGAAATTCCTTCCAGTAGTGCCACTGTATTTTGTCTCCAAATAAAAGAAGCTTATTGTAGTATGTTTGCAGAAAAATTCTAAACAAAAATTATACAGCTTATTAGAGTGTGGGAATAGGGATCTAAATTTTAAATAAAATTATATATATATATAAATTGGTGCTGATTTTATAATTGCGCAGTTTGTTTAGTTTTTTCTTACTTTTAAATTCCAACTTAAAATTATGAGGTTTCAGAAATATATTGAAAGTTTAACAATGTTTAAAAATAGAAGAGCATGAGAATTCATGCTTTAAAAATGATTTTTAAATTTGTATTTTATATTGTTTTATCTATCTGTCTTTGCAAGCAGTCTTCAGGTTAAAGATACTTCTAACAGGTTACAGTACATTTCCTCTGTATGTAAATTAGATTGGATAATAGAAATTCATAAACAACCCATAATATTCTTTGAAAGCTAAGCTTTAAACTTCATTTTGTGTCCATCCACAAATAAATTAAATTTGGTCTAAAACAGAAAGTGGATCTATGCCATTTTGACATCGACTCATTTTGCAAGGCTTAGGCAGCTAGACATCATTTTAAAGGAAATATTAACTTATATTACATATGTATATTTTTTGTCAGTTGTCTCTCAGTTCTTGAGGTATATTATTTTAATCATTCCATGCCTTAATATGCTTGCAATACAAGAATCTCCCCAAATGGGTGAATACAAAAAGGCTTCCTGTTTTTAGACTCAGAAATTAAACATTCGGCTGTGGTAGCCAAAAACCATAGATTATCTAAAGGATCATGATAAAAAATAATTATTTTACTAAGTCATGGGGTAACAACAAACTCAAAACTAGATCTGCCTAACTCATTTTACATAAATAAATACTCTCATGTCTAAAAAGTACTGCCTATATTGTTTTTCACACCACTGCATTTAATAGAACTGCTGAGAGGACTGTATATATGATTTTAAACTTAAGTTGATTTTTCTTACTCTTGAAGGAGTGTTTCTTTGTGAAAGCAGTTCTTACAGCTTTGTTTTCAACCAGCTAAAAATGTTTTATATATTTACCTTAACCTGTTGTCCTCCACATTCTATTGTCCTAATTGTACTGTTTTCTGATTTGTATTTATGTCTTGAGACAGTAACTTTTTGAATAAAAATAAACCTACAGTATGTTGTATGTTTGATCTTTTTAAATCGGGGTTAGGGGAGGACAGTGAAGAAAGGGGTATGAGTAATGCAAATGTTATGTTTATAGAAATCAAAATCTTTTTCCATGTCTTTTAAGTGTTTGTCTCAGAGTTGGGATAATGTATGAAAAACTGCACTGTTTTATATTTGTAATAAATTGTACAAGTTTTTAAAATGTGAATAAAGCACTAATTGGGTAATAATTTAAAGTAGAAAAGTTAATGCAATCATGATTGTTTTAAATATGCTTTAATTTGAGATAAACTTGTTAAAAGAATTAGTGTAAATACAGAGTGAGCTTTTCAAGAGGTTAGTACCTGCAAATAAAATTTTTAAAATTTGTATAGAACTTTTACATGCCAAGAAATCAATGGTTAATTATTTTTGTGTTATGTTTTCTAAAGGTGTACCAATAGCCTTTCTGTTGGTTTCTTCTTCCTACTAACTTTTATCTGACATGATTCAGAACGCTTTTGATTCAGACATTGGAGATACTGTATATAGTCCGATTGAAATACCACTGAAAGTGTGTGCTACTTTCCATTTCTGACACTTATCATACACCCGATACACATTTTAAGCTTAATTGGTAAGACAGCAAGGAAATGAAGGGAAAACCCCTGAACATCTCTTCCCCTCCCGCTCCTCTCTCCTCAACTGCTGAGCAGCTCTGGCTGTGTGTTGAAAACTCCTTTCTGTTACAAGGCTTTTTAAAGGAGTCATTTTAAAATCTTAGAGATAATAGTTCTAATCCTTGCTAATGTAACTTTGGATGTGGGTTTTTTAATTATTGTTATTATTACAAATGTTTGTTCCTGTCTCTAAATCCTGCTGTAAGTTCAATAGTATCGTGTGGAAAATGGTTTTAGTAGGTTCTAAGTTTATAACACAAGAAAAATACCTTCACTATACAATGTAAAGTCTGTTCTAGTTATACTATTTTGGTACAAAAACCTATAAATGAAAGAAATTTGAGTTTTGAAGAGGTATGTGATAAAAAAAGTAGAAAACAACAAACAATTCGGAGAAAGTAAAGCCTGTCCTCTAGTTTACCAAAGAGGCCACAGGGAAGATACTGACACAGAATGAAATTCAAAGGAATAGCCTTCACATATTCTGTAAAAAGTGTTTCTTGATATTAAACAACCAAAGACAATACATAAGAAGTTAGTGATTGGTGTTTGTTTGGTTGGTGTGGTTTGGTTTTTTTTTTTTTTTCTTTGAATGGTGTGGTGCTGATTCCTGCAGCTTGTTAGAGCCAGGAAATCCCCGTCTTCTCTAATCTCAGTATAACTAAATAATTGCCTCTTTAAAGTTTACTCCTCTCTGTTTTCCTGATAGTTTACACATACACTTGTCCTAGCGTGGGATTTCAGGATACCAGTACTGTTAACTTTAACTTCCTGCCCATGAAGTCTACTGAGTTTTTTGAGATGCTTTGATTTCACAATAGTGTTTTGCTGCTTTTCAACCTATAGCTACCTTTTGGGTTTTGGGTTTTGTTTTGTTTTGGTTTTTTTTAAATAGCCTGATGAATGTCATGGGCTTGTTCATTCTATGAAGCATTTGTCAAAATTGTCAATTTGTGCTTCAGAATTCTTTTGATAAAACATAAATTGATTCATTAAAAACATACTCATTCCTACTTAACTTTTAATTTAATTTTCTTTAATCAATTGATGATACTGAAATGCAGCTTATGCCATTCCCTCATTTTTCATAATCCTAAGAAATCTCTAGTACTGCGATTGTTTAATTTCTGATATTTATTGGTACCCAAAAGGGATCATGTCTTTGATGGAGGTGGGTGATGATTTGGAAACAAGGTAACGTAGGCCAATATTATTCTATAATAATAATTCTATTTAAAAAGTAACAATTCAGTGTCAGTTGTGCCTGTCATTTTCCTCAGCTGTCTTTCCTGTATCCCTTCTTCATGTCGCTGAGCTTTCTTGAATGTATTTCCCTGATTAAGTCTTAGTTTTCCTATTTTTTTTAAGTTTTTAACAGCTAGACTTCGAGACGTTACAGATTTGTAAATGAGTGCCCTCCAACTAGAGATTCAGTTACGCTTTTTTTTGTGTTTTTCGTAGCTGCTTCCAGATTCTATAGATGTAAATCATAGTGGCAGTACAGTGGTAAGAAGCTATAACCGTGCCTAGAAAATGATCCAAAGCGTGTTAAAGTGCTTGGATGGATGGCTGACAGAACCCCGCATGAAAACTTCCCTGTTCTAGAGAATGTGTACAGTTCTTGGTAATGTAATCATGCTTCCCAAAACCAATTGTGTAATTTCTGCTAAGCTTTTCTTAGCATTTTTTTTGATTGGAAAAGAAGAGCAAATGGCATCATATTTTGCTTATATTAACTCTTTTTGTCAAAGAAAAAGCTGCAGTTACCAGTTTTAAAAGTGAAATTTATGTTCAGCTGGTAACAGCTTGAATTCTGCACTTTTAGAGAAGATACTTAAAAATATTAATACAGTAACCTATAAATCAAAACAATAAAACCTCTAGGGGTCCTAGTACATCTAAAATTAGGATGGGGATGTGAAGTTGGTAGTTACTTCATGAAAGCATTCAAGTAATACAGCAAGGTTTTGGAGACAATGATTAATTACTTTGACGGTTTCTTGTGTGTTGAGGTGGGTAATGACAGGTCAGATCAATGCGAACAGTGGCAGTTTGTTTCAAATTTGGTAGGCTGTGGACATATCTAGAGTGCTTTCTTGAATAAGCAACCGATGTCCTGTTCATTTCCAGTCTTTAAGAGTGCCTTTGAGAAAGCTCCCCCTCTTTTTTTTTTTTTTTTTTTTAATTCCCCTGGATGCTAATATTGTTATGATTTATTTGTCAGAATTTTAGCAGGGTTGGTCTCCTTGAGCTTATTTAGCCCTTCTCTAGACTGTTCATTCAATACATTTGACCCTAACTTAAACTTTTTTCCGTGTACCTTTCTCTCAAAATTGCCTGTAACATCTGTCAACGGGCATTGTAAGACAGCGGTTCCTTGCGCAGGGATGTGAACACTGCCATAGTTAATGCAGTTAATGGTTGGGTTGGGTTGGGTTGGCTCAGCTATGGTACGTGTGACGGGGCTTCATCTCAGCCTTCTCGTCTTGCGCTGCTGAGCCCGAGTATTTATCTGATAGATTGCTTCAGCCTTTGAGTACTATGTTGGCAGCTCCACGTGAAACCTCTTACTTACCACACCATATGGCCATTCCAGGAAGCCATGCAATTTGCTGTTGCTTTTTAAATAGCAGTTAAACCACAGTTCTTGAGTGACGTACGCACAGATATCTTAACACACTCTTTTCACAGGTTTATATTCTGTTTTCTTCTTTTTAAACTGCTGAACTCCACCAAAAGCAAAAAAGCAAACCACATCCACTTGTTTTTCATATCATGCACAAAAGCACTTAAAGATGTGGCATATCTTACATTTAGCCTGCTCTTACTATTTTTCATCTTAAAATACTAAGCTGTCTTTTACACAACTGTTCTTACATATCAACTGACAAAACCTGTCTTTTCATTATTTCTGTTGCTGGCTTCTAATCTCTTGAATCTTGAAAAGCAGATTTTTTTGAGGCGGTTTTTGAACTGAAGTCTTCCATTACAGCCAGGAATTGAAGTGCTCTATGAAACCTAGCGTGGATTAGGGAAGTGGCTTTGTCAGTGAAAACACTATCTTGTCATTTCCATCCTGTTTGAGGTACTGATGGTGTTACGGTTTAAGGGCATGTTGTATAAACGCTTGTAACTGGAGAAGCCTACAGATTTGGACTATCAGTAGTTTTCCTTGTTTAGGAACTTTTTTTTTTTTTTTTCTTGCTCACGTCAGTAGCTTGTACTTGGTGAAAGCAGCTTGTTTGAAGTGCCATGAAGCTAAAAGGAACAGATGTTCTATTTAAAGTTGCTTTCATTACAAATTCTCCTTGTTTGTTTTTTTTTAAAAAAAAAAAAAAACAAAAAAAAAAACAAACCCAAAACTTGCAACTCTTCATCTTCTACTTCAGAATGACTTTTAACTTGCCTAGCGCTCTAGCTCACCTGGATTGGATCTGTAGATCTGACAGAAAGAAGTGGCGCCTCGTAGAATGGAGAGACTACCAAGGACGCAATTCCAGCTGTTTGCGTTACCTTCCTTTTCCTGGGATTTGTGTTCACCAAATAGAATAGGTTGTTTATGTTTGTTGGGGCACACTACTGATTTGTCACAGATTGTGACAGATCCACATATTTTGTGGATTTAGGCAGTTTAGAAGCATTGTCTCTTCACATGCTGTTCCTTTAGTTAACAGTGTTAGATTTAGGTCGCTTGTCTTTTGAACTTCAGTAATGGACCATGTCTTCTAGACTTTCTTAAATCCATACCTGCAAGGAAAGTCAGATTTTTTTTTTTTTTAATTTGATTTGCTGTTCACCTCTTATTCATTTACCAGAAGTGAACTGTGTGTGGAGTTGTCCATAGAACCAAACCACATGACTCGGTGGTATAATCAAAAACATGGTAGCTTGGCAGGATGTGTCTTGCAGGTCGGTAATGACTCCTGTTCTACAAAACACAAACATGCATGCACAAATCACAGTACCAGATCTAGTTTACACCAGCGCAACGTGGATCTGGAGAACAAGATGCTCTGACCGGTCAGCGTGGTGGGCCCTCCCTGACGGCTTGGCTGCAACCTGGTTCCTCCTCAGGCTCTGCCTTCTACGTGGTGTCAGACGTGTGTGTCTCTCCTCTCTGAAGGGGTATTTAATTATCATTCCTACATTAGCTTGTCACCAAGCTGCCAGCGGCCTTGCTAGTCCTGTAACCCTGGGTCAGCCACCTTCTGACTCCACCAAAAAGAATACCAAAGGAATTACCTTTACTGTCCCGTTAATTTAAAATTGATTAGTGTGGTCAGCTTGAGCTGGGCAAATCAGGTCTCACCTGCCTGGGGAGTGAGATAATTCATTTTTTAATCAGAAAAATGTCAGAGAAATAAGCCAGCTTGGTTTTGGGCCAAGGCTGTCAGACCATTGCCTTCCAGGAATAAAAAGACGGTTCTGATGCGTCAGCATAAAGTCCGCCTCTTACCCCTGCAGGACTTGCTGGGGGAGAGGAGGTGGGGACATTTATCCTGCTAACGTTTTTTCTGAGTTTTTTGAAAAAGACATCTCAGGTGATTAGAAGTATTCCGAACTCGTTCCTACTTAGTTTTTGAAGAAGTCCTCCTGAAATGAGGACTGAAAATCTCACTGCTTTTATTTGCCACTCTCAGCCTAAATTTAGAAGGCCCCTCTTACTCCGCTCTGTCTGTAACTGGTCGGAGAGAATACAAGTCCATCACCGTCTCCATCCTCAGGCGCTGCTGTAGGCAATGGAAAGTGGGCAAAAGTGTTTGTCCGGGGGTACTGAAATGGCAGGCAGGCAGATACTGAGATACCCTCCTTCACCTCCATACATTGAACAGGATGACTATTTTCTGGATTTAAGAACAGTGATTCTTTCTCCTAATGACAGACTTTTTCTGTACAATTTTAAGGTACAAAGCTGGGGTGCGTGTTACAGGAATTTGGACTGAATGATTGGGGGAATTGAGCTTTGTCTTTTCAAGGCAGATACCTATCATTAAGTAAACTGATGTTCGTGGTACAGCTGATTACAAGGAATTCTGCGTTCACAGGATGATGCTAGCAATTATGCAAAGTAAAGCTCAAGTTAGTGATACCATGCAGCTCAAATCAGTATGGTATTTTCAAAGTGATGCCTTGTAGCTTTTGCAAAAGTCAAAGTATTAATTCTGTTTTCATTCTAGTACCATAGCATTTAGGGGTGAGATTTCCCTGACTTTGTATGAGAATCGGATCTGAGTAGATAATTTGTGGTAACTTATTCATTGAATTTCATCTCTTTTGATTTGTTCAAACATTGGTTGTTTTTTCAGTTACTTCTATTTCTGGTGTTACTATCCCTGGCTGAGATTCAGGGGTTTTTTTCTGCCACCCTTCCGAAATACAGGGACCTTTTCTAGTTATCTTTGGTCCCTATTGTTTTTTTGTTTGGTTGGTTGGTTGGGTTTTTTTTAAATACCCTGTTTGGAGAACCAAGGCTTTTTAATGCTGTTTCAGTATAGCTCTTGACACCTAACACATTACTGAGTGAAGATAACCTTCATATTAGCAGACAACTTGAGACTTCTGTTTAAGACAGCCCCTAGTCTCCAACCAGATTGAGGAAAAGTTGCAAGTATTTGTTTATGACATCCAAAATGTTGTTAACAAACATTTTGTTGCTTTACAACATCCAACCTGGTTATAACTTTTAATAAGATTGTGGAATCGTAGAAATATTGATTGGAAAGGATCTGTAGAGATCATCTATCTAGTCCAGCAGTCCTCTGAAAGTTTAAGTAAGCCAGCTGAAGTCAGCCTAGACGGAACACTTTTTCTATAGCTGAGCCTTAAACACTGTGAAGGGTGGCAGTAACCTGCTGCGCTGCCCTCCTTGCCCAGAGGTTCTGTGTACGTCCCAGCCGAGCACAGCTCTTTCCCCACCTAGTTTTGGGCCCCTCACTACAAGAAGGACATTGAGGTGCTGGAGCGTGTTCAGAGAAGGGCAGTGAAGCTGGTGAAGGGTCTGGAGCACAGGCCTTGTGAGGAGCGGCTGAGGGAACTGGGGTTGTTTAGCCTGGAGAAGAGGAGGCTGAGGGGAGACCTAATCGCTCTCTACAACTGCCTGAAAGGAGGCTGTAGCGAGGGGGGTGCTGGTCTCTTCTCCCACGTAGTTAGTGATAGGACAAGAGGAAATGGGCCTAAGCTGCGCCAGGGGAGGCTTAGATTGGCTATTAGGAAAAACTTCTTCACAGAAAGAGTAGTCAAGCATTGGAACAGGCTGCCCAGAGAGGTGGTGGAGTCCCCATCCCTGGAAGTGTTCAAAAAACGGGTAGACGTGGCACTTTGGGACATGGTTTAGTCTACCCTTGATTGGCTTAGAGTAGACTTGGTAGTGTAGGTTAATGGTTGGACTGGATGATCTTAAAAGTCTTTTCCAACCTAAATGCTTCTGTGATTCTATATCGCCCGCCCCAACCAGGAGGAGCCTGACCCCACCATGCTGGGAGCTGAGCTGCGGGGGCTGCCCCGGCCTGGCGGCCTGCTTCCCTTGCCCTCTCCGAGTAGGTCGTGTGCCCTTTGCCATGACCCTCTTGTAGTCTCTGCTGGCCTTTCCCAATTCCTCACGCCCCTCTTGAACTGGGGGCCCAGCAGTCAACACGCTACTCCAGGCATGGCCTCGCTGGAGCAGAGGACCGTAACGCCTCAATCTGCTGGCCAGGCAGGCTGCCGTGAAGGAACGGAAGATCATCTTTAATCTACTTAAGCCAGGATCAAGCAATTTTTACATTCAGCTGACTCTCAGCAGGCATTTCCAGAATTATGAGGCAAATATATTTTACTGTACATCGTATTAATATATCACTACTTGAGGGAGCATTTAATATTCCGTGTATGCCTGTTTAGTCGCTCGATCTGCATGAGCAGAGATCCACGCTACCGGAATGAGAGGTGCGGTGCCTCCCCGACCCGCAGCCTGCCCGCGCCCGGCAGGCAGCCTGCTAACGAGCAGGGGAAGACTTAAATGTATGAAAATGATCTTCTTGCTTTCAAATATTTCCAGTTAACTCTGATACTCGTGTGTAAACTCCCAAGTATAGCACCTTAAAATAGCAGAGCGTCAAAGGTGTGGTGTGGCACGTCCCTTTCTGCAGGGCCCATCCATCTGCACCTACGCAGCCTGGATGTTACTTTGGGCTAGAATTGATCTCATCCCCCTGACGCGAATCATAGAATCGTCTAGGTTGGAAAAGACCTTTAAGATCATCCAGTCCAACCATTAACCTACACTACCAAGTCCACACTAAACTAATTAAGGGCAGACTAGACCAAACCATGTCCCAAAGTGCCACGTCTATGTCCATGTCAGGGGTCAGTCTACGTCCATGTCGCTGCCATGCCTGGTTCACGGCTGTCTGTAGCCTGGGGTAAGATCTCTGGTTTTGGGGGGGGTTCCCTTTTTTTTCTTTTTTTTTCCCCCCCTTCCCCTATCACTTTGTACCTGCAGATCTTCACAAACTGTAGATCTGTAAAAGAACATACAAATAAGCAGAGCTGTTCTTGTTGCTTTATGGTAACAAAAAAAAAAAAAAAAATCCCTTTTTCAGAGGAAAGAAGGTCATGATAAGCCACTTCAGGGTGAAGATAAAATCGGTTAACGAGGCTTCGTATAGAAGAAGAATAGCGATGAAGAAAATAACCTTGTTAAAGGGCACTTCAGGGTTTGTATTGCGAGAGCAGGGCTGAGGCTTCTCCACTGTGTTTTAGACTCTGTGTGTGGACTTCATCTTTTCCCCCCGTCACCTGCGCCCCGGGAGCTGTCGGAGGGCAGGGTGAAGGGGTGCATGTGTAGGTGTCCGACCGGCCCCAGCAGCGCAGGTTTCGGTATGAAGTGCTCAATGCTCTTCTCGCCCAAGAGCGGCTCTGCCGTGGGCTCCAGCAGCCTTCACCTCTGCAGAGGCTTTCACCTTTCGGTGGATGGAGGATTACCTCTGTGTTTAATGAATAAAATGGCAAGTACTTTTGGAGCTGAAAGGAATTAATTGGTAGATTTAAAATGGGCCGAGTTCTCTGTCTTAGGAAAATATTAATATGTTAGGAAAATATTAAATTGCAGGAGCCTCTAATAGAAATAAAGGAGCCGGCAGAGTGGAAGGGTAAAACAGGAGATGTTTACGTGGTTTTAGTGGCTGAGAAATTTGAGAACAGATTGTACTTTTCAGTACTGTCAGGATGTGATTTACAGATGTTCTGGTTTAGATGTCTAATGGAAAATATGTTTTAAGTGCTGGGGTGTCACTGTGGTGAAGACTGCTGTACTTCCCACTGGAGAAAAGGTCAGGTAAGTGATGTTTGGCTCCTAGGGAGAGGACTTCATCGTTCTCTCATTTGGCCAGAAATTTGGGGAAGAGAATACTTTTCTTCAGTCTGAAGTGCAACATAAATGTAGCTAAATTTATTCTAGGACCCAAAATAGCCCAGAAGTGTAAGTCGTGGTGCATTATGCTGTGCAGGTACTCTTTATCTCCCCTTATAGATCCTCCAGTAGCCTGATAGACGCCTGTGCTTCCACAGGGTAAAGTGATCCGCTCCAGTAGCGTGGTCGTCTTGCTGGTTTTCAAGAGATACGTGGCCGCCAAAAGGGCTCCCATAAGAGACTCGACCCGCAATACAAATTCCACGCTCTCACCGTAATGCCTGCTGGGGACGTATTTGGGCTTGTTTCGGGTCCTTATAACACATGTTATTACTGATCAGTGGGTTTGAATGCTCTTTAAGCTGATTTTTCCATTTCCATCACAGGGACCACTCTCTGTTCCCTGTTTCTCCTGTGGGGCCCTTCTCAAGATAATACTTGGTTAAAAGAGGAGGTCCTCACCATAGTGGACTGGTCTCTAGTTGGGGCTTTGGGAAGAGGTTCTTTCCAAATCATTCTGGAAAAAAGATGTGCATCACCCTCTCTCGGACTGTTTACTAACATGTCTTACTGTGTCCTCAGCGGCCCTCCAGCTAGAAAGAAAAATAAATTCAAAGGTCTGAGCGTGTTCAGCAGGAATTTGGGGTGGGAGTTCCACAGAAGCCAGTTATCCAACTTCCTATATTTTCCCCAAATTTCCTTTTTCTTTAGGTCTCTCTTCTGAATGGATTTGTCTTGGCTGTGAAGTTTTTCAGCCTGGAAAATACTGATTTTTGGGTTTTTTTTTCTTTTTTTCTTTGATCCCCACCCCCCACCCCCCCTTCCCTTTTGTGGTTGCCTGACTTAGCAGTGGGGTAGATGCCTTGCAGTGTGGTGTCGAGGAGCGCCCACCCTTGCCGCCAGCACCCGTCGCCCTGGCCCCAACAGTGGCATCTCAAAGCAGTAGGCACTCTGAAGTGGATACCAGTAAAGCGTAAAAGCAGTAACATGAGAAACCACCTGGCTACTGCCAGGTACTAGATTATGACATAAGATATACAGGTATATCATTTCATTAATAGCAGTTAACTTAATCAGATCTTTTCAGCCTTGGGTATGAAATTGGGAGCCTATCCAAAGTGCTGTCCTTGACTCTTTTACTGCCTTACTTCAACCTTTCTTCTCCTAAAATTGTTATAGTTTCTTAACTCATTAGACATTTGCACAATTAATTGTCAAACATGTTCTTGGCATAGTGAAAGACAAAAAAACCCCATAATTTTTATTTAGAATTTGCATGGTTTTAAACTGGAATTTCTTCGACTTTGCATAGGTGTCAGGGCCTAGGTAATGCCGACTCCTGCACCGGTTAGGACTAATCGGTGTCATTTAAAAAGGAATTTAGGATCTATCAAATTTTTATATGCTTTCCACTAAATAATGTCTCTGCCTCCACCCTCTCTCAGTAGTAGTCAAAGTCTCCTTGGTGCTGTAGATGGATTTGCTTTAAGCCAGGCTAAAACTCTGCAGGCTCTTTTTCCAATCAGCGAGGCACCATTGCAGCGACAAGAAGAAATGCCAGAGGAAGTGGGAGCAGAACCCTCTTCTTTCTCGCGGAATGATTGTAAAACCCTGGATGAACCCGTTTTCTTTGCCTCCACTTTACACTTCATCTAACTGGCTCTGTACCCCTGGTCGGTGTTTACAGCATCTCGTCAGTGCCGCTGTGCGGAGCGTTGTGGCCGTGGGAGCCGAGCCGGTGGTTCAGCATCCGTGTGCTCCCCGGGGCCGGTGCCGAGGAGGGGGGGCTGGGCTGGGGAGCCACGGGGCAGAGCGAGCAGTTCCCTGGAGACGGCCCAGGAGTGGCTGGGGAGCTGTGGCAGCACGGGAACGGGTGTGCTCTTATCAGCAGGGGAAACTGAGGCCCAAGAGCCTCTGCCGTGCCCGGGAGAGGACGGCTCTGCCCGTGGGGGTCACCTGGGGGAAGGTTTTCGAACTGCTCCTTACTGCCCTCCTTGAAAGGATGTGCGAGGCAGCGGTACTGCTCTAGGAAGGGCTTGTGTTGGAAGCTTTCTGGATAGATGAATTCTCACCAGCCCATCACATCCAATTCAGAGATGGAGAGGCTTCTGCTTATCATGTTTTAAGAGACGCTGTGTGTTAAGCAGGGCCGCCTCTCGCAGCAGGACATGAAAGGTTCTGCAGCACAGAGATGGAGGTGCTGGACGGAGGGCTGGGGGTTCGAGCTTCTGACAATGGTTTCATGGACTGTCTCGGTGGGACCACAGCTCTGGTGCTGCCCCATCTTAACCAGGTAGAGCGTTTCTGCATGGGAGCTGTGGATGTGAGCATCCGGAGACTCACGCGGGGAGAGGGTCGGGTACTTGCTCAGCAGGTGATGTCAGCTGCTCGATATGCTCCAAAGTGGAATTTTAGTAAAAACGGGATCCTCTGTCACTGCAACTGCTCGACAGAAGGCTGAGCTGCGGGGACCACCGAGCAGGTGTCTGACTTACAGACGTCTTCTCCGGTGCCAGAACGGTGTCTAAGCCATTGGACAAATTTGCTGGAATCGTTATAGTATCTTGCAGTATTGGTGAAGTCTGCGATTCTCTGCAAGGCTGATGGAAGCCACATGGAGCCTCTCACCTAAATTGTCATTTTCTAATCATCTCTCTCAGTGTATCACAAAAGACCACCTTCTACAGCTTTTAAAAGTTCATATGCAAATTAAAATCAACCTTCCTCTTGAACAAGTGCTGCATATGTACATCTGAATAACGCAGCATCTCGCAGTCGAGCAGAATGCAGACACTCTAAATTTGGGGGTTATTTCCCAACATACAGGCGCATCTGTACAAAAGCAGTGTCACACAATGGTACCAAGTGGCCTCCACGGACAGGAGGGGATGCTACAGCCCCCTGCTCCTGGCTTCCCAACTTCTGGGAGCCCACCTAGCCCGGAGGCAGTGACATGCCAGAGCTGCACAACCTCAGGACAGATGGACAAGAAACGGGGTGAGAGAAGAGGGACAGTAGCAGATTCACCTACCAATTGGCTTTGTTACAACTTAAGAGCCTCTGGGCTCCTTTTTGCTGTTCTGCAGCACAGTGAAGATCTGTGTCTGACTTGCATCCATAAATGAAGGTGGGCAGCGCTAGAGGTTATACAGGGCATCCACCTAAAAAACCAACGCGATGCGAAGTGTGAGATCGTGGGGCGAGCTGTGGGCTGGGCTGCACGCAGCGATGTGGGGTGGGCTGCGTGGTGACAGTGAGCTGGGGTCTCCTGTCTGCGGGGATGGACCTGGAAGTGGAGAAGAGGAGGGATGGGAACCAAAGAGGGAGAGAATGAAGCACAGGTTGGGGGGGGGGAAATGCCAATGGGGGGGGGAAATGGGAAATTTGTTAATACTAGTCAAGCTGGTTATCTGGCAATTAGGTGGACTTGCCCATGTCCCAGGAAAAGAAGCTGTAAAGGAAAATGAACCTGCCAGCGAGTGGAGAGATGTGATTGAGGAGGAAGCTGCCGGTGCCGCTCTATAAAATCTGGGCTTTGAAGGAAACTGCAGTGTTGGGTGGAAAATCTGAAGTCACTAAAATGGAAAGGAAGAGGAAGTCACAGAGCTACGCAGAAGGCAAAAAGCTCTGCAGGAACTTGATCATTGATGCTGAGACAGCAGGAGCCCTGCTCAGGTGGGTGAAGGCAGGAAAGGCAGCTCCTGCCTGGACGAGAACGGGCCCCTTTGGCCGGGAAAGCTTCCCCCGGCGGCAGGGCTGCAATGCTCCCGCGGTTGGTCTCTTGCAGCTTTTTGAAGCTGTTCCAGCGCAAAGTCCCACGTGTATTGGATGAATGAGAGGGGCCCTGTCTTGCTGGTTGTAGGTCTTAGTCCAAACCCCAGCGGGCAAGAGAGAAGCTTGTCGGACAGATGCAGCGGGCTCTGGCTCCGCTCCAGGCTCGCAGCCCCTGAGCCCTGTGTGATCCCATCGAGGAATGCTCAGCCCTTCCCCGAGCACGAAACGCCTTTGCTGGCGTCGCAGGGTCCATGGGCGCAGCCCCTCCTGCCTGCAAGCGTGGCCGCTTTGAGCCTCCCCGCCCGTGCGGAGCCGTTCCTGGGAGGTCTCTGGGCGTGGGCGTGGTGTGGCGAAGGGCGGTGATTGCGGGTGGCCCCGATCCCACAACCAGACCGCTGTGGGCAGGCGGCTGAGACCTGGGTGGCAACCAGAGCTCGCAGATTTCCAGTGCGCAGGGCTTGTGGCAGGAGAGGCTCGTGCTCCCCATTGCAGTGTCTCTTGGCTCCTGCTCGTCCCCTTTGCTCTTCCACGCAGGCACAGGCAGCTTCTGCCCCTGCAAAACCCTGAAACCTGTAAGGAGCTGTGCAAACTGCCAAGAGCTGAGGAGACCGTATCATCGTGGGATTGGCAGGTTTTATTGATCTGCTTAAAATGCAAGTGCGTATGGGAATATAGGAACCCCGGGAGGGTGATGATAGGAGCCGCACTGTTTTTTTCCAAGCAGCGCAGACCATAGATTAGCACAGATCAAATACAAAATTTTGGCTGTCTGATTTCATGACGCCAGATAAGGAATCCATCTTATATCTAAATGAATGGTTTTATCCTTCTAGATTAAGTATAATAAGGCACATAACGTAATACCCGCTGTTTCACAGTGTGGTTAATCAGCCCTTTCCTTCGTGCCACAGGGCACCAAGCAGGAACCCGGGGGTTTGTTCTGCAGGACACGAGCGCCTCGGCCCCCTCCTCATCCCTGTGCTGCTGGTGGGAGAAAAGACTCGACTCCGCTGTGCTGATGGTGCTGCTGCTTCCTCCAGGTACAAGGAAAAAAGAAAAAAAAAAAACAAAACCAACCAACCCTTAATAAAATGAGCAGCATCTTTTTTCTTTTTTTTTTTCCTTTTTTTTTAAGAAAGAAGTGAGATGATTTAAAAATGAATTTAGTGAAACACCTCCAGCCCGGCTGTTAGGTCTCTCTTTGGGGAGAGGAACAGTGTTTTCTCTCCCTGAGAGCATCCCGCCGTGCCCGCAGGCTGTGCTGCAGCCCGGGGGTGGGTGAGGGCCCGCTGATGCCCTCACCAGCTGAGGGCTGTGCGGGGAACGTGGGGAGCAGGACCCAGCCAGCAGCTCTCCCATTCCAACCCACCCCACGGGAGCAATAAAGGGTTGAGGTCTTTCCTGAGAAACAGGCTGCAGGTTGGTGGGAGAAAGGCTTCAAGTGGGGAGGGCTGGAGGGTGCTGCCCCGGGGCACGGTGTTTGGTGGGGACGGGCAGATGAGTCCTCACCACGTACCTCCTGACACTCGTACTCTGCTGGGCTGGGCTCCGTCCTGCGGGCCTCCATCCTTCCCACGTGGTCCACCGCAATGAGGGTGGTGAGGCACTGGCACAGGTTGCCGAGAGAGGTAGTGGAGGCCCCATCCCTGGAAACATTTTGGGCCCCTCAATACAAGAAGGACATTGAGGTGCTGGAGCGTGTTCAGAGAAGGGCAATGAAGCTGGTGAAGGGTCTGGGGCACAGGCCTTATGAGGAGCGGCTGAGGGAACTGGGGTATCTTCAGTCTGGAGAAGAGGAGGCTGAGGGGAGACCTTATCGCTCTCTACAACTACCTGAAAGGAGGTTTTAGTGAGGTGGGTGTTGGGCTCTTCTCCCATGTAGTTAGCGATAGGACGAGAGGAAATGGGCTCAAGCTGTGCCAGGGGAGGTTTAGGTTGGAAATTAGGAAAAATTTCTTTACGGAAAGGGTGGTCAAGCATTGGAACTTGGAACAGGCTGCCCAGAGAGGTGGTGGAGTCCCCATCCCTGGAAGTGTTCAAAAAATGGGTGGATGTGGCACTTGGGGACATGGTTTAGTCTAGTCTACCCTTGATTGGCTTAGAGTAGACTTGGTAGTGTAGGTTAATGGTTGGACTGGATGATCTTAAAGGTCTTTTCCAACCTAAACGATTCTATGATTCTATCTCAGGTCAGGTTGGACGGGGAGCACCCTGATCTGGTTAAAGCTGTCCCTGCTCACTGCAGGGGGGTTGGGCTGGGTGGTCTCTAAAGGTCCCTTCCAACCCAAAGCATTCTGTGATTCTGTGATCTGCCCTGCTCCTTGTGCCCCCGAGCCTGGATGCGAGTACTCCCACCATCTCGGCACAGGGCATGGCCAGTTGGCGAGGAAACCCCCAGTGCTCTGGGTTTGCGAGAAAAAGCCTGTGGAAAGGTTTCACAGCCTTTCCTGATGGTTCTGGGAGGGGGAGGAAAGAAAAAAGTGTGAAATTTTTTGGGGAAAAAAAGTTTCCTTCTTCCTACGGGATACACCAGCTTTTCAGGCACTTGAGTAAATGTTTATTCTGGTGAACTGTTCACGCTGCATCTCTGCGATCAAACTCAGGTGGTTTGAGCTGGGTCACTAATAAAAAATAGATATTTGCATTTCTGTTTCAAACTGTTCAAAGTACCAGGCGCGAGAGATGGCACTTGGTGAGCGATTACTGCGTTTCATCACTTGGCACGTGATTCACGTCTGTCTCAAGCTTTTATGCCAGATTTCCAGAAAGGCCCATCACTCGCCTGGGGATGGGTTTTGAAAAGTGCATCATCTAATTCAAGTACAAAGCAGATGAACAATCCTATAAATGTGATCAGTCATTCATGTGCTTAAGTCACAGCACTATCTCTTGAAAATCCAAATACCTGTTCATCTTCAATCAGAGCTGCTAGCTCCTGGGTTTTTTCCCAATTTATTTGTTTTTAATATCTAGCTGCTAGTATGGCTGCACTCCACCCTTAAATGCCAGGGGAGTAAACGCATGCAACCTTGCTGCTGAGAATGTCTTGGGAAAGCAATGTGATTTGTGTTTGTGTGCGGGCAGTGACTAAATTGAAGTGTAAAAAAGCATTCGGGCTGTATAAATCTGACACTGCACTGGGTGCTGCTTGGTGGTAAATCCATGTGTCCCGCATCCCAGAGGGAGGAGGCGGCAGGAGGCTGCCTTGGCTCCAGCTCGCTGCAGAGCAGAGCCGGTGGGTGAGGAAGGAAGCGGCAAACACCCAAACATCCCTGTGGGAGAGCTTTGCCTCTTTGCAGTCGTGGTGTCTGCGCTGCACCAAGGTTGAGCCCACGGTGAGCCTGCTGCCGGTGCTGCAGGTCTGTGGCTGCCCGCCGAGCTGCCTTTAGTTTGTATGGAGGAGGAGGAGGGGGCACAAAACTGCTGCCCGCTCCCCTGCTATGCCCTACCTTGTCCCCTTGGCACTTGGAGGGGCCTATTTCAGCGTGTTGGGGATCAGCAAGTGGAGCCCATGTAGGGCCTGAGAGCAACAACCCCAAAGCAAGGGGGGCAGCGGTGCTGGGACTGTCCCGTTGTCCCCCAAAAGGGGCTTCATTTCTCTGCTGGCACTGGGAAAGGTGTTAAAATTGCCCCAGGGAGACCTGCGATAGGGCCCCTCTGCCTAGGAAAGACACCAAAACCTCATTTCAGCTTGCGGTGTGTGACTGTGCTGCAGGCCAGATGCTGAGGGCATGGGCTCACTGGGTGGAAGGAAGGGCTCCTGTCCTGGCAGCTCCCTCAGCAGCTGTATTTGGGGAGAACCAGCTTTTAATCCAGGAGGGGATTTTCTAGGGAAGCAGAGGGGCCAGCTCCAAAAAGAAGAGGTCAAGTGCTGGGAAGAGGTTTGGCCTCAGCACTGCTGAGGGCTGTTTCCAGAGAAAAAGCATATTTATAGAACAGCCCAGAAATAGCAGCGTGATCTATCTGCAGTGCTGCAAGCCCCCTGTTCCCTGCCAAGACATTTGGGGTGGCTGGGCCATTTAAAATATTTTAGGCATGGTGCAACATCAGCTGCTGTCAAAGCTTGCACGGAGGATCAAGAAGGGTCTGGGCAGAGCAGCAGCAACCCTGAGCCCTCTGTGCAGCACAGCATGTTCGCTGTGCCATCCTTCCCCCAAACTGCTTACTTTCTGAAGGTGTTTGCGAGCACTGAATTCATTATTAGCATCTTTAACTTATGTATGGTTGGAGTGTAGGTATGATGGAGAGAAAAACCAGTTCAACTCTTCTTCGTCCCTCCCTTTATTCCACACGCCCCCCAAGCCTGGCCTTCCCATGGGAGCTGCAGCTCAGCCCTTCCGTGCTCCCGCTTCAAGGAGCTGCATGGGGGACGGGGGAAGGCAAGTCCCCGCGTTGTGCCCGCACGCAGCCCTGCCCTGGTCCGCAGCTAGAAGAAAGCTGCTGCTTTCTGCTCAATTCCTGCCTGCCCTAGAACCCCGCACCCTTCCCTAGCCATGCTCCTGTGGCCCCCAGGCCCACAGCTTCTGCTGGGCTTGCTTTTTTCAAACCAAACAAAAATAGCGCTTGGGCTGCTGACGCTCAGCCCGGGAGCACCTCTGGCCAGGGACCCCCTGCGCAGGGACTTTGACCAGACTCAGACAGAGCCTGGAAACCCTGCCCGGCGCTTTGAAATTGTTCAGCTATTTATTTCGTTTGTATTTTTTTTTAAGATTTCCATCCTGTTAGGATCTTAGCAGGATTCCCGCTCCCCAGCCCGCTGCTCGCGGGGCTGTGCTGGGGTCGCGGTGCTTGGCAGCGTCTCTGCCCACCTCCCTGCTCCCGGAGGTGGAAACATCCCGGCTCCGCGTGCCCCGGGGGAGCGGGAGCCCCTTCCGCTGGGCTCCAGAAGGGGCAAAAATCACATTTTGCCCTATGTCACAAAGTGGTTCTTACTCTGCTGAAATCTGACAGAGGATACAGCCAGGGATACGGCCCTCGTGCGTTCTGGGGAGGCCCCACGTGCGTTTGGGCTGGCTGTGAGCTTTTGGCCAGGTCTGGTTTGCCTGCACTCTGCGTCAGGGCTCGAAGCTTTTGGCCCTACTGAGAAATTAAAGGTGGTGACAGAAGCCCCCTTTTGGGGGCAATGTTTAGGGTTTTATTATTTAAATAAAACTAATGAAGTAACATGCAGTAATGCAGTATAGTTCACCTTAGCTTTTATAGCATGGAGAAAAAGTTATAGAAGCCACAATCTTGCATTTGCCTCAAGCTATGAGCCCGCGCCCCAGGCTCCCACCCATCCCAGGGCCCTTCCAGGCACCCACAGCCACCAGGAACACGCAGGGCCCTTTCCTCTGTGCTTTGGGGCACACGTGGGCACAGACAGGTACCGGAGGGGAAAGAGGAGCGCCCTGTCTGCTTTCCCCATGGCTAAAGTCGCGGTTTGGTGGACCTGTAGGAGACTTTGCAGCATTTATATAAATAAATGGAAAAGGTGGAAGAAAGGAGCTGGACAAGAAAGCAGCTCTGCTGCCGTCCCTGGAGGCAATGCCCAGCATTGAGCCTTTTGGACCCCCCTGAGTGCTGCGAAATACTGGGGGGCTTTGTGCAGCCTGAAGGGGAGGACCCCGCAGCACCGCCCCACGAGCCACAGGGATCGGCGTCACGCAGGCGGACGTGGCAAAGGAAATGTTTCCCTTGGTTTCAAGAGGCTCAATCAAGGCTAAAAAACATGCGCGTTTAAGATGAGTTTTGTTCGCCGCAGCGTTGCATTGATTTGTCCTGTACCGGCACCGCTCCGCACAGGACGCGTCCCCACCGGGCCGGGGGCTTGCAAGATCAGATCTGTACTGCGTGCAGCTGGGGAATGACTTGGCTGTGAAATCGGCTGCTTTAGGGACAGCTGGCTTTGCCACTGCGTTTTCTGGCTGTATGTTTTTTCCTGATAAAAAAAAAAAAAAAAGCTTCATCCACCCTTCCCAGCAGTGGCTAGTGCAAATTTAATTTTATATATGTAATTTGAGGACTGGGGGGCAGCAGTAAGACCAGAGCTAGGGAGCTTTCGGAAGCTATTAAATAACTGCGCTTAACAATGATTAAAAAACAACTCGGTTGCCTTCCCGCAGGTGAGGCTTGGACCTTTCCTTGCCCCTGGAGCGCTGCCGGGGCTCGTGGGCAGGTGGAGGAGGGTGCCGATCCCTGCGGCTGCGAAGAGCTGATGAAATGAAATGCAGATCGGGGTTTCCTCAATAAGAGCGGGGGGGCTCAGCTTTGCCTTCCTGCAGGAAAGGGGGTTTTCGCTGGGGGGGGGGGTGGAAAAGGCCACTAAATCCCTGCCGTAGGATGCAGGTGGAAAGAAGCCGCGTTGTTTTCCCACGAGACAGGCAAGCAGGACCAAGGGCCAGCTGTTGCCTGTGGTTGACTTCGCTCAGCTCGCCCTGTGGTAAACCCCCAGTGACTTGCTCGTGTGAGCTTGGATTTTAGAGGAAGATACCAACATAAGCTGTTAGCATGAAGCAGCAGCCAGAGGCACAGCTCATTTTAAGACAGCTTGTTTCCACTGCTTAAACCAAACAATTAAACCACAGCAAAGGTAAAACCTTCTAGCTGGGGGTTTGCATGAGAAAGTGGGGTAGTCGTGTGCTTTTTATGGTCTCTTGTATTTATCTGTTGATGGTTCATCTATGCAATGGGAGTCCTTACATCATTGAGATGCTCCGCTCTGGTTTAACCAGCTCTTCCTCACGGTAATGCCTATCGCCACTGCTCTGGAAAGAGCAGAGGTGGTCTTTCCTGTGCTAACGTGATAAATGTGACCATCTTTCAGTGGTTTGGTGTTACAGGGGCCAGAAGTTTTGCCCCATTGCATTCGTTGTGGTGTTTCTCTTTCACATGCTCTTAGGAGAGGCAAATGCTAGAAGTCGAAACCAAACTGTGAAGCTCACTTTTAAAAACGATGTGCTGGGGGAGCGACATGGCGAGGGGCAGTGGCAATGAGGAGGGGTCCATGAGGAGTCCATGGATAAAACCATGGATAAAATAGCTGATGGTGGAAAAATCCTCAGTGCCAAGGGGATGAGGTGGAGCCCGGGCTCATGAGATGTGCCGCTCTGCACTGTCCCTGGGGCTACGTATCATGCTTTGGGCTGGGGCAGCACTCAGAGCTGGTCCCTGGCTCCACTGACATCCCAGCCTGACCCATTGCACCATCTCACAGCCTTCTCTAACCTGTGATTGCCCCTGCCCTGAAGTCTCCTCTTCATCAAATTAACCCAGTGCAGCCACAAGCGAGACCATCCCTGGATGGCGCCTGAGCAGGCACTGGGCTGTCCTTGCAGAGCTGCGCTTGCTTCTGATGCTTCAAAACAACCTCCTGGTTGTTCCCCACGTCTCCTTGAGCATTTGGCTTTGTGGTGCGCAGGCAATGTCCCGGGCAGGGCCACGTGGTGCCGGTGCTGGCTCCTCACTGCATTCCCTCCTCCTCCTGCACGCAGGAGCAAAGGCGTAGGTGGGCAGAAGATGGGCGGGGGACTCGGGCACGGTGCAGCAGCCACGGGGTGAGTGCCACGTGCCACAGCAACTCCCCCTGGCCTCCCCAGGGGTGAGCAGGTTGGGTTTGTTGGATGACTTTTTTTGGCTGTGGCCACACACTGCCACTGCCCGGGCGCCCACCGGGTCCCCCAGCCGCTGTGGTGGCGGCTGTGCCCCCCTTCTCCCTCAAGCATCCCCACCACAGGGTTAGTCAGGGCTAAGGCTTTATTTCAGCCAGCTTGAACGGGGCTGCTGTGCTTGTGCCTCTGTCTGGAAGGTAGAAATATGGATGTGGGTGTTAGTGTGCCCCAGCTCCTTTCTCCCACATTTTGGCCTGGGTCAATCAAGGCCACTGGGCCAGGGCTGGGTTTCCAGCCGGACTCAAGGCTGAGCCAGGGCTCCATCATAAAGCCTGTGTTCCCTCATCTCCTCTTTAATATTTATGTCTGGACTGCAGAGGTTGGAAATACTTCCAATCGATAAAATAGTTTGACAAAACCAATCAATAAAACATTGTAAAAAGTGGTGAAAGATGGAGGAGAAATCCATTGGCTGTAAAGCACTGCTATCATGTGCAGCCTCTTTGGACAAGGAGTGCGAATTGCTGGCAGTTTCCAAAATCTGCCTGTTCCCATGGGGTGAGGAATAGGAGCGTTTAACATCTCTAGCTGTAGGGCTGTAATGGCAACAACAGGGCATCCGGGCTCTCCTCTAAGAACAAACACCATTGGCAAAACCTCTTGGTTGCGGGCCCGGAACGATGGCAGAGCCTGTGCAGAGGCTCCCGGTCTCCAAAGTGTCCCCGCGTGCCTCGGCAGCCTCCTGCCCGCGTGGGCTGGGGCGGGGAGGGCAGTGGCGGTGGTCGGGGGTCTGGCCTGAGGGTCGGCGCTGCTTGGGCACAGGCGAGAGGTGCTGAGGGGTGGGTGAGTGCGTCGCCGGTGCGGCTGGGTTGCTGTACCTGGGGATGGGCGGCACAGCCGGCCCGAGGCAGTACCGAGTGCCGAGAGCTGCAGATAACCCAGGTGATGTCTCGTGGCGACAGCACAAAGCCTGCCTAACATTTCCGTCCGTTTAATCCAGAGAAAGTGGCAAACGAAAACTTGAAGCCCCAAAACAGGGAACGTCAGAGTGCTCTGCAGAGCCTGCGTTATTGCTGCAGCCACCCACGTTTTTCCTTTGTTTAATTAAAGCCCAGGAAATACAAACTGTGATGGTTCTGTGAAGAGGAAGTGATACCACAGATCACTTCCTCGGCAAAGGCAATTATTACATGTTTGTATTTTTTGTTTTAGTCTGCAGACGTAGGTGTGTAACGGATGGGCACCGGCTGCCCCTGCGCCCTGCTCGCCAGGCGTCCCTGCCGCTGGGCGCCTGGCCTTGGGGAAAGGCGGGTGCGAGGTGCGTTGTGCTAGGGAACAGGCGCTGCGCTCTCGCCCAAAGTTTAAACCTCATGATGCTGTCTGCTCTTGGAGGATGGAGAGAATTTAATTCAGCAGCTCAAAGCCTGGCGCCATGCAAGCCAGGTCGCGAGCTGTGTGCAAGGCGGTGGCGGGAGGGAGCCAGGGAGCTGAGGACGTGGATTTGCAGACCCTGGACTAGCAAGTGAACAGGTGAAACAAAAACCCAAGTGACTACTGCACTGTACCTGAGACAGGTGCTGCGTGCACCACAGTGAGCAACACCTCAATTGTAGATCCACCGCATCCTCAGTCGAGTCGCGTGTGCGTTGTTCATCTCGGTAATTACTGGCTTTGGAGTGTAATTTCCACATGTGTCCTCATTGCTTCAACCCCTTTTGCTGCAACTGATTTACCCAGGGACCAAATCTTGTCCAGAAAACCAGCTGGACTTTGCAAAAGACTTGGGACGGTGAGAACTGGGGCTGGGCTCTCCCACCCCACCAAGCACGGGGTTAAGGTGTTGGGTGTGGGGCAGCCGCTGCCCTTGGGGGTGGCCCCGCTCCCCCCGGGCCGTGGGCTATCAGGGGTGGAGGGAAGCTGCTTCTCTGTCTTCCTTTATTCCCTTTGATAGGACAAATACAATTTTCCCTGCTTCCTCCCCGGCCAGTGGGGCTGCGCAGCATTTTGCGTGGCCCTGGGAGCGGCGGAGCGGTGCAGCGGCTGGGGTTGCTCGGCCCTCGGACTTGCACTGCTGTGAATGGCTCCTTGCCTCCTGGTTTCAGGCCAGAGAAATGTTAGTTTCATTAAAGTTGGCACGCTACTTGCAGAGAGTTTCTTTTTTTGAGGAGCTTTTCTTTTCCAAATTAAAAAAGAAAGAAAAAGAGGAAGAGGCAGACAGGCTGAGCAGCGGTGTGCAGTGACCCTTACCATCATTACACACCGACAAGTTTCACAAAACGTTTTCAGGAACACAAGGAAGAGGGGAACACAGAAACACACGTCTAGACCAGCACCTTTTAATTTGTCATAAGCCTATGTCTGCAGGCCGTGCATTTGGCTGAAATCCCCATCAGGTGCTCCGTTAGCTCCTGGCACCCGTGGGGACCCCCCGAGCACAGCATCTCCAAGGGTCTCGTGCCTGGGGTGCATCGTGCCGGGTGCCCCGTGCTGCTCAGGCACCAGCGAAGAGCCTGGAAAAGGCTGAACTGGAACCAGCCTTTTCCCTGGAAATCACTAAAATCTCTAGCAGTGGGAGTGCCTTGCCTCGCTTAGGGTTCCTGCTGGATTAAAGCTCCTGGTGTTAGATATATGTATTTATATTACCGTTGCAGAGCTAACAGTGCTTGGCTCTACGGGAGCATTGTAAATATGAGCCTTTCCCTGTCACCTGCACTCATCTTGATTTTAGAGCACTTGGTGGTACCTGGAGTATTTAACAGCACTCTGGCTCTGACAAATGGTTACAGATGCACATAAGATAGAAAGATTAGCAGCTCAGCTGTCTGATTAATATGTAAATGTACCCAGTTACGTGTGAGTGCTCTTAATGAAGTAACTCACACTTCTGCTTCCATATATCAAAGGTGATTGATGGAAAAAGCACTTCAGGTGCCTGCTGGAAAGTGTAAAAGTTGTTTTTGTCTATATCTTTCCTTTAAAAAAAAATTCTGTAGGGACCTAGGGCTGAGATTTCCTAAGGGAGAAAAAATGACCGAGTCTGAGTTTAATCTAAACTAATCCACATTGTTGGCCATGCTCCTGCGGTATCTGTAAATTCTCAGATAGGAATAATCCATCAGGATCTTGTATAACAATCCGCACGGTACCTTAAATAAACCTTCTCTTTGGCTGGAGCTTGCAGCTGACACCTACTGTAAATTATTTGATGATACTTTATACGAAGGGCTGTAGGCTGAAATGAATGTCACGGTGAAGGCGGGAGGCCCCGGGCCAGCGGAAGACGTTCCTGCGCTGCTGCTTCCAGCCGGCTCGCATCGCGGTGCAGCCCTGCTCCCCAGCCTGCCCGTCGGGCAAGCCGTGCCTTCTGCTGGGCTGCGCGGGGCAGCCGCGCGGCTCAAGGAAACCGAATAAAAATCTGGAGGCATCAGTAGATTTGTGCGATGCAAAGGGCTTCCCGGCTGGGGAAGAAACGCCGCCTGCAAGCTCAGACCTGCAGCACAGGGTGACGATGGCTGCGCCCAGGGCAGGAGCTGTCACCCTCAGCGGGTGCCCCGTCCCCTGGCCCAGCACCCCGAGCCTGCGGCGGGCGAAGCTGGCAGCACCCAGGGCAGGGGGCATGGGCTACCCCTGCAGCCGGCAGGCCGTGACGTGCCTTTTCCTGGTGGGGAGGGCAGCCCTGGAAACACCCCCTGAGAACACCACCGTGAGTCACATCGGGCTTTCATCCTGCCCCTAAAAACCACTGTGTACGTTTCAAGATCACTCTGCAAAATAAAGACCATTATGCTGAAACCGGTTGCGGGGCGGGGAGGGGGAAGTTTTGCAGCGGTGGTAAAATTTGGCGCGATGCTGCAAGCTAAGCACTGCATAATGTCTGCTCCCCGGACGGGAGCTGTAAAGCGCTCAGTTGCTGGAAGATCTCACGCAGATAAAATGCACTGCAGCACGTGGCTGTCGAAGGAGTTTAAAATATTCAAATCCTGTTACAGCTCTCCTTTGCTTCATTCTTCTTGCTCCCGCAGGAATTCTGGGGGCTCAGAGCGCGCATCGTTTTCACCTCCTCTCCAGCCTGCAGGGTCTCACAGCCTGTCCCCCCCGGCAAAGCCGGGCTGGGTGGGAGCCCTGTTCAGTAACCCTGGCCCAGCAGCAATCCCTGTAACACGTCTCACGTTGCTGGCTCCTCGTCGTGGTGTCTGGTAGGTTGCAGAGGCTATAATTGCTTTGTCCAAAATTTTCCATGCCTCTAGCCAGGTTTTTTTGGTGTTGGTTTTGAACAGTCAGACCTTTTCTAAGAGCAGGGGTAGGAGTGAAGTATCCTTATTAAAAATATTTGCTGACGTTCTCTCTGATAAGCAGAAACGTCGCCTTGCTCAGTGCACAAGGGAAGGGGGAGCGACAGGGCAGAAAGGCGGCCGGTCTCGATGCCGCCAGCAACATCACGAACCACCGTCACACCCCCACCATACTCAGGGTTGGTTTCAGCTCCAGAGAGGAGGATTTGGGACACAAGTCCCCTTGTGCCGGCTTGCAGGAGGGCCCCGCAGCGGGTGCGAGGGCAGCAGGGTGACCCGCGGCTCTGGCCAGGGCAGCTTGGTGCTGGCGGGTGCCAGCCACTGACCACCATTTGGACATTTCTCCATAAATAACTGCCATTGCTGGCTCTGAAGTTTTTTTCTACCGTCGTCTTTACTGGCAATCATTCTCACAATTTTTTCCCCTAAATGCAGCAACCTGGACGTGCACTCTGGCATTTTAAGTGTTTCTTTTTATTTTCTTCCAGTTCCTCTGATACAGGAGAACCAGCTCCTTGTAAGCACTGGCATAGATAATGGTTTATTGTATTCTGGATGACAAATTGGTTTAGGATAATTATTAGGCTGATGTTTAAAGCTTTCAATGCAAATCAATGCAATTAAACATGAAATAATACTTCATAATTCATACAGAGAAAGACATTTGTCTGCAGCTAATGTTTCAGAAGAAAACGTTACATGGGAATCATTCAGTCCCTGTTACACCAGTGTCCGGCTAATGGGTGCTGAACGGGGACTGTAACGCTGTTGTTTCACTCCCTTGATGTCTCATGGGTTTTCCTGGTCATTCTCTTTTGCTCACTGTTTCTGTAGTAAAATACAGCTACTCCTGCACTGCTCCCCAAGGCCTCTGCCAGGAATCCCATCCTCCCTAGGACGTGCTGTACAGGTTAGGCATAGGCTAATGCCCCCACTGTGGAAGGAGGGGTGTCCCTGGCCAGTCAGGAGCGGGGAAAGCTGGCGGCATGGCCACCACGTGAGAGGATCTCCAGCACTGACGCGAAATCCTGAAGGGCTGAGAGACCCTTCTCCTGTTTCTTCATGACAGCAGAAAGAGTTGGTGGCTTCAGCATCTTGTTCCAGACTTCCATCATCTTCCTGCTGTAAGTTCCCTGCGCTGCCTTCTCTTCCCACCCTTCCATGAAAGGTAGGTAGGAGACCAAATCAATGGTCATTTGGGTTGTGTTCCCTGCGAGCTGGTCTGTTCTTCAGCTGGAAGATGTTTAAGGGTTCACAAAGTGCAAAATAGTCAAAAAGCGTTGGTCTCACAGACAGATTGGGTAAAAACACAGTGAAGGATACAGCCTTCCCTTGAAAGACTGAGGAGATGAGACTGGTCCATCACCCTCTCACATGATGAACCAGCGTTTCTAACAAGTGTGAGGCACCCAGAGTTGATTATTCATTTCTGCCCAAGATGATTCAGTTTCACGTCTCCCATTTTTGGTGATGTCCCTCGCTGTCAGGCTCTGGGCTCCCCTGGGCATGAGCGCTCGCCCTGCTCCCGTCTGAGTCCCCGCAGTCAGCAGCAGGAGGAGGTTCACTGGGTTGGGAGGGGATGACCGTGGCTGGGGGGCTCAGGCTGTCCTGGAAGAATGGCAGTCTGGGTTCTGACTTTTATGTCAAAATTATTTATAGATTTTTACCCAATGACTACTTGGTGGTTTTGAAATGGAAATATTCTCAGTGTAGACTGAACTTTAGGAACATCAGAAAAGTTGGTCACTCCTTTATTAAACATTATTGTAGCTCACAGACCTAATATATATATATAAATAGGGATGGATATTCACTTTGCTGTCTTGTAACAGGTTAATGTATTAATAATTACCAACAGCACAGATCTTAGATCCTTCTGGGTGGAGAGCGTCCAAAATTTCTGCAGTTTGATCCTGTCTTAAGGCTTCAAATACTTTGATCCTACATTACAAAAACAGGCTTAAAGTTCTTCAGGAGACATCCAGTATTTCAAAGCCAGGTTTCTTAATTTGACACTGCTTTAAAACTTTGCTGCTAAGCAGAGCCAGCCTCTGCGTCCCTTGCTGAGGGCCAGCATTGTGGGTGTGCATCGTGAAGTCCTAAAGCAACTTCATGTTGAATTCAACTTCACTCTGTCATTTGCATTCAGCCCTTTACAGCCATATCTAGATCTTTTATTGTAGATTTTTTTTTCTTTTTCAATTCTAAACCAATTTAAAGCCTTTTAATGGCCGTAAGTGTACACCTGATCTGCCATTTTCAAGCTGCAATTTATGTTGTCTCGCAGCAGCATTAATTCCAGCACCCGAGGCGGCAGAAGGGCTTACTGCTGTCAGACTGATGAGCAGGAATGGATCTGTGCTATTTAATTAGGAGCAGCAGCCGCTTCCCACAGAGCCGCTTGCACGTTGCCCGGAGGCAGCCCGAGCGCCAGCCACCCTGCAAGGCACGGGCCAGCCCTGGCCCCCACCTCGCACCCACCCACAGTGGGTGAAAATCCCTCCGAGTCGGGAGAGCAGCCTGGCACAGGGCTCCCAGTCCCTCACCAAAGCTCCTCTGGGGCCTCACTAGGTACAAATTTGTAAATTCAACCTCTAGGCACAAACCCCATGATTTTTGAACTGAGGTGCAGCCTGAGAGCAATCTTGTTCTGGGGACCCTAAAGATAACATAGCACACTGATTAGGGTAGAAAAAAACCCCACCTGTATTTTCCTTCCTGTAGGAGAGCATTGCTGGTTTTCATGCTACAAATTTCTCTGGGTTTGAGGAAGACTTTTTGGCAGTCCTGGTGAGTCCTGCTTGCTCCAAACCACCTGGGACAGCAAAGTTGTCACTGTAGGAGGGACATCGGCTGACTATAAACTCTCCGTATTTTCCAAAACCAGTGAAAAATTGTCAAGGAAAAATATATACTGGCAATGGTCTTTGATCTATTTTTCAAGGGCAGAAATGAAACCCTACATCTTGTGATATGGACATAAACCATCAGGAAACTTGAACCTGTCAGAAGAGGTATAGTGCAGGATATTTTCCTTTTCCACTCTCTTCGTGCCTGGCCTTGTGCGTGGAACAAATGCTTCTCATCAGCTTCTGGGAGACTCCAGGGGAAGGGGAAAAAAAAAAGACTAGGAAAAAGGCAGATAAAACTGGAAGCGGCAGGATGTGATAGATATATTTGCATATCATTTTGCATTTGTGAGAACAATCATAACCCACTTACAGAATGATGACATCAAGGTCTACCCTGTCAGCAAGTCAGTTTTAAGACCTTTCTTTTTTTTTTTCTGAAATAAGTTCTCTGCAGTTATTTTCCTTTATGATCCAGGCCCACCCAATCTACTTACTGGGATTTATGGACTGAAATTTGGCATAGCTTTATCTGTCATGCCAAAAGCCAGATAAATAAACGTAGCCTTATTAAGTGGGACTGGCAACTGTGGGGTTAAGGGACAGTGATGAGAAATGTGCCTGAACTGGGGATGCAGGCAGTGGTCAGACACAGGCAGCTTCGCGGGGTGAGTCCAGTCTTAAATCATCCGGCTTAACTGCGCAGATTGCCGGCGAGCCCCTGCCGCCGGGAGAAGCCAGTGCCCGACCCCTTCTCTTGAAACATTTCCTTGTCTAATTCTGGCTCCAAAACTCTTTTATATTCGAGAAAATGGGTTTTCTTTTTGTAGGGGAAGGAAAATGATACAAGCAGAGCTCAGTAATTTTCAGAATATATCGGGAAGAAAAGGCATTTGGTCAGATGCCAGCTAAACTCTGCAGAAAAGCCACCGATAATGCAGAAAAAGCACTCGATACATGCAGAAACATTCAATAAATGTGTCATGTTTGGGGAAACCAAGTTTCAGCTGTGATGAAGAGTCCCACGCTGACCCCGCGCCTGCAGCACAGCACGGGCCACCGCTGCACGCTCTGCGCCGGCGGGTCCGGGCACCCGGTCACCGGTACTGGCCCCGCAGCACTCTGAGCTGGTCGGACCGATTTTCAGTGGCGCTTGGGTCGTCACGGTTGGGCGGCAATGAAAGCAAGCTGCTGCTGTGCCAGGATGTGAAAACCAGCTGGGGACAGCCCAGCTTGACACCAGTCCTAGACAAACATGTAACAACGTGCAAGGGTATGACTAATGAAGGATGCAGAGTTATTCCATCACTGTAGGGTTACAGAAAAGAACTTGATATCTTTTTAATGAGATTGCAAATTAGACTGCTAAAGGTAATAATGTTGTTGTAATTTACAGAGATATTTGATTCTTCAAAGCTATTGATTAAGGAATTAGAATTACATAAAATTAATACAGTACATAGCGGATTCTAAGCCGGCAGATTTACAAGCCTTGCAACACAGCTGCAAACAGGGGAGCAAGCAGGCTTGTGTCCAGTCGGCTCTGGTGGGGCTCAGGTCTTGCTCTTTCAGGATTTAACATGTCTGTCAGTGGTTTGGGGGAAAAAACGGAACGTTCATAGATGACATTAAACCAGAGGAAAGGTGAAGAACGAGGTAGTAAGTCACCGAGGCTGAGCATTTGGGCTTTGTAGCTTGGCACAAATAAGCAGTGTTTGTTTTTTAATAAGGTCAAACATCAAGCCCTGCATCCTGGAAGCCAGGAGCCAGGCTGTGTTTGCAGGGCAGGGATTTCTGCCCAGACAAGCAGGGAGCCAGGGAACGACTGAGAGATTACGGTGAATTAAAGCTCCTCGGCCAGCACTGCAGCCTAAAGGTACAGGAGTAATCTTGGTGGGATAAAGAGGGTAATTGCAGCGCTGGCAAAGAGACGCTGTTGTTTCTGTGTTGGATGGCACGTGAATATTTCTGAAATGTGTCCACTTCTGGTCTCTTCAGAAAACTGCTGCTGCTGTAGAAGGCCCCGAGAGGAGGTGGGAGAGTGTCGGGCTTTGCAGTTCCCGCCTGGCCGAAAGGGAAGGAGCCGTGCAGCCGCCATCTCGCGGGGCTGACCGTGGGGCTGGCTGAGTGGCCTGCGAGGCGCTTGGCACAGCCGACGTCCTGGGCCTCGCTCGGCGCGCCTGACGGGGCTCCTTCTGCCGAAACCCCGGTGCCTTCCAGAGGCGCTCTGAAGAGGCGTATGGAAGCACAGCTTTGGTGAACGCTGTCAGAGGTAGAGGACAGCTGAAGGTGGGCAAAGGCAAAGAGGGGTGCCCCGGTGAGCGGAGGCAGGCACCGCGCAGCGCGCCGAGCACCGGCGGGGCCGAGTCGCTGCCGGAGGGCTCAGAGCCAGGAGTGACCGGGCTGGGGCATGTTACAGGAGCTGATTACAGGGGTCTTTTCTGGCTTCATAATCGATGAACTACGCCGCATGTTTCAAATAATCCCTGGTGCTGGTGGATGAAGTGTGTGACAGCTCAGCCCAGATGAGCTTTGTCTCTCTAAAGCCCTGTGCTGGAGCCAGTTCCTCACTCCCACGTCCTCGCTGTGGCTTTGCGTGCTCTGGACACACCAATGAGTACAGAGGCAGGGGAAAGCAGAGGGATCAAGGCAATACATTCTGCGTTTCCCCTTTGCCGCTGCCTTCTGCTCTTCCATAGTTGCTTGGTGAGACCCAGCTGCAGCCTTCAAGCATTAGAAATATTTAAAAATCACCCCCTTTGCTCAGGGGAAAGGTGGCGTAGCAAACAACTGCCATGTTCCCCGAGAGATCAATAACACCCTGCAGGAAGCTAAATCGTCCTTTATTAATCTGATGAATTAGCGTGATACAGGGAGGAAGAGATCAACAGCATGGAAAATAAATGCATGCCCTGAAGCAAAACTTGTCAGCTATGGAAATAGAAGCGTCTTTCCTTTTATCCATAACAAATAATCTCGAAACGTAGGCTAGGAGACCAAAATGACTTCTGAGGTTTATCAGTGCTACGTGGATAGAGAAACTCGCTTCTCTCTTTGAAAAGCAATTACACAATCATGCAGAGACAAGCAGTTTCCCCACTGTGCTGCTGGATTAGAAAGCTTGAATATCTTCCTCCTTATACTTTAAGAGGACCTGATTCAGCAAAGTACTTATGTACATGTTTCAGCATCAGAGTCATTCAAGGGAGCTCAGCTTTAGCCTTGCAGAATCAGGATCCTGGAAAAAGGTGAAATGAAACGGCATCAGATTTCCATCTTGTATTGAAAAGGGCAAAAATGAGTTTTCATAATAAGGAACAAAAAGCAGCACCTCTGAGCAACTGTACTGGAGAGGCAGCCCTGGCCCTGGGTTCTTCCCCTGCCTTCATGGGAGCAAGATGCACACCACCAAGAAATGTGGCTTTCTCTCTGAAAATGGCATGATTAAGCCATTCCTTATAAAATGTGGTCAGCTTTTTGAAAGTCTCTACACTGCCTTCAGTTGCATTGATTTGACCAAATCAGGGCTGGCTATTTAGGGATTTTCAAAGGAAAAATGTTAAGTTTGCCAGCGTGGAGAGACTCCTGCTGTGACTCGTGCCCCAGTTCTCTTTTTCTTTCAGGAGCACAGCGCAGCATCACCCAACCACGCTCTGCCTGGGCTGGAGCAGCCAAACCCAGCAGCTCTGCAGCAAAGAGCTGGGGCACGTTCTTGTGGCTGAAGGAGAGTTTTGCTTCCTGCAGCTGCATCGGCTCTGCAGTGCTTGCAGGAGCTTTTGCACACCTGCTAATTTTCTAGTAAAATAAGCATGAACTCTCATGCCAGAGCCAGGACAACTGAGATACCAACTCTCTCATCATTTAGTGCTTTTGTAAGAATAAGAATTTCAGTTTTTATTTAAAAAGTCAAAATGTCTAGCTTAAACTGTCAGAAAATGCTTGAAAAAATTTTAAGTCAGATTTAGGATTTGAGGGCACATCGGAATTTGAAAATGGTTGGATATGGCAACCTGCATTGATAGCTATGGCTTTGAAAGTGCCATTGTGGGGGACTTTTGAAGGAGTGCTAAAGTCACTCTTTAAGATCTTCAGGCGGGGAGAAGTGCATGGATCTTGGTGGGATTTTCTCCCAGGATTTTCCTGGGAGAGTTAAGGGCTACATTTTCCCCACTGAACTCCAGAGCCTGAGTCAGACTGAAATATTGGGGTCTCTAAATCAGCCATTCTAGCTTACTTTTATTTTTTATTTGACAGAAGAAATACACAAGTAGTCCCTTACAGTCTCTGGGGCTGTGCAAGCCACCAGGTATTACCAAATGGAAAGAGGGGAATTCTGAAGGCGCAAAACCCAATTCAAATGATGAACTACCTCCAGTGTCAATGCTTTGCCTGTTTCCCATCCCTATGGGCAAAGATGATTTTTTTGAACCTTTAATCTACAGCATTGAATAAAGTTATGTAAATCTGGCACAATGAGGAAGGCTTTTAAGCTGTGATAGGTATATCATGGTCCTCTCCCATTCTGTGAAATTGCTTTACAGCCAGGCCATAATCACAATGACAGACATGCTTGATTGAGTTTTGTCTCTCTGTTAATCTATGGAGTCATTTGCAGGTGAAAATGAAGAGCTGTGTGTATCTGTGAAACTGGGGATGCACTGAAAAATTATCCTTTTAATACTGAGTGTGGAGATTCCCCTGTGTTATTATAGGAGTGCATTTTAGGATTAGACTCTATGGAAGCTTCTCATTAGAACTGTGATTTATTTTTTAGTGTTTTTTTCCCCATAAAGTAATAGTAGAGATTAAGGAGCATATATTTCAGGTGATAGTGAAAAACTGAAGATTAAGGCAAGGTACTGAGAATGTGAGTGCATGAGAGATGGTAAAGATGACTCATTTCTCTAATGCATGGGGTGAACGCTTAACTGAAAGGGTGAACAGATGAGAGGCAGAGCACAAGTGGTGTTTTATTGTCAGATCCTGAAAAATGTCATTTCAGACTGTCAGGGGAATTCTGCCTGGGCTCTCCCATTATGAGTGCAATTTGTTGTACGTGAAAGAAACCAATGACTAAGGGATGGGTGGCCTTTCACAGCGGGATGAGGAGGAGAGCAACACTTTCCAGGCAGGGTCTGACTCCCAATAGACCCAGAAAGGCTGACTGTGTCCTTTGGTGGTGAGTACGAGCCAAGGAGAGGTATGGCAAAGTGGGGAAGCGTTATCTTGAGTCTACAGTAGTGGAAGGGCTTGGCAGGACTCACCAGGTCCTGGAGTGGTGTGTGAGGTTACATCCACTCCTTGCAGCACTGGAAGGGCTTTTGTCACCCTGGTTTTGCACAACGGGATGTCTGCACGCTGCTGCTGGAGCCTTGTGCAGCTGCAGTCATCCTGTGCGGCCCTGGAGGGTTCACATTGCCTCTGTGAAATGGAGATAACAGCCCTTCTTATCTACAAGGCTCCTCTCAGATATCAAGATGATTAAGCACAGGCATTTGTAAAACATGCCCCAGCACCTCTTATTATTGATGACAATGATGACTGGGAGCAATGAGTCAAAGTGAAAAATCAAAATACAAGGTGAGGCAGTGGTAAGATAGCGACTCCCCAGTCACCAAGCCTTCTGCTGCGGTTCTTGCTGCTGGGGCTGTTTCCCACCCCGAAGGAGGGATCCTGTCAACAACCAGGTAGCCCCGGTTGCAGATGGGGCAAAGGGGTTGCGGGTGCTCCTTGTCTAATTGCGACCATATGAGTTGGCCCCCTCACCTGAGAAGGGGTGTCCTCCCGCCGCGGTGTGCAGTACGGAGCAGTGCCAGAAGCAGATGTCGGGAGGTTGAGGTGGGGAGGGGGTCGCTGGAGGCAGCTCTGCCCTCCTCCGGCTGACCTGGCCTGATTTTCCCCTCTCACTTTGAGAAAGAAAAGGAAGCGAAGACAAAGTGAAACAAAGAGCACCTTGACATACTGACTCATTTTTATGCCCACAGTCTGTGTCCTCAGGCTCCCCGCTAGCTCCCCTGATCTGCACCCAATTACATGCCCAGCAAGATGGTGACTAATGGAAGATCTGATCATATTTCTGTGAAAATCAATGGCAAGCCTTCCCTGGTGCAGGACCAAGCTTCTGTGAGGAAAATGCTTCTTGTGAATTAGCAAAGTTGGTGGGAGAAAAAAAAAAAAAAAATCTTAAAAATCCTTTGCGGTGATCCGCTTTTAAATTTAGCCATCCAGAGGCTTTTGATCCAATCTAAGTGGAAAATTGTAACCTTTGCTGAAGAGTGTGATCCTGTTCAGTGGGAGGCGGCAGGGTGCTCCGGATCTTGTGGGCTTGAACCCAGAGGAAGGTTTGTTTTTAGGTCTCATGTTGACTAAGTTCTCCTCTCTCATTTAGAGAGGGTAGTGTTACTGTAAGGGAGGATATTCAGATGATCGCTGCCTTGGGCCCTTCAGAAAAATTGCCACATTTTACATTAAGGCCAACCTTCCTCGCTGCAATTAATTGTCTTGACACATGATTAGTACCTGGGGGCAAGGACGGATCATTCTGTTGATTGGGCAGGGATGCGTTATTAATTGTATAAACTGGCTCATAGTCAAAGGACACAAACCAGCCGCTGCAGTTATTGTCACTGTGGAACTGGTATTTGAAAGAGTGCAGGAGATTTGTGGCGGGGCAGTGCTTCTTTGCCATCACAATATTATTAATATTCTCTCACTGCAACTCATAAGAAATTAGTCTTTAAACGTGATCCCCCTGCAACACTGGGTCACTTGATATTTCTGGTACTGTGCCGCACCCTCCCATTTGCTCCTGTTCATTTTCCATCTCTGCACAGACATGGCATCTGGCAGACCAAACAGCACAGGTAGCTTCTCCCTGGCTAGCAGGGAGCAGTTAGGAATTTTGTACTTAAGAAAACTGAACTGGCTGACCTCGACTCATTCTGAAATGACGTGATGTCCCGTTTAGAGATTTAGTTCCATTTTCTGCCAAGAAGTCATTTTGAAAGGAAGTTGGTGAAGGATGTTACAAGATTTAGCAGAAGTAAAAAAAGCAAAAGTAATAATAATGATCATATCGTGTCATTTATTCTGTCTGCATCCCATGTAGTTGAAGCAATTTTATAGCTATTGTTATACTGTGCAGGATCTCTTCTTAGTATTAATTACCAGACAATATAATACAATTCAAGCCTCACATCCTTCACTGAAATGAATCTTAAAGTATTTCACTGCTGATTACAGGCTGTACATACCAATGAGGATACTTTTGGGCATACAGGAGGCAGTCACAGATGGGGAGGAACGATGGCACCTCAGAGGTGAGCACAGCACCCACAGGGTCCTGAATTATTACAGGGGAAGCTGCCAGTTAGAGGCCAAAGAAAAGTCAAAAGTCCCAGGGTGGGAGGAATATGTGAGTTGTGATACGTCATGAAGATGGGGCCAAATATTTTTTTTTTCAGGTGGATGCTATTAGTTGTGCCACACAGCACCTGCAGCATCTCTGCTAACCAGGAGGCATTTCCATGCACTGCATTTTATTAATGTTCATTCTCTTTTTGTTTCCAGGCTGTGCAGGCTCTGATGGGAGCAGCTGATGCTTGCACGCTTTCAGTTACGTCTTGCGTGAGCAGCTCATGTGCTCATTTCTAAACCCATCTGACATCTCTCCAGCTGGTGGTGGTGGTGGTGGTGGTGGTGGGCCTCTGGCAGTGCCCACGGTGGGGCGGACACTCCTGCCCTCGCCGCCGGGCATGCAGCCTCAGGATGCCCATCCGGCCGCCAGTGCTGCCCTGGGACATCTTGCCCAGCTGCCTAACCAGCCGGCTGCCTGCATGCAGCTTTGTGCAGTGCTGCCAAGCTTTCTCATCTTGACAGCATCACCCTCCGCTCTCATTACTTTAGAACTAGAAATTGTACGTACCAACTTTTTAGAGTGACACCTAAAGGGAAACGCATGTTATGTTACATGCTGTTATTAAGTGCCTCAGGCTCCAGCAATCTTTTTTCCTCCCAGCTTTGATTCATTAAGCAGCATATGGAAGTATAATAGTGGCTGGTATTAGGTTATATCCCCCTGTCCTGGTTTTGGCTGAGATAGATAGAGTTAATTTTCTTCCTAGTAGCTGGTATAGTGCTGTAGGATATGTCCTGTTCTCCACCTGTACAGACTAGTATCTCAGCAATTAGAAGTCAGCAATTAGAAGTCAGCATTCTTTTGCTCAAGAGAGAGGATATAGGGGGTACATACCACGAGGCACCCTGTGCTTTACCTGTGTGACCATGGAGAGGACATGAGAAAGTGAGATAGAAAACCTGCTTTGACCTTAGAAGCACAAAAAAGGCTGCTGTGGTTCAACCCCAGTTGACTACTAAGCACCACGCAGCTGCTCTCTCACCCCCTGACAAAGGAATATACAAAGCAAGTGATGCACGATGCAACTGCTCACCACTCGCTGACCGACACCCAGCAACTCCCCGAGCAGCGATCGCTGCTCCCCGGCCAGCTCCCCCCAGTTTCTATACTGAGCATGATGCCATATGGTATGGAACACCCTTGGGCCAGTTTGGGTCAGCTGGCCTGGCTGAGCCCCCTCCCAGCTTCTTGTGCACCTGGCAGAGCATGGGAAGCTGAAAAGTTCTTGACTGGCATAAGCAGTACTTAGCAACAACACATCAGTGTGTTATCAGCGTTATTCTCATACTAAATCCAAACCACAGCACTATGCCTGCTACTAGGAAGAAAATTAACTCTATCCCAGCCAAAACTAGGACACTCCCTTGCTAACCAGACTCTAATTTTTCTTCTTCATTTTTGTTTCCAGTGTTTTGCATTGTTGTAATGAAGAACAAATTGTACAGGAGAAAAAGCACCTACTGAATTTTAGCTTTTTGGCTCATGCATTTCTATGAGGTCCATGTGTTTCACTGATAGGACTTTCATATATTTGAAATTAAAAAAGAAAGACTTCTCGATCTAAAAATTATCTTGATTTACTTGGGATGTCAAATCGAGAATAAACTTCTCAAGTTTAAGCACATTCAAGAGTAGCAGGCCATTGTATCTGATAATGTACAAAGATGTCCAGGGCCCCAGAAAGCTTACGTAGAAGACTAGGAAGGAAAAATAAGAAGATAAGCCAGATACAGAAAGAAAACGGCCAAAAAAAGTCATCGTAAAAAATATAGAACAATATACTCCCTCCCCACTGGACAAAACCCCTGTTTCAAATGCCAAGAGCAACCCAATTTTGGTTTAGGTGAAAACCAGGCTCAGTGCACTCAGAGATGCCCCTGTGCTGTCTTCTGCAGAACACACTAAAAGGTTGCGGCACCCTGGTTTTCACAGGGCCTAGGCTCTGCATCCCCCATCGTGTGGAGGTGCAACACTTCAGTTTTTCAGTTGATTATCTTTACACCTGGGTCAAAACTCATAACAACAGAATTAAAAATAAACTAATGTAAACCACACCACGTAAGAAGCAAGGTGTGGGAGCTGCTTCCTGGCTACCACTCAGAGCACGCGATGGGGAATGGACAGGCAATCACAGTGCACAGCAGAAATGCTGCCTGGCCCTGTAGTTGGGTGAGTTTTTATGTCTTGCTGAATTGTGTTCTTGGCCAGTTGTGCAGAGTTCCCTTGGTTTCTGGTTTCTGCTCTCCATTACACCCATGATGATGGTGCAAGGGGAGGTGACCCAAACGCTCACCCTGCCAGAAACCCCAGCCTGTCTCACTCCTGTACAGCCTCCACCACATGAACACTATCACTAAAGCCTTTTTTTTTTTTTTTAAGCCAGGGTTTAGCATAGGTGGCATGTTGCTGCACTCCATTTGCAACTATTGCTCTGGTTGCTCAAAGTGCTGCAGGCATGTCCTGTTGCCCCAGGGCTCTTGGTGCCCCATGCAAAGGACGGCTGGCTGGCAGCGATGACCCCTCTGCTCTTGGGGCTTGCAGGAGGGACGCCGGCATACAACCCTCCTTGTGCCTTGTGCAGGGACGTGCCAAAGGGGTCGGAGCTGCCGGACAGTCCTGATGCCTCAGCCACCCACAGTGGGGGAGGAGGCTCAAAGGTGCAGGACTTGGTGGGGAGGGAGGGCAGAAAGGGTGGAGAAAAGGAGGAGGATGGTGTTTCCCTACCCTCATTGACTGTGATCTTTCTCTTGGCTGAAGACTTGTTTCTACAGCCATCGCGGATGACTTCTTCCTTCAGCTGAAGCCCCACGTCAGGCCCTGCGGTTCTTCTTTGATGCAATGGTGAGCAGCTTGGCTTGCACAGCTCATAGCAGGGCCTCACAAGTGAAACCCAGCAGCCCCAGTGCTGCCACGGGTGTGGGGGAACCAAGCTGGCCATGGATTCAGCCCATAACACTTCTTTCCCTGTCCCATCAGAAATGAGCCCCTTGCCCTGCTTCTCCTCACATCCTGAATTTTAAAACATCCTCAAGTACTAATGACTTCAGAGCTGCTCCTGAAAAAAACCCTGAGAAGATTAAAACTGCAATAACAGTGATATGCTAATCTGTAATAAAAGTCAAGTGCCCCGTTAACTAAATTTCATTTCTTAGTTCAGTTTAAACCCTGCTATGACAAATTTGCTCTTTTGAAGTGGACAAAAAATATTTTCAACTGATGATGCATATTTAAAATTAATTTTTAAATTATTATCTTCTTATTATCTTAAGATACACTAATGACAAAGAAAAGATGTGTGTGGGTGCTCAGGGCAAGACTAGGGCAGACATTCTTCAATGTGAATTTATTACTGTTTTCACCTATTATGTTATCACCCATCATGTATTTTATTATTGTTAATAGTTAATTTGCGTATTAATATTTATTATTGCTCTGGCCCTCAGAAGGATTCCAGGGCTCTGGAGATCAAAGGGAGTGTTGACAAACTCCTCACGCTCTGGCTGCAACTTGAACGCGCTCAGCCAGCAGCAGCGAAGCGCCTTGCTGCGTGATCGCATTGCTCCGCGTAGGCAGAGGTGAGCTTTGTGTGTGAATTTAGAACACCACTGAAATTAAAATGGAAAGACAGCCCTGAGGACTGGCGGGTTTCCCCATGTCAGAATTTCCTGTAGTGTTTCTGGTGCTCTGGGTGTGGATGACCTCTTCCTTTATTAATTTTTGTTGTAGGCAGTAATTTGTGAGTAATTTTCTAGGTAAAACAAAGGTTGAACTTTTGAAGCAAATGTACACGACATGACCTTTATATCTCTTAGTCACTGTCAGGCTTCGCTGAGTGCTCTGCACCTTGACATTCAGTAAAGCAATAAAGAAATGAAATGTACTAATGTAACCTTTATAAAAATAGTTAAAATGATAGTTTAATTTTTAATCTCCCACTATGGTGTTAAAATAAGCTCAATAAACTTCGGCAGTAAATTACATTCAGAAGGAACTCAATTTAAATAACATTACAGTTACGATAGCCAGCAAATTATGTCCTGAACTGCTGCTTCAAGGAAAAAAAGCAGCACATTTAGGGTGGGGCTGTTGACCTTTGCAACTTTTGGGTAATACTTGGGCCACTCTTCAATTTTTGGTAGTTGATCTGGAACCTTAGGTCCTTTCTTCTCACATGTCCTGCCCAGGCAATCAAGAGGATGTTGCAGATGAACATCTCTCAGCAGCCAGAGCAGAGAAGTCTTATGTATTTTAGCCGCAACTTTGTGTTTAGTTTTGTCTTTAACAAAGTCCTGCACACAAAAAAGACCAAAAGACTATTTGAGGGGAAGGTGAAGAAATGAAACAAAAGAATGGTTTAAGCAGGATTATGAAGTTGTTTGATAGCTGAAATAATTTCTTGGTCTTCATGTAAAATGATGTGGTTAGGTGGGTGAATATTACAGATCAGGCTGTAAAATCAGGCTGAGCTTGTGACTCTGGAGTACCTGTTGCAAACTGAAAATGCCATAGGTTCGCATATGCAAATGCATGCTGGAAATGAGTGCTGTGTGATGACTGAAATCTATGTATGAGATACAAGTTATTTAGAAATTTGTATACAAGACTGCACGTTGCATCTTACATGGAGGGTTCTTAAACTATTTCACAAAAGCATATTGCTCAGAATTGTTTTACCCAAAGTGCATTCCCTCTGTAGTTCGTGGTGATACAGCAGTCTTCATCCATTGACCTGCATGCAACCTTGATCTTGGTTTTGTCTAACTGGCCAAAACATGCTCAGGAAGGTGAGGGACATGTGCCCAGCATTGGCTTGGCTGGTTGTTTTAATCCATGAGGGTATCGGCTTTCTACTTGTTCTCTTGTAAAATTAAATCCTTCTCCTGTAGAGCCAGCCTTTAATTGCCTGTACTGCTTAGATAATGCTTGGACAGGGACCATAGAAGTACTTTGATAAATAGGTAGGACTAGAGAAAACATCGGTGCCTCAGCTCTGCTCACCCTCTCCAGCTTTTCTGCCTGCTCCGCCTGACTGCAGTATGTCATGGAGGAAGGGGACACGTTGCCTGTCGCGGGGGAAGGTGCCAGGGAAGCTAAATACAGTGGGAAAATACACTAATGCCACCACCTTGGCTAGACCAGGAGCTATTACTGGAGGACTGACTTTATTTCTTATGGCTGTATGGAGGTTTCTGTTTCTTTGAAGCTGAGGACAGCACAGCGAAGGTGTGGGAGGTAATGTTCAGTGAGGGGAAGGGAGGCAGAGGAAAGGCAGAGTTTGTACTAACAGACAGGGAAAATGAGCTGAAGGGAAGGAAACAAATCTTACCTCTGGGCGGTATATACGTGGATGCACGTTATATACTGGTGGGTGCTATTTTCTGGAGAAATGGTGATACCTACTAGCAGGTGATCTGGATTGCAGTACTAAAGGCTCATTACATTGTTCCCGATGCTGCTCTAGGCTTAGGTAATTTCACATTTTCTCTATAAAAAAATAATCTTCTGAATGAGTTTTACTGTATAATTTTCAGTGAATGTAATTTAAAAAGGCTTCAGTAAAACAGCTCTTTACCCCTTGAAGGAAACTGAGAAGTAAGAGGTCAAAAATTAGTGATCCAGTTTCAGGTTATTAGATTTCCCCTGATCAAGGCAGCAGTGAATATAATGCATTAATAGAGCACCAACTGTGTAAAACAAATGGATTACGATACTCTTTTTTTTTTTTTTTTTATGGTGGTACTATACTTTGTCCCTACATACCTTTGCCATTGGAAGTGAAAAATGACATTTAGACACATGTGAAGAAAGCACATAATCTTGTGTCCATAAAAGTTACTTTCACCTTCTTGTAACTAATTAGGAACATAGGGACTTTTTTTAAGCATCTGTCCTTTCTTCTTGAAGATTAAGGCAGTTCAGTGTGTTATAGGTGCTGAATTGGAAGGGTTTTCATGCCTATGATTGTACTGTGACTACTTCAGCCTTGGGGGCATTTATACAGTCTTACAAAAGAAAGACAACCCGTTCAAGGGGACACAACTAGTAAGAAAGGAGTGGGCTAAAAACGTCGTACTCCATGAAATCATCTGACCTCAAATACCTGGAAGTTAAGAGGAACATTTCCGCTGGCTTGTAATCTGGACATGGCTCAGTCAAGGGAAAAGCACATGTTTTGTTGGTTTTCTTTTCTTTTTCAGTGACTGTCCCCTTTTTTCTGTTAAGTGAAACATACTATCTAGAATTACCTCATTTCTTGTGCTTTTATTTGCTTTTCCTTTTTTTCACTCAGTAATTTCTCAGCTGTTTTTCAGTTAAAGTATATACATGCTATCACAGAGTAAAGAAGTTAAGTTTTACATCTCTGAAATTTTTGTAAAAACTGAGGAAATTTTGAAAAAGTTATGAAAAAAGAATTATGATGCCCTAAAGTCTGCCAGAATTATTGTACTATCTATTAGAACTGATGGGTGAAAATACTGCAGGAAGAACAGTAAGTTTCAACGACACAAAAAGGCAAGTATTTGATGAAGTATTTATATAAAAACTAATTAAATGAAAATAAAACCAGAATGGTATTTTGCTTTAAAATTTGTACTACAATATCTTGGTGGGGGAAAACCCCCTCATGTTTGATGAAGGGCTCTCTGAGATAGGAAAAAATTTCAGGCAGGAGATTTCTGCCTGTTTTAGCTGTCAGACAAGAGCAGGAAATTGAAGTCAAACACCTACTTTTAGCAGCAAAAGAATAATGTGCCTGCTACGATCTGAGTGGCAAGGGGCTGGGACCGTTTCCTCACCGGGCACCAATGTGGTCCCTGACTGTCCCATTGCCACTGCATTGCTCCTGCCCAGCGGGCTGGGGTGTCTCCGGAGGGCTGAGGTCTCTCCAGAGGGCTGGGGTCTCTCTGTTGGGCTGGGGTCTCTCCAGAGGGCTGGGGTCTCTCCAGAGGGCTGAGGTCTCTCCAGAGGGCTGGGGTCTCTCTGTTGGGCTGGGGTCTCTCCAGAGGGCTGAGGTCTCTCCGGAGGGCTGGGGTATCTCCAGAGGGCTGGGGTCTCTCTGTTGGGCTGAGGTCTCTCCAGAGGGCTGAGGTCTCTCCAGAGGGCTGGGGTCTCTCCAGAGGGCTGGGGTCTCTCTGTTGGGCTGGGGTCTCTCCGGAGGGCTGAGGTCTCTCCAGAGAGCTGGGGTCTCTCTGTTGGGCTGGGGTCTCTCTGTTGGGCTGGGGTCTCTCCAGAGGGCTGGGGTCTCTCCAGAGGGCTGAGGTCTCTCCAGAGGGCTGGGGTCTCTCTGTTGGGCTGGGGTCTCTCCAGAGGGCTGAGGTCTCTCCAGAGGGCTGGGGTATCTCCGGAGGGCTGGGGTCTCTCTGTTGGGCTGAGGTCTCTCCAGAGGGCTGAGGTCTCTCCAGAGGGCTGGGGTCTCTCTGTTGGGCTGGGGTCTCTCCGGAGGGCTGAGGTCTCTCCAGAGAGCTGGGGTCTCTCTGTTGGGCTGGGGTCTCTCTGTTGGGCTGGGGTCTCTCCAGAGGGCTGGGGTCTCTCTGTTGGGCTGGGGTCTCTCCAGAGGGCTGGGGTCTCTCTGTTGGGCTGGGGTCTCTCTGTCGGGCTGGTTGCTGCAACCTGGCACCTGAAAATGTTCCTGAGCGCATTCCTCTGTAAGCAAAGCCCTAATGTGTTTTTTGGACAGCCCTGAGCGTGCTTATGAATAGTTCATAGTAAAAGCTTCCACGGAGAATATAAAAAGCAATTAAATCTTAATGGCACGATGTTTACATTTTTTGAACTACAGGTTGGAAAGCCTGAGTGCAAATTGTTCAGACACAGCTAACATTTTTGCTGTAAGGGGATTTGTGATAAGCACTGGGCAAAAAATGTATCTAACTGATCCCATCTCTCATTTTTTCATATGCATTTTCCTTGTACCACTAGAAGTGAGGGTATTCAGTTATATTTTAGAGGACAGTTCCCTCAGAAAAACAACTGTTGGTACCTGTGGACTGGAGGTCCCAGGGAGTGGGGAGTCTGACCTTACTCAGGCAAGGAGCTCAGGATGAGGATGCTGTCCCCAAATACCATCAGGGTGCTTAGACACCATCCCCATGGGAATCACGATGACTTAAATTAAACAAGGCTCAGGTGTGAGGTACTTTATAGTTGTTTTGGAGAAGCCAGTCCCACAGGAGCAGCAGCCTCATGGGGGCTCTTTACCCTGTCTGGGACTTGGACCTACCTCATGTAGACCTGCTAACAACCTTTCATGGGTATGATATGCCAAGTCAAGCAGCAAGTTTCATCTCCAAGCAAAACTTCCCCTTTGACACTAGGGAGGATGACATCTTTGGTGCCTCAAGCTTTTTCCTGCTCCCCGCCTTGCCATTGCCACCTCAACTTGGGTGTGACCCATGGGCCAGGAGACCCATAAAGGGAGGCAAAGGCAAAACCTTTCCTTTCAGCCTTGCAGACTTTGTGTCTTGGTGCTGGAGGCATTTTTATTTATCTTAAAAAAGAGTGGCAAGCTACCACATGCAGTCTTCCTCATCTTGTCCTTCTGGCTCACCTTGACCCTGACATGGAGGGTTCAGCCATGCCTGGGACATGGCTTCCCAACCAATGGGGCTGCCAAAGCATGCCAGCCAAGGAGGAAACAGTTCTCTCCAGGCACTTGCAGGAGCGCGCTGGCTTTCAGAGGGTAGCTATCTGGTATGGATTGAAAGCAGTGACCTAGAGTTATGTGGATCCTCTGCATCACCCAGCCTTCATCTGCTTAGCATCTAACCTTTGAAAAACCCACATCTGCCTTAGGGAATGGTCTTAAATGCACAGAGCTGTGACAGTGATATGAGGAGTAAGAGCCTCTCTTGGCATGGCAATGTTGTTGTCTTGGCCAGCTCAATTTCCTTTGCTCTTTTCTCTCACTGTATTTGATTTAGTTTGCAATCAATAGTGAAATGAAAAGGACGTGGGTTTAGTCCACCTACAGACTTTCACTGTGCTGCTTGGAGATGCCAGATCTGCAGGGTTCTGCTAATCTGTGCTACGCACCGTGCAGCACGGGAAGGGTCTAACCAGAAGTCGAATGCTGGGTAGTCCTTGCCTAAAGATTGCTGTTCTCCAAAAACACATGCTTCCTGTTGTCTGCCGAGAGACGTTTCACCTGCTCTCGCTCTCGCTACAAGCAGGACAGCTCTGCTATTGATTTCAGTCAGAACAGAATTAGAACTACTTATCATCTTACTATCAGCGCAGCTTATGATCTGATGGTACAGCCTGGCATCGAGTCCAATACAAGTTTTCTTTGCTGGGCTGAAGCAAAGTAACTCTGCTGCAGTCTTTCATCAGTGGGAAAAGATAAAGCTTAATGAGGGCATTTTTCAGGATCTGTCAGGAGAAAAAATAGAAATTTAATATGCACAGGTATTTTAAAATGCATAAGCACCACATATATATATATGTGTGTGTACACACACACACACATCTTCAGTTCTGGGGTTTTTTTTTAGGACAGGAATGTAATTTTTCTTGTTGCTGAAGTCTGTGATGTAGGCCAGAAAAGCAATTTATGCCCAAAATACTGAGACAAAACTTTCAAATAACAATTAGTATAACCAGAAAATGTTCTTTTTTTTCCTTACTGAGATCATGTCTGTTTTGCTGACAGCCTGGCTTGTGATATGAGCATGCAGTGAAGTCCACTGCCAGTGTGCTCCCTATGCAAAATACTCAGAGTGGAAGTACGTGTGTGTGTATTTCTCTATACTGAGACCAATGTAACAACACCGCAACAGATTTTGAATGATTTTTGAAGTGAAAAAATCTCTCCTTAGTGCAAAGAGAGAATACATGCAGGGCTGTACTGAATTATTTACTCTAACATTTAGTGTAAACCTGATTAATAAACCACCTAAAACCTAAAAATTTAAAAGAAAAAAATCTATCTGGATATTTTCCCTTTGTGCTGTTATAGGTAGACTTATGATTGGAATCTCAAAACATTGGAAACTCAGGCTAGAAACAGGAATGTACACGCAGTACATTTTTATTTTGCCATGAGCAATGTTTGGTTTTGGGTGAAGCAGTTTGTGCATCCCCACAAATTGATAGTATAGGATGATGAGGTGAGCACAGTCACGAAACCTGGATTATACAATAAACTGGTCCCATTGGGATCAAATGGTACATGCTGAATTCTGTAGTTATGAAACTTCAGCACAGTATAGTTTCCCTCACACAGTTGTGTACTGGGAAGGAGAAACTTTGTTACAGACCAGAGGTTTGTAACAGGAAAGCCATTGAGTATGCACTTCGCACTTCCAGGGCAGCGGAGACCTGCGTGCTCCTTGTGTGCATCGTTGGCACCGCGAGGAGGGGCTGGGCACAGCTGAAATAGATACCAAGTAAAATAAAAATAGACAGACAAGAAGGACCAGAGAAAACATTTTACCCTGTGATTTTTCAGAGGTCAGTGAAGCCTATTAGAAAAAACAAAACAAAATATTTGAAAGGTGACTTGACTCCGGAGAATAAACACTTACACGGGGAAAAAATAATGGGTACCAAAGGGCTTTTCAACTTAACGCTGAAAAGTATAATGAGATCCAGTGGATGGAATCTGGAGCCAGACAAATTCAAATTGGAAACATGACCTACATTTTTAATAGTGAGTGTGATTAGCCATTGGAACAAAGTACCCACAAAGTAGTGGATTCTCTCCTCTTGATGGCTTCGAATCAAGACTAGATGTCTTTCTGGGAGATAAGCTTTAGTCAAAAATAGTTATGCTTTAGTCAAACACATGTTACGGGGCTCAATATAGAGGTAATTGGGGAAATGTAATGGCCTGTGATATCCAGGAGGTCAGGCCAGATGGTATAATGATCCCTTCTGGCCTCAAACTCAATGAATCTCAGAATGAATATAAATGCTATCATCTGGATGTGCATTTGAAATAATTGCAGGCAGAGATTAGACACGCAATTGCATATGGTTCAGAATTGATAAACTTTCCTCCCCTCCAGAACAAAGGCCCTTATTTATGCCTAATTACATGGTGCTGTTGTAATTCAGATAAATATCCGTTAGGAACTCGGATGGGATGTCAGCAAATCAATTTTAACTACTCTGTGTGTGTTGTGTGGAAATCTAGTTTCTAAAGCTTATATTCAACTCCAGACTTGCTCACACAAGGATGTATCCAGGAAGAGCTCCAGCGTGGACATTTCCTCCACCCTGAGAGTGTCATTACAGATTTAGCCCTGTCGACTTGGAAGTTGATTCAGTTAAATCATAAAGACGTGGAGGTCCTGGTCCCCAAAGCAGCTGAGTGCCTATATGCTTATGACTACCCGCGCATTGCTGAATTTTACAGGAAAGGGTTGAAAGAGTAATAGCAGAAAATAAAAAGGTGCGAGCTTCTATGAGTATTTTTGCTTATGCTGACATTATCGCAAATGGCATCTCAGCTTGGTAATGCACAAGCACCTGCAAAATTGCCAGCTGTAGCAATGCTTCTGGAGAAAGAAGAAATACAAAATATTAACTGGTAAAAGAAACCACATTAAAACAGAGATAACTTTTAATATGAATTTCACCATGTTATGTAGCTTTCAATTTTAGTGTTATCTCAGTCAGCAAGCATTCAAAACAACTGCACAGGTAAGCAGTGAGACCACACAGAGGAAATAATATTGTAAAGTTCAGTGAAATGTCGTCATTTATGGTATGTGTGTATTTACCTGTGCTCAGAAGACAAATGTTGATGACTATAAAGAGTTTCATTCATAAAGGTCCACAACCTTTTATATTCTCTGTCCTCCCCCAGAACCAACTCCAATCGATGGCACTAAACATCTAATTTCCAGGTGATGAGAAAGTTTATTTTTTCAGGTTCTGAGCAGTGTACAGAAATCCTCACAGTAGCTAATGTGCCATGCAAGGATTTAATAGTCTGCAGTAAGGAGATTTTTCTCTGGGCTACATGTTTAATTTGAAGGGGGCAAAAGCCTGGATCTGCAGCCACCCTCACAACTACCCAAACATTTGAGCAGTTCTGTGATGGTCCAGTCTTACAGGTTGGCCTTTCTCAAAGCAAATGAGATCTGAACGATGTATGTATCCTGGAGTATAAAGCTGGAATCTGCACCTTCATCCAATCTTTGTTTATTATAGCCATCTTCCATTTTTTTTCCCTTTCTTTTCCCAAGCAACATACATAGACTATCATGACTAACACGGAGGCTGTAGAAATATATGCTAATCTGTGAACTTTAAGCCAAAATTTCTTTGGATTCTCCTTCTGTATTGATGCTCAGAACCTTACAGCTAATTACACATTTGCTAATTGCAACCTGCTTTTTCCAACCTCTTTCATTTCAGCTCGAAAAGGAAACACGATAATGGTGACTCTGCAGGTATTCTGTAGAATAACCGATGTTTTGCTGAATCTCAGCATTACTTTCTTATGTGAATAGCAACTCTCCGTCTGTAGATACTATTCTATACAACTGTTCTGAATATTTTGTCAGATTACACTGAAAATGAAAGTGACACGAAATAATGAAAATCATATTTAAAGTTAGCTGTGTTTTAATGTGGCATTTTGCCAGTTAAATATTTTTTCAAAAACTTTGTAATAGCTGCTGATTTTGAAGCTGCTTTTTCAGTACTTCTACAGGGATGGCATTTACGATACTACTGCTGTATCAGCAAAACTACCAATACAGATATTTTACTTTTTAGCTTGCTTTATAGCCCTTTATACAAGGCCTTCCTATAACAGTTGTGCAGTAGCATTAATTTCATAAAGGTCCTGAAGGTCATTCTTATTTTCAGTCAAATAACAATATCCGAGAATTTTAATGTTGCTCTTGCATTAGTGTTGTAATATTCAGGATTGTTATAAAATTCAACAATGTATGAAAATGTCATTGCTAGGGATGAATGAAGCAGCTCATCTGAAAATGAAAATCAGCCCAAATCTTTGCAGGTGTTAAAAAAACTTCAGGTAATTTCATTTTGTCTCCCCTACCTCCACTTCTCAGGTACTTCTACAAGTTCCGGTGCCTGAAATATCATCATAATTGATTTTTCTAGACAAAGGAAGTGCTTAGAGCTAATTATCTAAACTTAAGTACAGCATTTGGTACAGTGCCATGTGGGAAATTATTAACTAAAATGGGAGATTAGTACAGAAATTGAAAAGTGAATAAGAAAGTGAGTAGTAGGAGGAGAAGATCAGCACTCAGGGAAGGTAGTAGAGCTTCCCAAGCATCAGTCTTGGGCCTGATAGTATTTACATTTTTATTAATGATGATCCCATAAAAAATAAGCGTGTGCTAATGGAATTTACCAATGGCATAAGGGAGGGAGGTGCTGTCATTGCAGAGACAAATAAAACTCTCATTTAGGAAGAACTGAGTGACCTTGAGGACCAGGATAGGATAAATTGCATGAAATTCAGAAGAATTTGAGTGCAAGTTCATGCATCTGGGTCTTGCTAATCAGGTTTCTACTATACCTGCATGCTCATAGGTAAGAAAAGAATAATGAGGGGAAAGACACAGAACATATAAAGCAAGGTATTTTCAGCAGGGTAATGAAATGCCGGTAACAGTTTATGAGGCACATGTTAGAAATCAGCCGGGATAGTGCACGCTATTCACAAATTATTCACTTCACTTTCGGGAAGCTACTGAAAAAGGCGATTAGAGTGACCATGGGAAGGGAGAGCCTTAAGTATGAGAGGAGTTTGGCAAAATGAAGGCTGAGGGAGGCCGCTATAAATACCGCACGGGCATAAGCTCCAGGAAGAGAAAACATCTATTTAAACTAAAGGACAACATTGGCACAAGAACAAATGAGTATAAATTGGTCATGAATAAATTTAGGATGGAAATTAGAAGCAGGTTTCCAAACAACAGAATAGCGATGTTCTGCAATTGCTTTCCAATGAGAACAGTGGAAACAACAACAGCAAAAAACCCCAAGCTACTTTTAAGACGGAGTATAATGAGTTTCTGAAAGGGATTATATGATGTGTTTGGCTAAGATAGCAGGGAAGTAGACTTGATGACCCAAGAGGTCTATGCAGGCCTATCTTTCTAAGCCTGTTTTTCATGACCAAATATTTCAGAGCACTTTTAAGTGCTTCCTTTCCTTCATGTATTTTTTAGATAAATTTTTTATAGTATACTGCAGGGACTGCTAGCTGGACTAATTTAGGGAAGGCACAAAACTGTGGTGTCCAGAATATGCTGAATACTCTCCACACAAAGCAAGAGAAGTGTCCAGCATTCACCATTTTCAGTGGAAGGCAACGGGGACTAAGCCCAAACAGGAGCAGCACCTCTTCGAGGCTTGGTTCTTTTTGTTTCTCCTACTCTCCCGAGCCTGCTGCTCTATTTTGTGGGTTGTCTTCTCAGCCCCACTGCGCATATGCAGCAGTATGAAATAGGATGGCAAACAACACTTTAGATGCATAAGATTAAATGGATAAAAAATGGAGCAGTTGGTGTGAGTCTGACTGGGCAACAGTCAACAGTGCCAACAGTGCAAAGCTCCAGTGAAGATGGCTTGTGTGGGAGAAGAGAGGATTTCCCCGGCCTCACTGGTGTGGTGCAGAGCTGTGCTAGCGGTGTCATGGTTTCTCTCTTTTCAGCCCAGGAAGCACCTATATCCTTTAGTTTGATTTATCTTGCTTGGTGCTTCAATGCTTGCTTAGTGTCCCTTGTTCCAAAATCCAGCATGTCCATTACTTCTTAAAAGCTGCGTATCCCCTAGTCAACATGGCCATAAAGGGATTTGTATGGAAGTCCTGGCTTCGTGATTCAGTAGCTGGAGTTTCATGGGTTCCTTACCCACAAAAGCAAAACTGGGTGTTTACAGCTCTTTTACAGTAACAGGTACTGCTTCATCAAAGTGGTGGGAGTATGCAGGTTGGCCTGGTGGTGACTCCCTTATGAAGAGAGAATCTCAAAGTCAAGTTTTATGATTTTCTACCTATGCTTTAGTTGAAATCTGATGAGTGGGGCAATGAGATCTGCATAATTGGATGAGTCTGGTTGTTTTTCCTCTCCAGCTAACTACACACATACTTTTTCTGAAATCAAATATTAATATGGAGAATAGGTTAAGAAATGGGAAAGTTAGATGAAATCCCCAAGAGTACAGGTAGTTTGGAAAAGGAGAAGAAATAGGCACCAGCTTTATGAGCGAAGAGTGCTTTGTCGCCATCCACATTAATCACATTTGCAGCAGGCAGCAGCTCTACCTTTTTGTGCAAATACTTTAACAACTGGTTTAAAAAACCAAGCAGGATAGCCGAGTCCCCAGGTTCGCGTAAACGGGGTAATGAACACCTGTGTAACAAGATAGAAAAGCCATAAACACGGTGGTGGAGGTTTTCAGTCCCTCTTCAGCTGAGGTTTTCTGCAGCTTTCTCGGCCCCTCAGGCGCCGGGCAGGGAGGCAGCCGCCGGGGTCTCCCCATGGGGCAAGAGGCTCACGGTGCCTCCGAAAGCCGCGGCTTTGCCGCCAGTGACTTTGGTGAGCTACCCTGTGACTTGCTGGTCAGAAATGCCCATCCCTCAAAAGGAAAAGCTAAAGCTAGCCAGGAAAAAATATTTTCAAGGAAAAAATCATATTGAAGGTCAGAATTGAAAGACACGCACAGTGAAACAATCAAGAGAAAACATTTTGATTGATTGAAACTTAAAAAGAGCAGCCCTTATTTTTGGTGTTTTTTAATTTAATTTTTGTTCCTGAAATGTGTGTATCTAGAGAGCTGTTTTTTTCACCCATCTTTAACTCCAACCCGGACATCGTGTTCTGTGAACACCTGGGTGTGATGGTTTCGTTCTCCCCTGTCCTGCTAGCAAACTCAATTTAAAATGAATCAATCATAAGCACGACCCATACTTAGCGCTATAGTTTAGTGAGTTATTACTCAGACACGCAGGTGTGAGAACGTGGCTCACCAGGGGAGCACAGCGGCCTTGTGCCAGGGATGAATTCAGCCCTGAGCTCGCTGCAGCCCACAGGGACCGGCCCCGTGGCCGTGGTTGCAGGGGCAGAGCCGCCTTGTCACTGCCGTGTGGTGCCGCTCCGCCAGGAAACATGCTCGGTTTTTCCATGGGTGGAAATATCTATGGGGGTATAAAAGCACATTTTCAGCTTGTTTGCAAACAGACCCATTTGCAAGCACACACGTATGGGAGCTTTCAAGTGACAAGTGTACTGAGGAAATGTCTGTGACCACAGCAGGTGAGAGAAATGGCTTTTTCAGACGTGTCTCTGGATTTTGCCTGCCCGCTTGCGCAGCACACGAAGGCGGCAGTGGCACCGATGGCGTCAGGAAGGATGTGAGGGGCCTCCTTGCCTTGTGCTGAGGCTGTTGCCTGCCTCCAAGCAGAAATACTGATCACCCCTGACATTAACAGTGATTAAACACCACCAAAGCTGATGAAAATAACCACTCGTGAGGTAAATCAGACGGGGGCTGGTGTCTGTGGGTGCTGGACCAGCCGCTGTGGAGCAGGGGCCGTGCTTGGCACCCACAGCCTGAGGTGAGTGGCCTGCTGATGCGGGGATGGTGAGGCCAGCTTGCTTTCTCTAGTTTCTCACCCCTGGGATTTTAAAAATAAGAGGTTAAAGAATAATCCCTGCTTTGCGGAGGGCCTTGGGGGTCCTGCTTCGCCCTTTGTCGCCCCTTGGGCTAACGCCAGAGGACGCAAGTGCCTGGCAGCAGCCGCTGACGGTGGTGCCACGGTCCTGGCCCCCCTGCCCCGGCCCAGGGCAGCCATCGGCCCTGCGGCCGTCGTGTCCTTCATCACGTCACGTCCCTGCCGAGCGGGCAGCCGCATGGGCGACGGCGGGCTGCGACATGACACCTCTGCGCGCGAGCTGCGATGCTGTGAGGATGTTACTGCCTGCGAAAAAGGAAAACAAAAAGGGGCAAAGGAAAAAAAACCACAGAAAAGCTGTGCTCGTTCCTCACTCTTCCCTCAGTGCTGTCTCACCCTGTGCGGAGGCTTCAGAGGTGTGAACACATCCTGTTTACATCTGCCACCAAGACAGCGATGCTGAAGGGAGCACACGGCTGAGGAGCAGAGGCAGCGCCGTGCACAGGGAGAGCTGCCCGTGGCGGGAGGCAGCCCCAGCATGGACGCGCTGCCCATCTACCATGGCGGCATCACCCGTGAGGCTGGGGAGAAGCTGCTGCTGGCGGCAGGCACTGACGGCAGCTACCTGCTGCGGGACAGCGAGAGCATCCCAGGAGTCTACTGCCTCTGCGTGCTGTGAGTGTGGCCGGCCCCGCGCAGCTGCCGTCGCCTCTCGGGGGTGCGGAGCGGCCGAGGGCAGCGGGGCTGGGAGTGGCGTGCTGGGAAGGGCTGGTCAGGCGGTAGTTGATTTCCAACCTTTGCCTCCACAGTACGGGGTGTTCGTTCCCACATAACAGTGACAAAATATGTCCTAATATTACCATTTGTAGACTTGCGTGAGGCTCCTTCACTTTGACTTAAGGCAGAGGGGTGCATAAGGCGTGCAGGGTCCTTTGCAGAGCGAAGAGGAGCAGGTTTTGCCTTGCAGAGCCCACACTTCCTAAAGGCATAAAACAAAAAGAGAAAGCAGGCCTGGAGCATGTAGGAAGGACGAGTGAGGTGCCATGGAGAAGATCCAGGCAACTTGACTGAGGATGGCATGCGCTGCCTCTTTGTGCTGGATAATGCTCTTGCTTTCTGCCGCTGTCTTCTGCTTCTCTAATGTGCTCATGGGTGTGCTTAGCAACATCCGCAGGGTCCCCTGTCATCGGGAAGGGTAGCATCATCCAGAATGTGCCTTTGCTTCAGGACGTTCTCAGTCAGGCTGTGTGTCCCATGAGCTGTTGGGCTTGGAGTAAACTACCTGTAAAGTACATGAAATACTGATGTGTAACGAACTAAATGGTAATGTTTCAGCAAATAGGGTGAAAGGGGAAAGATCTGATGGGATGGTCTGTCAGAGAGGGGGTAGAGAGGTTTTCCTGAGAGAGCTGGGGGACTTCATAGTCATAGGACCTCGTTTTAATGAGGCAATTTAATTACCCTACTTTTGGCAAAAGCAGAGGTCTTGGAAGTCCTGAGAGATAATGCTGTACAATGAAGTACCGTTGCATTGAAAGAACAAAGAAGTGTCTCCAAGGCTAAACAGACACTTGCGCTTTACTTCAGTAGGACAGGGAATACAAGAGAAAACCGTTTTAGGGCCAGTAAGAAATTAGCTAACAGAGAGCGCTTAGGTACCTGGCAAAAACACAGAAGAGGGAGAAGAGTCCTAAGTCAGGTTCTCCCCAAATGTCTTGAACACATTTCCAACAATATGCAATTAAGCCTGGGTGAACATTATTATTTCCCTGTTGTAGACCAGTAATGGAGGCATGCAAGAAGGTTATAGGCAATCCAGAAATACACAACCTTCTTTTCAGGGAAGATCATTGTGGCAGAAGATGTATTTTTTCTTCTCTCATGAAATCAGAAGGTGAACCAAGATAGGCACTACTGCTAAAAAACACCTTAACAGCTAGCTGAAAAATGGGAAATAAGAAGCATCTTGAGTTAAATGAAAATGGAATAGACATAGCAAGAGGTAAGGAGTACTATGATTCCTGTGATGGGAATAGGCAATAAAAGCAGAACCTCTTTTAAATAACCCTCAGAGGAAATGGTGATATATCTCCTTAACACTCAGAAGTCATTCAGTGCAGGTGAAACACTAAGGCATTAGAGAAAGGGTCAGACAGAATGTTACAATGCTGAATAAAATAGAGAATCCTAGAATTAGTTCACCATTAGTCTAAATCAGGGTGTAGGTATGTAACAAGGTCTTTCATCTGCACACAATCAGTTGGGATTTTTTGCTATATCAGTGGTAATTTATGTCCTTTGGAAGAAATTTCATGAATGAAATAAAATATATAAAATTAAAATAGGAAGATGTGGTGGTTTGACCCTGGCTGGGTGCCAAGTGCCCACCAAAGCTGCTCTATCACTCCCCTTCTCAATTGGACAGGGGAGAGAAAATATAACGAAAAAGCTCGTGGGTCCAGATAAGGACAGGGAGATCACTCACCAATTACCATCACGGGCAAAACAGACTCGACTTGAGGAAAATCGGTTTAATTTATTGCCAATCAAATCAGAGTAGGAGAGAGGAGTGAGAACATGTGTAGGGTAATGAGAAATAAAACCAAATCTTAAAACACCTTCCCCCCACCCCTCCCTTCTTCCCAGCCTCAACTTCACTCCCAATTTCTCTACCTCCTCCCCCTGAGTGGCCCAGGGGGATGGGAAATGGGGGTTGCAGTCAGTTCATCACACGTTGTCTCTGCTGCTCCTTCCTCCTCACATTCTTCCCTTCCTCCAGCATGGGGTCCCTCCCATGGGCTGCAGTCCTCCACGAGCTGCTCCAGCGTGGGTCCCTCCCACGGGAGACAGTCCTCCACGAGCTGCTCCAGCGTGGATCCCTCCCACGGGGTGCAGCCCCTCAGGAGCAGCCTGCTCCAGCGTGGGTCCCCCGCGGGGTCCCCAGCCCTGCCAGCAAACCTGCTCCAGCCTGGGCTCCTCTCTCCACGGGGCCACAGCTCCTGCCAGGAGCCTGCTCCGGCGCGGGCTTCCCCCGGGGTCCCAGCCTCCTTGGGGCACATCCCCCTGCTCCAGCGTGGGCTCCTCCCCGGGTGCAGGGGGATCTCTGCTCCCCGTGGGCCTCCGTGGGTGCAGGGCACAGCTGCCTCGCCATGGGCTACCAGGGGCTGCAGGGGAATCTCTGCTCCGGCACCTGGAGCACCTCCTGCCCTCCTCCTGCACTGACCCTGGGGTCTGCAGGGCTGTGCCTCTCACATATTCTCACTCCTCACTCCAGCTGCAGTTTGTGTCCCTGTTTTTTTTTTGTTGTTGTTGTTTCTGCTTCTTAAATACATTATCCCAGAGGTGCTACCACCATCGCTGATGGACTCAGCCTTGGCCAGTGGCAGGTCCATCTTGGAGCCGGCTGGCACTGGCTCTATCAGACATGGGGGAAGCTTCTAGCAGCTTCTCACAGAAGCCACCACTGTAGCCCTCCCTCCCCCCCTTGCTCCCAAAACCTTGCCATGCAAACCTAATATAAAAGAACAGAAAGCATTGCTAACTATGAAGTTCTGGAATCTTTGGAGGAAAAGAGACTTCAGTAAGAAACAGAACCCTATCTAATTGTTTCTGGAAATTATGGGCCACTCACCTTCATTTAATGCTGCATTCAAACATATATACGATAAGCAAAGGGGTAAAACAAAAAAACATTACTGGTAAAAGTCATGCAGGCTTCTTATAGAATATAGATCCTCAATAAATTTTTTATAAGGGAAATTTTCAATAGCATCTTGGATAAATCCAGATAAAAAATTAAATGAAAAATGTTATGATGAGTATGATCTGATATAGAGAGAAAGGTGGCTGAAAAATGCTAGAGCTAAGCCTTGGTTCCAATACTTCTTAATATTTCAATTCAGAGCATTATGTAAGAAATGGCAGATACAGTAAACAACATATCACACAATAACTTTGGAGACAGTTATCATAAAGATACTGGGAAATGGTCTCACACTGAAGATAGCAATGACAGTTTAAAAAAATGTGGGCCATAAACTATAGAAGTGCTTTGACACACAAAAGTTTACCAAAGCAGAGCACTTTAGTGGAGAGATTGGAGGAACAAGCAGGGAAGGCATGAGAGATGTAGATATGTATTCAATGGAGGATGCTAAGCCTGGATTTGGCAAAATAAACCAATAGACCCAACCTCTCCCAAATTCCAGTCCGAACATCCCGCACAGAGATGAAACAGGTGGCAAGCATGTATGTGCATGAGAGCTTTGGCAAAAACTGAGGGAAACATACAGTTGCTATATTCACTGTTTAAGAAAAAGAAAATAAAAGAAAGGGTAATTACTTATCTGCTTTTTTAATACTTCCTTCTAAATAAATAATTGAAATTATTAGGAATAATAAAGTTATTAAGAAATTTACGTTTTGGTTTAGAATCTGTGCTGAAGATCACTCTAGGAATACCTAGATATATCAAGATTAGGCAAAACATGTATTTACTGGAAGTACTGAAATGATCTTGAAACAGGAGAAACAAAGCTGCTCAGCCGTTAGATATATTGCAATAAGCATCAGAGCTAAACAAAAAATTTTACATGTTTCCAATGACAATTTCTAACAGAAGTGAAACTGTTTCATACTGCCAGCGATGTTCTTGGTTCTATTGCTCTTAGCAAAGAAAAAGAGAAAAATAGTCCAGTTTTCCAAAATGAAAATGTGTTCAGTCTGTCTTCTTTCCCTTCTCCCTGCACTTTCCTGGAGAAGTAAAACAAAACAAACCTAAAACCTCCCAGCTCCCCCAATCCAAGCCTTCTTAGGGTCCTTTTTTTTAGCATGGGGGAAGGAGGGAGTTGTTAAAATGAAAAGGCACAGTTCTGGTGAAAAGAAAAGAAATATTTATCAAAAAAATAATTTCACAAATATTTGGATGACAATGCTGTCATCAGCTTCAACTTACATTGGTGGCCGCTCTGCACGTCCAGGTACAGTAATTGGTAAGTCCTGCTTAGGCTCAAACAATGCCTCCTTTTTCCAAGAAACTGCATCAGTTTGTAATGCCACAACCCCTACCCCCTCCCTCCACCCCAGACACCCCCAAAAAGCCCTAACATATTTGGCAGTCTTCGAGCCTCCTAAGGCATGTAATAAGGGCAGCAGTGTTCACGGTCAGGCTCATTCGCCTTTTGCTTTTCCAATTAAAAAGTGGAGCCCTGACCTTTAAAAAGGAGAAGAGTCAAAGACTTCATGAATCCCTTGCGACTGACACTGATTTTGCAGGGCAAGCATAAAAGTGACAGGTAGTAGCATAAAACCTGACCTACAGAGACGGGTAACTGCGGCAGGCGGGCCCCTGTTGTTGGAGCGTTTGGCTAGAAAGCTCTGCTTGCTTTCTTTGTTTCTCCCAAAGTATTGTTTTATCTTCTTTGAATGCTGCTTTCTGCTGTCCGAAGTCACGGTGTGCACACGGCATGCGTGCAAGCTTTCAAAGAGAGAATGATTTTTGGTGTGGCTCTGGCAAAGCACAAAGAACCCACTTTCATAAATATTTTAAGACCACAATTAAACTGTGCATGGAAGAGTAGAAAGGTTTTGATTTGCAGCAGTGTCCCCTGGGGCTCTTGCAAACAGAGGTGCTGCCTGCAGATTTTGGCAAAGTTTTTTAATACCACATGCTCCCAAGATCTTCATTGTATGAATACCATTATTAAGTTGGTAATGTGTACTTTAAGGATGTTGTTTGTCATGTTTTGAACATGTCAACAGAGGAGCACAATTTTTTCCTGGAAATTTTTTAGGGTTGCATTGAAAAGCAAGAAGATTTTTGCTGTTCCTGAAAACTGGGCTAGAAGAAATGCATGTGCTTTAAAAAATGAACACGTTTTAACTATAAACATGTTAGACACATGCAGTATGCCAAGGTTTTAGTATCAAAACCTGATTGTTCCAGGGAGCTTTCTTTACTGGTCTGGTTTCCTCTTTGCTCAATACCCCATTTGACGTTTTTAGCACCCTCAGAAATCCTCTGTGCCCACCGCTCCTAATGAAGTCAATGGGGGACACAGGACACAATAAAGGCGGCTAGTTTGACAAGCAGCCTCTTAAACTGCCTGAAAAATGCATAAATAAAATGCCTGAGTGCCAAAACCACCGCTTTCCTTTACAGACATATGAGCACACATGCAGAAACAAGCAGCTCATGCCTGAATTGGCAAAGATAAAGCATTTGTAGTTTGGGTCTTAAAATTTGTTTACTTGAAAATACTTGGAATGTTAGTAGTTGTTTCAGACCTGTAAGTAAGCTAAACATGACATACTTGTCAAACTGTATGTTCAGATTATTTGTTTGAAACCAGCCATTCACGTACTGTGCTGCATTCAATTTGTGGAGGATAATCAAAAGCTGGAGTAGAGAGCTGTTTAGAGCCAGTAATGGCAACAGGGATAGGCTGCAGTCCTATCAGATTTTACGTGTGCTATTTTTTCTGTCACCATAATCACAGTGCACAAGTTCAGGCAACGTGCCGAAACTTTCTGATGCGGCAGATGTACCAGCTGTACAGCGTGAAGGTGTAATACCGGATCACGAGCCAGCTTCAGCTTAGCATTTCTTTTGTTTCCCATGTAATATTTTTGATAGAAATGGCAGAATAATTGCATTTATTATAACACCGCACATAATAATCATCATCATCATTTAAAATGTAATTTGGAACAAAAGCTTCTCTCTGAGGAGGAGCCCCTCAATTCAAGGTTGCCGTTGTAAATATCACGCACTATTTTCAGCTTTGAAAAAAGTCTTCTACAGCACAATGGTAAATTCCACTGAGGTGAGTATTTCAGTTCCCTGCTAATCAGAGTGAGCTTCATCTTTGCTGAGAATAACTTGGCTAATGGCCTTCAGATATTCCAATGGCTTTTCTTGGAAAGATTTTAGAAAGGTAGACAGACTGAATGGTGGGAAACTGCTATGCTAATGAATCTGTAAATGCCAAAATGGGTACGATGGTTAGATAACAGAACCTAGTTTAGCTCTATCCTGGTTTTGTAGGCTTGAGTTTTGAAGATTTAGTTGAAGCAGTGATTTCAGGTTCAGGGATTTTACGGTCAGATTGTGCCTACCTTGCTCTGAGAGAAATAGGAAATCTGAAAATAAGCTACACTGAATTACTCCCAAACAAACCAAGAAATGTTTCATAGAAATATGAAACAGTAACATTTACAGGGCTATTGATAGTGTTTTATCTATTGCAGTTCTTGTGAGTTTTGCCTAAAGTGATGAAAGGAATTTCACCAGATAACCTTATTTCATGAGTTTTTGCCTTTGTGAGGTACTACTCTGGAGGACATAGTAATTCATGAAGCTTAGTTACTGGCCCACCATAAAGTAATTTCCTCCTATTGAGCATCTCAGATTTGAATAAATTCTCATTTTATTTCCAAATTTGAAGAAATTCCTCTTTGAGGCATTGCTTTTGGCTGGCATCACCTTGTACCAGACCAACATAAACCCTGCTCAGAAAGGCTACACACTTGCTCTTTAGGTAAATCAGTGGCATTTCTACTGGTGGTTAGGAGTGTTCAAGTGGTGAAGATGCTGACAATTTTCCACAGAAATCTGTGCACAAATTCAGAGACATTTCACAAGATTTGACTTGCTCTTTCAAGCTGCTGTTAATTTGAGAAGAGAAAATCAAGATAATGCTTTTGCTTTGTAATGCTACAGCATTACGGCAAGCTAATACTGATTACTGATTCAGTATCATGGGTAAATTTTTTGCCACAAGATTTTGTTGATAGGGGAATCAGTGACATAATTGTAAACTCAGGTGGGTGTGTATAGAGTGCTGCTGTGAGTTAAGCTACAGTAACTCTGTTGGGCTTTTCAGATGTTGTAAACACTGATTTAAACTATTTTATTCACACTTGCTGACATAGAGCTTGTATCTTGTACATCATCTCAATGTGAATGCTATTTCTTCAGCTTGGGTTAGCTGATGGGTGGTAATTGCTAAGTTGCTGTACCTTGATTGTATGTCTGAGACCTAAATAAGGCAGGAACCAGGCTGCTTGTCAACCAGAAAATGCAAATTCCAGGACAGAGTGAGGAGCTGTAAGCTTAAATAAGATTTTCTCCTACATTAAATGACAAGACCTTTTGGCCTTTCCATGATTAATAAACCAAGCAGATATATAACAATTAAAAAGGAAAAAGAAAGAAAGAGAAAGAAGTTTAAGTGGACAGCTGGATTGACTGTTTCATCATTTTGGCAGCTGTCACTTCTGTCGCATCGGGGAGGCCATGCATCTCAGGGGTACCCTGAGCAGGGGAGACCTCGATGAGCACACGTGGGACGTGCAGGCTCCCAGGCAGTGCTGTGGATCCCCCTGACCTCATGAGTTTTGACTCTCTGGTAGCCATCTCCCAGCTCTGTAGCCACTGCGGTGCCCATGCCATCGCCCATGTTCCCAGTCCAGGGTTGCCAACTGGGATGCTGCCTGAGATTGGCCCCTCTGACTGGGCGTTCAGGACCTGATCCGCGACCTGCATCAAACACCTCTGGATAAGGCAGAGGCAGCTGCAACCTGACCTCTCATGCTCATTATGTTATCTGCTGCGTGCCACTGACCCCACACTCTGAAAGTGGAGTCCCCCCTGAGCTCTCCTGTAGTACTCATCTCCATAGCATTAGTACTACTCATCTCCATAGTGTTAAGCAGTTTCTAAGCATTACCTCAGTTTGTGAGATGAAGAGTTTGTTAACTCCATTTCACACGAAAGAAACTGTGATACAGGAGGCTCAGGCCTGCAGCACCCTTCAGCTTTGGGTTCCCAATGTGAGGGGTATGGGAATGGATTTTGAGACTAGCCAGCGTTATTCTGTACAGCCTGCTGACTTGGCTTGCATTGCTGAGGCCTTTTTCCTTGTTTCATACATCTTCGGCTTCCAAACCACCCATCTTCTATTCCTGTCTTTTTCACCCCTCCAGCATTTTGTGCTGCTCCCAGTTCAAACGCCCTCATGCTTCACCTCCGTATATCCCCTTCCTTACTCATTTAGTCTTACTCTCTCCCAGGGGTTCAATTTTCATTGCTGTTTCCTTGCCCAGCTTACACAGACATGGGTCCCCTTTTCTTTCCTTCCACATCCACCCCACCCAGTCCAAATCTTCCTTCCCAAGATGCCCAATCTAAATTACCTTCTGTTGGTTTTAACCTGGTAGTCCAGGCCAGGCAACATACATACATCACTCGTGGCTTGGGATCGTGGACCCTGCTTAGCTGAGTGCCCATGGTACAGCCAGCGCAGGCATGGGGCAGCTACAACTGCTAACAACCTTAGAGAGTGCCTCTCTTCCAGCCTAGACAGCCACCACTGCTTTCTCTCAGAGAATGCAAGACCTTCCTTCAAACAAATTTTACATCTTACTCTAAAAACTGGGCAAAACCCCCAACAATTGGAAGATTTTTTTTCTTTAACATGGGAAAAAACATTGTTTTGCCTAACATGTTCCCTTTTCTGGCATTCTCCATCCATAAATAAAGTTGAGGCAAACACCTAAGAAACAAAATTTCGGTCTGAAAGGCTGAAATGTGGCAAAGTTATAAGAAACTGAGTATGGGCAGTATATAATGCTCAGGACCACTGTTTGCAGCCCACACCACTGTCTGGTTCTTAAGCAATATTGTAAAGTGAAATTCCAAGGTAAGGTCAGGATGCAAAATATACCAGGTAAGAAGAGCTGATTGATATACTGCAAAGACATCAGAAGAGAAAGCTATGTAAAGAGGAAGAAATTGATGTCATTTATTGCTGACATGGCTTTCCCCTGTCACTCTGTCTTTCTCCCTTTATATTTGTTCCATTTTGGACCCAGAAATGAATACAAATTAGTTTAATAACATTTTCCAACTGAGATACAAAACATTTGGAAATTATTTTAAAATATACAATGCAGCTGAAATGTCATGGTTAATTTTAATCTGCAGCATGCGGCTAATATCCTCTGGCTATTTCAATGGTGCAGAAGATTGTAATTATTCACCTGTTAAAGTAAATGCGGTTTTAACAAGTCTGATCACAGTTGAAAAGGAGGAGTGGAGAGGACAGGTAGACAGATGCTGTCTCAGTATGTCATCTGTGAATGATGCCTTTGTAGCTCTTTGGGAGGAATTATCTAGCTATAAAGAAAAAAGCCTATAATGTAAAGTGGACTCTTTCCCATAATAGCAACTTTTTCTAGATTTTCCTTTGACAAAGTTTTCCCAGTGATGGTATTGCAACAAAGACAGTGCTAGTGCAGTTCCCAGCTGGTATAACACATCCTTTGTTATGGAGATGAAAAAATAAGAGAGATGACATAAAAATATAATTGGTGACCAAACCACTCTTTCGTAAGCGCTATCCAATATTGTCCTTACAGCACTGGCTGTTTTCTGCTTCCCCTCATTAGCATTTTGGCATTTTTTTTGCCTTTGATCAAAAATTGATAGGGCCTCGTTCATCAAGCTGTTAATTCACGATTGCTCCCATCCCTTGAGCTTCACTGGCATGAAAGAGGAGCTTTGCAATGGTGAGTGAGGCTTGTGGCCGTCCTCGGGCCAGATGAGGGATCAGGGAGCCATTTGTTGAGTCTTTGCCTGGGTGTCAAGAGCTGGTCCTCCTCCAAGATACGCTGGTACTCCAGTGTCACTGTAAGTGTGCTCTCTGAAATCCTTCTCTCAGTGACGTGTGCCCATCTCCTGTTGATTTTGTCCAGCAGAGAGAGGAGTTCAGGTCACTGAGAGGCGGACATGGCCTGCATCTCACCAGGTGTCGTGGTTTAACCCCAGCCAGCAACTCAGCACCACGCAGCCGCTCGCTCACTCCCCCTGCCCCAGTGGGATCGGGGAGAGAATCAGAGGAGTAAGAGTGAGAAACACTCCTGGGGTGAGAGAAGAACAGTTTAATAATTGAAATAAAATAAAGTAAAATAGTAGTAGTAATAATAACAACATAATAATAACAGTAATACTGTACAAAGCAAATGATGCACAATGCAATTGCTCACCACCCGCTGACCGACACCCAGCCAGTCCCCGAGCAGCGATCGCTGCTCCCCGGCCAGCTCCCCCCAGTTTCTATACTGCCCATGATGCCATATGGTATGGAATGGCCCTTTGGCCAGTTTGGATCAACTATTCCGGCTGTGCCCCCTCCCAGTTTCTTGTGCACCTGGCAGAGCATGGGAAGCTGAAAAGCCCTTGACTAGCATAAGCAGTACTCAGCAACAACTAAAACATCAGCGTGTTATCAGCGTTATTCTCATCCTAAATCCAAAACACAGCACTATGCCTGCTACTAGGAAGAAAATTAACTCTATCTCAGCCGAAAGCAGGACACCAGGTAATAGCTTCAAAGCATAAGGTGTGTGAGAGGCCCCAAGTGACTAGCACCATGTCCAGGCCACATGGTGTTTGGGTTTTGGCTTTAGCCACATGGCCACACCATATATAGGAACATTGTGTCACAGTAGGAGCTTTTTTCTGCCGTGAATTGAGTAAAAGGTAGAAAACTGAGCTGTCCCCTCATGATGGCTGGGGAATTTCTCATCTCCTCAGACCTAAGCTCCAGTAAATGCACTTTTCCACCTGCTTTTGCCTGGTGTTACATGTTTTGCTCTTTGGAAGGTAATGTTCCATACAATCTCAATTTTAATTTTTTGTATTTAATTTTTGTTCTAAGAAAACCACCTTGATCTTCCTTCAGTCCACGCTGATGTCATTTAATGTTGGGTAGTTTAAATCATAAAAACCTTTCTCACGGGAGGCTCTGTCCGTGTAGCAGTAAAGAGAACTTGGCTCATCAAAAATCTTGTCACTTGCACATGGGAGGTAAAAAGCACTTTGAAGTGGTAATGAACCAAGTTCCTGCTGCTTAACAGAAAGTTTTGATGAGATAGTATTCGTTGGGAGAGTACTCATCAGAAGAGCTGTAATTTTGCGGAAACAAAGATCCCAGTGGAAAGCAGTTAGATGGGAAGACCTAGCTGTTCACCTTCTTAACAAAATGCGTCCTCCTTCCTCTGTGCATTTCCTTTGAAGAAGCAGGTGTGGTGGTCCTAGGCCATCTCCCATCTACATAGTGCCTGTGTTTACTGATGGCATCAGAGCCAACAATGGACGATAACATGTTTTTCAGCTTAAGCACAGTGAACCCCTTCAGGCCTTTCAGTCTTTCCTCCTCTGGGAAAAAAAAAAAGTACATTTGCCAGGTGAGTGGCACTTGTCCTTTGCAAGGCTGTGATAGCAACGTCATGCTCCTCCCATTCTCCATGCTGTGCTCAAAGTGTCCGTGTTCCCAAATTCTTGTTCCTTTTTCTGTATCTTGTGGGTTTTTAATCTGAGCTATCCTTCGTGCTTTCTCTGGGTACGGTTGAAATATTTTACAGTAGAGTTTTTTGAAAAATGCAGGATAGGTGTGTGTCTTATACCTTACCCTGCTTTGGCCCTGAATATTACTTTGTCTGACCTCTATTTTTCAATTTGTCCAGCTTAGTAAACCCTTCTGGCAGAGTGCTGAAAACCATCAGACATGTCAGAGTCAGGGCAGCACCTCAGCCCCTCAACCACTTCAAGTCATGCAATCTCTTGGGTAGAGCAAATGATGAAAGAAACAACAGATGGTAGCTTTCCAGACAACTGAGCCATTTGTGGAAAGATCAGATTTTAAAGAGACTGAAGCAGTCAGAATGCTTTGGGACAACCAAGAACAAGCATGGGTAATATGCACAGTGTATTATTAAAAACAGGAGGCAAGAGAGTGAGTTTTAGATTTTTACATACCGATTCTGTTGGTTTTGAGGCTTGAAAAAGAATTGCTGTGAAGAATGTCAAATACCCACTTCAAAGAGAGGGGACAAAATGCCAGGACCTCTCTGGTGTTTCCCAGTACACTATGGCCTATAAAATCCTAGTTTCAGTAACCATATATTGTCTGGTGTGCTACATACGTAGGTGCAGGAAAGCCCCTTCGTGATTTCTAAAAAGAAAAGATTAATGTGAACATCAGCTACTCATGAAACGCTGACAATACAGGCACAGCTCTCAGAGGTTTTAAGAAAGGATGTGATGGTACGAGATTGTCTAAGGACCTTAATGGAGACATCGGATTCCCTGAATATGAACATATCTAGTGGCTTAGAGGGATGTGCTTTTAAGCGACTGGGATTGAGCTTTGGCCTCAAACACCAGTGACCGTGGTGCCATGGCACGGACAGGAGAACAGTGTTGTCCTTCCATGTCCTTCCCTCCTCCCACAGCCACAGCAGGTTGCTTATGCCTCTTCCCAAGGGCCCCTTCTGGGCCCATCCAAATCTCTGACAGACTGCAGCACTTGAGCTTGCTGGGGGAAGAAGCGGGGGTAGCGGCGGCTGTTTTCCTCCTTAGGTTTCCATGAAGCAAGCGTGGCCAGCCACTTTTCATGTCCACCTGGTGCCAGGTGGAAAGTCGTGTCTCTGGGGAAAACTGTCCCTTGGTTAGCATGAAGAGGTGGATGAAGTTGTGGTGGGATCGTGGGGCTGCGTCAGGCATATTCCCATAGATGAGGAGGAGGGCAGTGTCTCAGCTGCTGCACAGGGAGATTGTCCCTGCAGCAGCCTGACGGGAGGGAACGGCTTTGTGCCTTCCGCCTCCGTATTTAATCACAGTGGGAGTCAAGTGGTGGGGGGAGAGCTCACAAATCACGACAGGCATTTTTGCTCCCACTTCGTGGGGTTGTAGCAGTATGACAACTGTTAACAACTTCTTACTTGGGTAAATTATATCAGACACCGCTTTGCAAAGGTTGCTGTAATGACTTTTTAACAAGAATTTATCCAGGAGCCATGACACAGAGCGTAAGTAATTGCAATCATATGGTATCTGTGTCATTGATGGTTTCTGCTATTTTGTAGTAACTACTATAAAACCATGTATAATTGGAAAGAAATATAGTATTTTTCTGCTGTCTTAAGAATAAGAATTGATGCTGAAATAGGGAATGGTCCCTAAAATCCTGCTATGTATTCATGTAGATCTATGTAGTATGAAATACAATTTTCTTATCTGATACCATCTAAACTAATGTTGCACCCACAGAACTACCGTCAATTGTCTCTGCTTCTGAGTTAAACTTTTGGATATCAGTATAATAATCTACCATGTAAATCATTCACTGTGTTGGGTTTGTAAGAGAACCAAGACTGACTCTGGACATGAGTATGTCTTGTGTTATTAGCGTATGACTCCTTATTCTCAAAAGACTCAAATTAGATTTAAAAAGAAGGAACATTCCACACTCCTGTATGTCTCCTTTATCAGTATTTGAGAATTAGAAATGTACGGGCAAGGCAAAGAGCAATTTACCTCGCTTTTGTGGGTCTAGCTTTCCAAATAAATTATACTGATGCTATTGATTCTGGGAACATCTGCATTTAAATCAATCACGATACAGTAATGCTACCTGCCAATAATACACCTTCTTTTTCCAGGGAAAGTATGTCTGGTGTGTGTCAGTAAAAGCAGGTCACTGAAAAAAAAAAAAAATGCTGAGGCAGGAATGAAAGCAACGTCACTTAACCTAGAATAACTGAATATTGCTAAACTAGATCTGAGTCAGACCAATCCAAAAAGAATCCAGTAGGTTGAACACTGCTTCTGACCTGTGTCTCAGTTTTTTTATCTACCTAGAGCCTTTATGGGTGAGTTTATTTTAAAGGGAAGGTTAGCAGATGAACTGACTCCCACGTAACACAGTGCACCTCTTGTGAAACCTGACAATAGAAATGAGTAATAAATACCTGTTGATTTTTTTTTTTTTTTTCTTTTCCCCACAGGCATCAGGGTTATGTTTATACCTACAGAGTATCCAGGACAGAAACTGGATCCTGGAGTGCTGAGGTGTGTACTTCTCCTTTCTCTTCTGAAAATTTCTACATCCTGTTTGATGTTCGTATTGATTTAATGAAATATATTCAAATTATTCGTGTTTCTGCACAGCCTGATTTTCATCGAAGGTAATCGATCTTGAGTGCACCCATCACTAAGATGTCTTGGTGCCACTTCTGGCAGTCTTGAACTCATAAATTAATTCCTTGTTACATTTCAGCTGTTGCATAATGCAATAGTGCATTCTTTTGCATCATTTAAAATGGCAAAAATATTGTGTTTTTATAATTTGACAAGCACAATCAGTTCCCTTCTATGCCACGTACCATTAACGTCAATATTTAAGGAATTTTTTTTCAATCTACAGTGTTTTAAAGTTAATTGCTCTCCAGATTAATTCATCATTGGTGCAAAACATATATAGGGTAGCCAAAACTTGATACAAAATATATTTTCACCCAGATGATAAGAAACTGGTAATTCAAGTGTAGAGTAACACCATTTGCAATACAGACAACTATTGGGGTTGATGGAATCGGGATGCTAACCTGTATTTCTTTTATGAAGGTCTTGTTCTTTGGATGTACTCTGTGTATTAATTCATAATTAGCTTTCTGTTTGCACGTTAATGAGCACTGATTACAAACATTAAATAATTTCTAGACAGGCATAATTCCTTGGCCATTACTATAATAGAAGTGGCTGCAGTGCTCTGGAAGACAAGACTGATTCCTGGGGTTACTCAGAAGCAGATCAGGGAGTAAAAGTGACTCACATTACTGCAGAGCAAATAATTATGTGTCGCCCTTGGGAATGGTACCCAGGAAGAATTTGCTCATTTGTTCCTGTAGGGCATCCTGCAGATTTGCACTGCCCAAACAGGAGGGTTTTTGGGGTGGGGTGCGGGTGGTGGTGCACCTGGCGTGCCAGGGCGAGCACAGGTGTCTCAGGAAGGATGCCAGGACCGCCAGGGACCTCCACCTGTGGAAGATAATTCCCTGGGTGAGGCTGCAGCCTGCTTTGGCCCCAGGTAATGTCAGCGTCTGCAGTGAGGTTTTTCTGCTGTTCTATAGGCCGGCTACAACTCTTTCCCCCATGACCTCCACGGGCTTCCTATGTATGGGTCTTTGGCTTTCCCTCGCTGTGTTTTAGGCAAACCCTATTTGTGTTTCACAGCGTAGGTGTCCTGAAGGCCCAGGACTCTCAATACATCCTCTGCAGGGAAAGGTGCTAGCCACAGACCCATGACACCAGCCCTTCCTTTAAGCAAACAGAAACCTTTAAGTAAATGTTGCTAAGACCACGCTGGCCTCAGCTGTTAGAAACAGCTGCCTAAATCCAACTTATCCCCACAAAATGTGCCTCCGAGGCCAAAACAGGCTCCAGCTGCAGCTGGTGCTTTCCTGTTTCTGCTTCCTTCCCTGTGGCTGGTTAGTCTCTGAGCAAGCTCAGGTCGCACCCATCTTTCAAGGACGAGGCAGGGAAATTAAAACAGTGCTGGTAAAATCCCAGCCAGTGCGAAGCCTCCAGCCGGTGCCGGTGAGGCAGGGCTCAGCCCACGGCTGCTGGGCGAGAGCCGCGTCCCTTGGGTGGACCTGTGCTTGTCCTCCCACGACTTCGGTGGGGAGGAGTCATTACGAGAATGCCCTGAAGGATTTAACAGAAACATTGGATTTTTGATTAAAAGCAGACAGTTTCATTTCACAGTGTTTGAAAAGATGCTAACGTAGAAAGATAGAAAAACTCCCACTTTTAATAAATAGGTAACATTTTGCTGCTGCCTTTGTACAAGAGATAGGAATACTCAATGAACACCTAAGCCAGGGAAAGGCTTGCAAAGAGGCTGTGTCCATGCGTGAATTTAGTGGTGTAAGGACTCCCCCCCTCCCCGGTAAGTGCCAGGTAGCTCTCTAGATTGTCTTAACTGGTATTTCCAGGCTGGAAGTATCTTACTGATAAACCCCAGGCTGGAGGTTAAATCACTGGCTGCAATAAATCAGGGCCAGAAATAGCAAAAGATCACTTGGGAATTTGCCTAACAAGCACGGCAGGCTCTGGGTTTCTCTTGTAGTGATTAAGAAATCGTCCCTCTTCCAGCCTTATGTGACCACACTGCTGGAAACGGCTCCGCAATGCCCCGGGGGAAAGAGGAGAGCATTACAGCTCGTTGACTTACGCTAAGTTGGCACTTCAAGGGGTCCGAGTGAAGAGCTGGCTCCTTCCCTGGGGGGTGTGTGTGTTTCTGAGGACAAGGCTTGCGTGCCAGCACCCCAAGCCTGGCACAGACGCTTGGCGCCCAGCATCCCCTCTCACCTCTCACCCTTTGGCTTCACAGACAGCGCCCGGGGTCCACCGGCGGCTCTTTCGGAAAGTGCACAACCTCATTTCAGCCTTCCAGAAACCCGACCAAGGCATCATAACGCCCCTGCAGTACCCAGTCATCAACCAGGCGAAAGCCAAATACTCCCCAGGTACTCGCGGGGCGGAGGGAGCCTAGGCGGCGGCTGAGCAGGGCCCTCCATGGCGGTGGGGATGGAGGTTTTAAGACTTATTTGCATCTTTCTCCTGAACTAGCCAGCAGGGTGGCATTGCCAAAAATATGCCCTAACTGTGAGCCCTCGCTCTTGTAGGTACGAACCTTCTGATCTGTCACTTTCTTGCAGTGTTCATCCTTTCATATCTCTGTGATTATTTTTCTTAGGGAGAAACGACGGCCATGACTTCCACCTGCAGCCATCATGAAGATATTTCCCCAAGTGTGAGCTAACCATATCTTCCAGTGTCTCCTCTAGTCCGTGCTCTAGAACAGAACAATTTATATGATAGTTAATACAACTCCGTGAGTTTTCTTGTAACATTTGCAGAAATGTGCATTTCATAGAATTTCTAGCTCAAAATTTAGAAGTTTTAAGTTTCAGAGTGTTTTGAATTTAGTTCCCCCCCCTTTTTTTTTGTGAGAGAGAGGATAAAAAAATATCAACTACTGTATAGCGTAATGTCTTCTTTTTCTCTTTGCACTTTCAAATAAAAAATATTTTTCACTTCAAGATTAGTTCCTAATTAATAATTAGTTACTAATTTTTACATTGGTTAACTTTGGACTCTGCTTTGCTTTGTTCCGGTTGGCATTTATGCAGAACTGGGCAGGTCCCCTTTTTATAGCCTTAGGAAAATTGCTTACGTTAAGGTAGCCTTGCCTTGGGTGGGCTGTGTGACTGTCATCCCTACCATTCCTAAAGATATTCCAGAATTGGCACCATGAGGATCCCCACTAACTGATTTCCAACCATACCAGGCTCTCTGCCTTGCAACTCAGCAGAACTGTCCGCCACTGCCTGGCTGGGCAAAATTCATAGTTTGCACAACCGATCAAAAGCTTAAGCAATGCACTGAGTAACCGAGAACAAGCAGTGAAGTGGAGAACGTCGTTCTTTGCTTTGACATATTCTCTGTACTTGAAACAAACCACCCCTGCATACAATTTAAAAAAAATAAATTATTTTTGCGTGACAGTTTCTCTGCTTCTCTTTACCTATCTGGCTGTGTTTCCATGCTGCTGCTTGGGCTTCTGGAGGCGAGGTTTGAATCGGCAAGAGTCGTCAGCTGTGCAGGGTTAGCACCTGGCTACCGGAGGACTCGCAGTACGTGCCTTTTACACGCAGAGGTTAACAAGCACGATGACGCTGCCCCGCCTGAACTGGCAGACAGTAGGAAACACTCTTGAACAGACTGGATGTCCTACAGCCCTCTTGTTTCAGGAGATAGTACTGGGTCTGCACTGCACTCAAAGGGTGGTAGACATGGTCCGGGCTGCCCCTGGGGGGGGGGTTCTGCCAGGCAGACTTGCGTGAGCTTTGGGAGGGGCCCCAGCCCTGTCCGTGTTTGCTCAGTCTGCGAGGGGATGCAGCGGGTCTGGCTGGTTTGTGCCACCGTTAGTCATGCTCCAACCTGCACAAATGGTCCTGATGGGCCAAAAAAAGGTGATTCTCCTGTGCTCCCTTCCAAAGCACAAAACTAACAGTGATTGCAAATGGACTACAAAATATATATTTTAAAAAAATACAGCTCTAAACACTGTATAGCCTCCTTTGGGTTGCGCCGGTTAAATACTTTGTGCCCACACTTCCAATCTCTTCTGCACAGCTTGGAAGGAAGGAACCAGTTCCTAAGAGGTAAAGAGGCTTTTTCCAGAAACACCAGGCTACAGGCTCAGGAGAACAAGCCAGCTGGAACCGCAGCAGACATGGCCAAGCCGTGGCCGGCGGCAGGGCGAGAGGCACCGCAGCGGCTTGGGTCCCGAGGCAGCAGCCGCCTCCCTGCGAGGGCCCAGCGCGGGTTTGTATCGGCACAGAGGATGCCTGCATGGGGAGCCTCCTCCACCAGGACGTTAAAAAACCCTCCGCCAGTGATCTACTTAATTGTTGGTGTCCTGGATCCTGCCTTTTTTTCACCTCACTAAAGGCAAGCTGGGTGCAAACACTGACAGAGCTAAATGGGCTGCTAGCGCAGAATTCAGCAAGGTTACGCTGCTCCAAGCAGCATTTGATAAGGCTGGATGGTTTACCTTTGCTTTTTTCCAGTGAGTGAGTGTGTGTATAAGAGCAAGTGTGTGAAAGTGCAAGCAATAAAGCATTTTCTGTGAAGCCCAAGAGTTCCTTGTGAACCAGCAATGGGAATAAGTGCAATAAACAAACAGCCCCATAGTAACAGGGACCAGTGGGCAATACTTTTGCAAAGATGTGACAATTTCAGTTCATGACAGTTTCTGTCTAAATGAAGGCCAAATTTCTTTTGCAGTGAAATGTCCCGTCCCCCTGACTCGTCACATCATATTTTACACTGTGCATGCATGTGTTGCTCCATGCCTCGTTACGTACACTTGTTGGTTGAAACAAGGGTCTTATCTCAATACAGTGACAGATCCAACATGATTTACTCATAAAATATTTAAAAAAAAAAAAAAAAAATCTGTTTTTTTTAAATGGTTACATAATTCAGCAAATGCCAGCCATGGAGGTGCTGAACGGATCGCTGCCAGCACAGCGTGCAGCACCCGCTGCTTTGCTGTCACTTGTGCCCTTTGAACCTCTCCCTCCTCCTCTGTGCCTTAAAGGTTTCCTGGCTTGCTGCATGTCTGCAGCTGCTGGTCCCTGGCCGGTCCTTGCCGGCTCTGTGCCCCTGCAAACCATCCTTCCCCGAAGGCAACCACCGCGTGGGTGCTGGCAGGGTGCGCGTGTGTCCCCGGGCTTCCCGGGAGGGCCCTTTGCTTTCTAAAAGTGCTGGGTCTAAACTCCTGCTGTACCCGGCCTCTCCTGGGAGCTTGGAGAGGGTGTGCTTGGAAATGATCCCCGGCAGATGATTGCACCGTGGTGGGGATAAATGTAGTGGGAAGCACTTTGCCCCGGGGCTGTTTCCTACAGAAGTGTCTATCGACTCCAGGCGCAGGCTGAGGCTGTCGGTGCTGCGTGTGCAAACCCTCTGGCACAGAGCAGCAGCCGCTCGGCCGCCCTGCGGTGCGGTGAGCTGAGGATAACTGGTTTGACTATGGTTGACTCCAGAAGTGCGCTGTTCGTCTAAAAAAAAACACATGAAATAGGCCAGGAAATGCCATTTTTATTTAAAGCTGAGAATGTTGTTTCAGTTTGTGATGTAAATTATTAAGACAGAGGCTTGTTTGTGTTGTTTCTTTTGGGTACCCAAGGGTCTGGAATTGCTGTAGGCTTAACAAGGTGGAAACAGAGAGAAGCTCATGGTACCTGTGGGACGAGGAGTCGAGGTTTGGTTATGGGAACAGTAATATGGAAATTATATAGATTTTGTGCATTGACTTAGGTGTGAAGAGCTACACATCCTTTTAGAGCGCAGCAGCCGCATTTCGTGGGCATGACTTCCCAGGTAACGTCTGTATCATCGGCTTCTTCCCTCCCACCAGCCCTGCCGGGCTGCGGCCACAGTGGGAGGCAGCCCCTCGCCCCCGTTGCCCCCAGCCCTCCCCTGGCTGCCGCAGCCCCGGCTCTGCCAGCTGATGTTGCTGCTCCCCGCAGGACTCTGGCCCCTGCCCCGGCCCTCCCTGCTCTGCCTTCTCCCCAGCAAAGGCAGTGCCGCTCCTCTGCAGCGACTGATCCTGCCACAGCTCTGGGTTTGCCTCCACGAAGCCCTCCCCTACTCCCCGGCTGCGGCCGTGCCCCTGCTCCCCGGCTACGGCCGTGCCAGACCTCCCGCAGCACTAAATCAGCACCGTCTCCCTAGCTGGTTTTCTTCCCTTTTCTACCAGAGCACCCCTTTCGCCTCGCTTCCTTCTCACCCACCCGACGCAGCCCTTCCAGCCTCAGCCCTCGCACCAGCCCAGCTGCTCCAATATGTTTTTCACCACGTAACCTCTCCTTCAGCCTTCAACACTCCCTGTGCCCCTCCGGTTCACCGTCTCCTCCTCCCTGCTGTGTGCGCTGGGCTGCTTATTTTTCCTCACGCACACACGTTTGATGCACACGGTCGTTCTTCATCATCTGTTTGAGGCAGCTCTACAGAACGTGCAGGTACTTAACCTTTGCTCCTCGTCCCCTACCACCACCGTTGACTTCACCCACTCAGTTCTTGGGAGTGCAAAGGCATTTAGCAGAATTTTTTGTTTTTCTCTCTCACATTTGTTCTGATGAAATGTGCACGGAAACTGCCTGTGATTTCTCCTGCAGTGAAACCTGCAGAATTACATGCATGAACTTTGGTGAATCAGAAGTAAAATCAAATCTTGCTACCAAGCCCCCGCCCCGCAACTTCTGAATCAACCAATATTGTCTGAAGCCCTTATTTAGCTGTATGGAAGCACCTTTTACTGACACGACCAGAATATCCCAAATACATGATGTAAACAAAGGCAACGTCACATGCCATCAGTTTGCACCTTTATTTTTTAAAAATGAAATAGTCAAAGTACTTTCTTTTTCAAATATCGACACATAATATATTAACTTTCAATATTTACAGCGTGTTGCTGGGATGTTCCTGTAGAAAATGCATGCTTCTGGTCTGAAACCCAGAGCAAAATGCATCAGACCATTTAACTGCAGCCATATAACATAAACCTGTACAGTATCCAGTCACTATTCAGCACAGGAGTTAGAGCAGGAATAAAAAAATTGGGATCTATTGTTTCCTAGCAACGAGGCTGAGGCCATTATAACACAATTTCTGTTAAGATCAGAACCTCTAACTGGTGTTAGACAGAAACTGAAGATCTTGGCATACATTGTAAACATTTTTACTGTTGATGAGAAAGCTAAAAAGGAACGTTACTTTGACATATATCGTATGCTATGCTTCTCTTTCTCGTTTATTGACACTTCTGCCTGAAGAGTATGAAGATTTTAATGTTTTATCATGGTTCATACAAGTAAAATACTGTCAAGGACACGATCTGATATACTAACATTTATTAAAAGGCTAAAGTCCACCACGAGATCTAAGGAAAAAACTGGAAATTGTCGAACACATTTCCTTAGACAAATAATGGCAGGTGACAAATGCCCGGACAAATCCACAGCGAGTCCGACTCCACCGTTCCCAGTTTCTGCCGAGAAGCGACTCCTCCGACAGTCAGGGCGCTCCCGACCCGGTAATGTTTGGTATCAGGGATGGGAATAACTAACAGCCAGCGGTTGACAGGGAGAACCCGTCCGGCCGCGGGCGGCAGCCCGATCCGAGTGCCGCCGTGTTGGATCAGCTGCGCGACGGCGAATCTCCCCGAGCGGACGGACGCCCTGCCAGGCACCCGGCGATCTCTTTTTGCTCAGGCTAAAATGGAGCTCCTCTGCCTAAACCGCTCGCCCCTTCGGAAGCGTACCTCGGCTTCCAGCAGCGCCCACGGCCGCCGATCACCCCGGCAAGGCTGCGGCTCTGTAGCCCGGCCCCGGCGCGGGGCTCGGCGCAGGGGCGCGCGGGGCTCGAGGCCAGAGCTGCGGCAGCGCTCGTGGCCAAAAGGAGCCCGCGTCGACCTAGCGACTGTACAGCTGAGAGGACGTTACAGAGCTCAAACCGAACAGCTAGGATGTGTATACCGAGTTGCACGTTGACCAGCTCATATATATTTATTTGGCTATGTTCTACATAGATATCTATATATATATATTTATACCTTTGAAATGTTCTAGATTTGCTAAATAAATATGAAAGCAAAGGAAACCTTACTTGCACACACTATTTGTTTGGCTGTCGTAAAAAACATAGCACGTATTTCTCATGGCAGGTATTTGCTACAGGATAGTGTGCAATAGTGGTTTTTACTTTATTTTAATTAGTTTTATTTTATTTTTTCCCACTTTCAGAACCTTGTTTGCAGTGCAGAACGCTAGCATCAAATTATCTGATCTAAATAACAGTATAGATTTCCGTGCCATTATTTTTCTTTTTTGCTTTTTCTCATTTGGGTCTCTAGGCTATAGTGCAAAATTAAAAAGAAAAAAAAAAAAAAAAAAGAAAAGCTACAAAAAAACAGCACTGAGAAATTGGTCTAACTACTAGGAAAAAAAAAAAAATGGAGACCAAAATACTCCCTGCCTCCATCTGAGGTTGTTCATGAACAAGATGGTCCAAAGCTACTTGTTTGCTCCAGTTCTCGCGAATCACTGCTGGCTGGCCCATGTGTAGCTACGACACCAGTCTGCAGTGCTCCTCCAGTAATAACTCGTTTCCTTAGCACTGTCATCTCAACACGACATTTTTATTTAGTTTCCTAAATTTCTGAAACTGTTACGATGAAGGCATTTTTTTTTTTTTTGCTTTTGTAACCGGGCCATGTAATGTCATGTGATTCTTTATACATCCATATTCTCATAAGAAATGTTGTTCAAAAATGTGCCTTCAACTGCACCCAGAAACTGGGAAAATGCCAAATCTACTTTCAGTGACAAACTTGTAACACATTTCACTCTTTGACCTTTTGGCATAATATGAGAACAACAGTAATCAAGGCAGTATTAAAAAACACAGCTGTAGGTAATACAAAGTGCATTTCCTGCATATAATACAAATATAACTTTAAGAAACTAAAGGCACAAGCTAACTAAATATGTATTACATACTAGAAATGCACAGTTCAAGGTAATTCTAATAGCTTCAAATAGTTGTTTCTAATGGATATTTAAAGCAGTTTGAAAATGATACCTCATTAGTGAATTGCAAAAAAGTATAATTGCTTAAAATATAAGTAAAATAGACTCTAATATTGACATCTTGGATCAGTGATAAAATACATCATCACGTTTATGAATGCACTCTCTATATACAGTTCATAAATTATTCTTCCATTGATTAAAAGCGTATTAGAGGCTCAAGGATTTGAAGGTCCATTTTTAGGCTGGTGTGGAGGTATTCAAATTCTCCATGATCGTACGGAAAATTATGGAAATCAGAGCTGCCACACCTGGAGGCTGTCAGCTCCCGATTCTGTACATCAGTTAACGATGAGCCCGATCAGAATGCGTATGTGCCGATTTTGGTCCACAAGTCCCCCTGGCTGGGGAGTAGAGGGTGGTTTTAGGGGCCAGGCTCTCGCTCAGCCTGATCCTGCACCCCCAAAGCTGCGCTGGCTCCCGGGGGAGCGGAAGGAGTCTGGAAAGAGATGCTAATGGTGTGAGCTGAGACCCGAGCCCAAACCCCTGGGGGGGGGTCAGGTCTCAGGTGCCAGGTCAGGCTCATCTCTAACTTTGGTACAGTCTGCTCCACTTGCCCAAAAACAAGGGAAAAAAGAAAACTGGAAAGAAGGGAAGAAAGACAAAGAAAGCACTTTGTTGGCTTTCATAAATACGAGCAGAAATTGTTTCATTATATTCACTATGTCTGTTTTGAAAGAAATGTGCAATAACATCACTGTTACGGATACACAGGCTCTATAACAAGACTTCTAGCTCCCTCTGAAAGTCAGTAAAGGAAATCTGCTTGCCCGTTCCCCCCTCCCCGTGTGCCCTCCCCTCCCGATAATCAAGTCTTTCAAAAATGACAAGCTGAAAGAAGGATCACCTACTCTGCTATGAAATAACTGTGCCAGCAGCGCATGATACCTTGGGAAATAAAAATTTCTGCCCATGCAATATAATGTTTTTCTATGTGCTCTAGATATTGAGCTGAAAAGTGAAGAGTCATCCCCAAAATGTTCTACGTTTATCAACATATTTACTATCCACACACTTAGGTTCATCAACTCCCAACCCACCAGTCTTCTTCAGACTCGAAAAAATGAGTAATACAACAGGATTATTAATTTGAGATGAAAAGAACGCGATGCCTAAACCCAACAACACTGCAATTTCCAAATGAGCTGTGAAAAGACGAGTCCTGGCCCAATGCCTACAGACAGGACTGATCCTGCACAGCTTGGGGGCCCTCCCAGCTGGGTAACGAGGGTTGTCCCAAACGCACTGATTTAGAGCCCAGCCTGGAGCACGCGGATGTCGACTATAGTGCTCGCAAAGCCCTTCTTCGGCCACCCCTGACGCCGGGCCGAAGCCCAGCAGGGCGGTGCCGCCCTGCACCCCTCCGCCAGGAAGACCGGCAGCTCTACGCGTGCTGCCGGACTCCAGCATAACCCAGTGCCGAGGGAAACCTTGGGGGACGGGCCCCCCACGCGCAAAAGTAGACGCGACGTGGCGTTCGTCACCGAGTGGCTGAGACTCGGCTACGGCTGAGCAAAGCTAAAGGCCATACGGGACAGCCTTTCTGTACTGCATCCGATACAAGTTGGGTTTCCCGGGTTAGAAAATCCCTTAGATCATAGCTGTGAGGAATGGCATGTGCGGGGTTGGTGAGCAGCTACGAAGTTCCCATACACAGTCTGGTTTCTGTATGCAATCCCTTGAACTTACGGGAGATCTCACTGGGTGAAAAAACTACCCAGTAAACACGGGTTGCAGAATCAGGCTCTGTAACCTTGTAAATAATTGGTGAATTATTAAACTAACAACAAAAAAGTCGTGTTTCTTTAGAAGAAGGCAGAGCACGCTGCGCTATCCCCCACCCCGCAGGGATGTGCGGTGTCACCCTGGGAACTTCGCGCGCAGGTCGCGCCGCTCAGCTGTCAGGACTCTGCTTCTGAAATTTTTGAATACTGCCACACAAGAACTAAAAATCGTCACCGGCATCTCTCGAAGAGTTAAACAAACAATATTAAAATACCATCTTCTGTCACATTTAAAGGCAGTTGGATATGTTTTTTCCTCTATATTTATATATACAGAGTTCTGATCTAGAAAAACCAATACAATAAACCATTTTACGTTTAAAAACAGGCAGTCTTTGGTGACGCAAAGGCAGAGATTTTCTTTGTTACCTTCTGCCTATTTCACTCTGTCTCATAAAGTGAATATTATTGGCACTGTCAGAAAGTTCGAGATACTGCTCCACAGATAAAACAAAATATCCATCGTAGCCTTGTACCCGCCCAGTGCTTAGAAGCTGCTGTTTCTCTCCATCTGTCCATGCCCTAATACCTTCTTCCCCTTCCTGCAGCCGTCTCTGCTCCTTAGTCCAGGCCTGAGCCACGGCTCTCTGCCTGGCTATCTCTAAGACATGGTTCTTTTCTTCTTCCACCGTTGTTCCATACCGAACGTTAAAGCAGAGCGCGCCGTGCTGGAGCTGGATGTCAGCAAAGCGTCTAGTCCTCCCGTTGATCACAGAGGTCATCTGCGACACTGTGACGTTGACGCCATTCTCCAAGATGCGTCGTCCTCCGGTGTTGCCGATGAGGGCCAAATCTTCTTCCAAAGACCCCAGCTTGATGAAGTAATGCGTGTCTCGGCCCTCTATGGTGAAATGCAGGTTCTCCAGATAGTGAGCGTTGTTGAGGATGGCAGCAATGCGCCGGCTGTCCTCGTTAGCCACGCCTATAATGTCAGCTGTCACTATACCATCCTTTATAGCGAATTTGATGCCTTTTCCGAATACTGAAGGAATAGCTGCAAATCTCGGTTGCTTCACTCCCTCATAGCACTTGCCGTCACTATACCTGGGTGTCATAGGAAGTTGATCCAAGGATATAAAGTTTCGGAGTTGCTTTTGTAGCTCACACTGAATACCAAGGATAGTCTGGAAAAGAAAATACCAATAAAGTTTGCAGGAGAGGCATCTTGCACTTCATTACAGTGTCTTACAGGCCCTACTAATCTCTGAATTGCTTAGAATGGTTCTTCAATTTGTTTGTAAAACATCACGCACATCCACAGAGCCGGGCCTTTCTAATCGCCTAAGGTATTGCTTTCTGCCTCTTGGACTCCTTAGTTTCCAGAAAACAAATGGAAAACATGTTTATCACAAATGCTATTTTTGTATTTATTCTTCCTTTTTCTTCTTCCTCCGGTCTCTGAGTTGTTACTGTAATGGCTGCTCTTTCGACTCTTAGGCGTGGGGAAACCTGAACTCAAAGCTGTACTCTCTCACATGATTCTATGCTTAGTCTCTCTGCGTCTAATTATGTCTTCTGTAAAACAGCAATAACATTTTTTATAGCCCATTCTTTAAGGAAAGCAGGCTGTGAAGGTCTCAAGACACTAGAACAATAGGAACCACGCACGCACATCAGATCTGTAGATCCTGCTCCCCACTGGGCTAAAAAAAACCCTCACTCCAACCATCTATTTGTCTTTTAACACTATACCTATCGCTGCACTTTTTCTGTGCCTTTGTAATAGCTTCTTTCATATCTCAGTGACAATTTTACATGGACAGGCTCCTACATGTGGGACAAGCCCAGCCCTCTGCACTTTGTGCATTCATTTGTGCATGGGAGAACAAGTGTGTTAAATGCTGCTAACACGAACTCACAACACTTTATACTTCCTTTTCCTGACCACATTAGAGGAAAAGGCATCTTTTCTCTCTCCTCTTTGCAAAATCATATTTCTTTGTTAACAGGTGCTCGTGTGGTCAAATGCAAAACATGAACACCTGCCCAGAATATCGGTAGTTGGTCCTGTTGCAGTTACATTGATTGCTAGACTCTGATAGCTGCTGCATGGCTCTTCTTTACTGAAAATAAGCCCTGCAGCAAGGTTGAGTTTTACACATTCCCCTGCAAATCCACAGCAACATTTCTGTTTCCCTGCCATAATAATGCAGAGGTACAGACTTGTAAAGCTGTTTATAACCTCAGTGATTTTTGCATCTCTTGTGGCATCTTTGCTAACAAAGATGAAAATCTGTGGTTTTAGTTTTTTATTTCCACAGAATTTTTTGCAACTTTTTCAATTTTCAGACAAACACCTTTATCCTTTTGCCTATCCTGCCCCTCAAATTTGGATGGTTTCTCTGTAAATGGCTGCGAAGTTTCTTCACTGTATTCCTAAAAGCTTCTCCTTTAAGGAGTTTTAAACTCACCTCTGCACTGATGCCTGTACATAATGTGACAACATTAAAATTTCTAGCATTGTTAGACTATTTGCCTTGCCTGTTGAAAGATACAGTCACATTATTTGCTTGGTCTCCAATATTTTCTAATCAAATTCCTTAATTTAGTATTAGAAGCAGCTGAACAGAGTTTTTGCTAACCTTTCCAGGATCCCACTCTTGAGTTTTTGTTTGAAGCTGCAGCAGTTCGTATGTTGTCTCCAAAGCTTCTATCTCTGGTTTTGGGAATCCCGGTAGTACGTTGTGCAGCTGGAAACCAAACAGTTCTAGCCAGCTTCCAATGTCTACAAAACAAGAAAAGGACACTGGCAATAAGGCGCATAAATCCTAGAAAAAGTGAGGGTAGTCTGCAGAAATCCCAGCTATGCAGAAATAACGATTTCACATCAGTTTATGTTTTCAGTACTGGTTACAGAGTTTACTGTAGCAAACAAATTATTTGATTACAAAGCATAGCTATACTCAAATCAATAGTGTACCTTCTATCTATTCATAATGGAAAATTAAGCTGCCTCCATTCTTGCCCTAATTTTAGCACTTAGAAAAGCAGCAGAAAGAACTATTAATTATTTTCTTGGTTACCATAAAGGCTATAGAAAACAGGTCAAGCTCAGTAAGATGTTATCCATTAAAGAAATGACTTTAATATATGTAAGATTAGAGCCAAACAGTAACTTTGGATGTACGCAAAAGATTTCTGGAGTCTTGAATCCATACCAGGATCTGATCAAAAGCTGCACTTTCATGAGAAATGTGTTACTTTTACCTGTTGTATACTTAGCAACATCTTGGATCCTGCCAACTGGGTAGTTATTTTCAAATGAGTAGAGATTAAATGGTTGTGGGACAGCATTCAGGTGCTTCCATATATGATGATTTGGTGTCGTCCACCGACCAGCAATGACATCATAGTCCCGCTGACCCAGATGAACTAATTTAGTAAGAGAATCATAGAGCCCTCCATGAAACCCGATGATAACCTGGAAATCTGGGTTAGTGTCCTGGTAGATCTCTCCATATGGGGTGTACAAAATTTCTTTTATGACTTGGCCTCGACTGCTAAATACAGCTAGAGGTGTTCCAGTGTTATCACAGGCAACATAATATTCTTCTCCACTGCTTAATTCCATTGCAATGAGATGACCTTGAAGATCATAATATAGGGATGTTATTTCCGAGCTAGTATGATTGTACAAGTGAGTAACTCTTATTGGGTTGGAGAGATCAGCATAGAAGAACTGTAAGTGTTGTCCTAGGCTTGATTTGCTTGCAACTCGTCTTCCAAGACCATCATAACAGTATTGCACAGTCCAGCCAGCCACTTTGTTGTACGCTTTGTTCAGCAGACCGTTAGAGTTGTACTCAAAGATCTCATTGCCTCTTTGCCTGAGAAAGCCATCTTCGTCCATTTTGTATTGAATTTCTCCAAGTCTGGTAATGCGATCTCTCAGATCGTATCTCAGAGGAGTGAGGCGCGCACTGTTTCCATGGCTCAGCAAGTTGATGTTGCCATTGAGATCATAGCTGTAGCGCCACTGGGTTCTATCATTCACAGACACAGTCTGAAGTTGACCATCAGCATCATATTCATAAAAATATCTCGTTATATTGGCATCTACACCTACGCGTATATCACAGATCACCATACGACCCATATTATCATACTGGATGGTCATCCAGTAAGCGATAGACTTGAGAATTTCATATTGTACTTCAATCACCTGACCATTGGCACTAAAAATTTTGGTATGTTTCATCACACTGGTGGTTATAACTTGGTTTAAATCATAATTAATTACACTGAATTTCCCAAATTGTTCAGTCCTGCCAGAGACATCGACGTAACGGTATAGATCTATGGGAAGAGGCGTCTCGTTTATCATGGCCTGCATGCTCGTGACACGGAAATTGTTATAGCTGTAGTCAAATCTGGCGTTTACAAGCCCTTCTTCGCTAAACCTGAAGATTTGGCGACCAATAAGCGGACCTGTCCAAAACAAACAGGGGAAAGAGGAAAAGCAAGAAAAATAATGAATTATGTCCACAGTATATTTACCCTACAGATCTAGCACAGACAAACGATGAACTCAGATATACCCTTGAGCCTTATTGCTACTTGACTGTCTCAGAAAGTACCACTATGTTAGATTATACTCTCACAAACCTTTATTAATGCTTGCTCTACAAAATATTTATATGTTATTAACATTTGTTTAAATGAATGCTATTTTATTCATAATTATGATTTCTATTTACTTACAAGATAATTCTAAACTAAATTTATTTTACATGGTGATTTCCATCCTCATATAAACAGTCCTTTGGAATTTATGTTATATTGCGGTATAAACAGGGAAACTTGAAAATACAAGCAATAAACCAACTTGATTTAGTATTTAGCAAATATCCACACAGTGGAATAAAAACAATCAAACATTATAAGAGCTATTCCATAGCAAGCAATAAACAGAAAACTGTATTTCAAATGGGAGAGCTATATATGCCTATGGATACAGACATAGAGATATACACACATATTTTTCTATTGAAATGTAAAATACAAGAACTTGTAGACATAAAAATAATGGAATTTCATGACAGGTAAGCGCAGGATCAGGGCCAGAAACTTTAGCAAAGTGGTCGCAATTACACAAACCTGTTTGCCTGTATCTGATGGTGCAGATGAACCCATCGTGCATTAAATGTATTGTTTTAATAACCCCAGAAGATTCCTCGTAGGTGAACGTGACTTGAGTAGTATCATAAAGAATCTCAGAAAGTCGGGACTGTTTGGTGTATTTGTAAAGGACTCTGCGTCCTGTCCCGGGATACAATGTTTGCAGAAGCCGTCCATCTCTGGTGATGTCCTGTATGAAAGCCGCATTGCTGTCCGGAGGGGTGTAGATGTTGCGGTAGTACCCGACAGACAGCATGGTTTGCAAGGCATGGCGCACCATGCTCGGCATGGTGACCGAGAGCAGGTAGTCGGACTGGTCGTACTCAAAGATGTAGCGGCGCTGGCTGTGCAACAGGAGCATCACGGACTGCAATCAAACAGGAATGGCAGTATAAGCGGCTGATCAAGCAAATAGTTATTCACCTAGTGAGTGCCTGAAGGTTAAGGAAATGCTGAAACAACCATCTACTCTTGCAGTTTGCTCTTACTGTCTGCACAATTCCAAGTGAAGCTTTCAGCTCCAGGAGACCTGGCCAGCAAGATGGTACAAAACAGGAGGATAATAATAGTAAGTCTAGAGGTAAGGACCTCGAAACTGGGAGGCAGATGTGGCTCTCAGTAGCGTTTCAGCCTCATGCTGACTTGCTACGTTGCTTTGAAATATTTAGGTCATCCTCTCAGGAAGCAAAACCAGAGGGAACCTCTTCCTCACACACAGGCAGAGCATCTGCACCAGCAGATGTTTCTAGGGGAGGTGGAAAGGGGAAACTTTCAATGGTGTGTACGAGGTGTTTAGCTTTTATTGGTGCTCTGCAGATCTCTGTCACACACCTACCCCTTTTTCTGTATGTCTTCTATTAAAGGCACCTTGCCCCAGAGGTCACAGTATCTCCATGCCTACAGATGGATGAAAATAGTCTGCGGGTTCTTTGGTGTGACTACTTCTCTCTCTGTTTTTTAATGTTTACAAAGAATATAATTTCTATGCAGGTACTTAGTATTTGCCCTGTGTTGGTTAATTGTTGTTGGTCAATGAAATCTGGTTTGTTTGGCAGGTGAATGTGCAAGCACGGCAGACATTTTTCTGTGCAAATTTCAAGTTTGGGTTCTGTAAACTTTTTCACCAGTCGTGAAAAGTCACAGTGCCACAGAGTACAAGCCCACTGATGGACAGTCACTGTTGAAACAAGCGTAATGAAAACACAGAGGGAAAATGTATGGGGGAACTTTGTAGCCTTCCACCAGCTCCAGTAAGTGGCTTGGCTGGACCAGAGCGCTGCACATCCTTGCCACACTGTCTGAGCTGAGACGGAGTGCTGACACTGCACAGTTCTTAGCTCACAGCCCAAACCTACCAGGCACATAAGCAAATTTGTCAGGCTTCTGCATGATTGCGACATCATGCAAAACAAAGTCTTATCAGGAACAGTGCGACTGCTTTTTCATAGAGCATGGGGAAAAGAAATTAGGAAAAAAGGCTTTTTTTCCCTCTAAGCTCAGAAATCTCTGGGAAGAAAACACCAAGAGCTCAGCCCTGCAATGTGTTAAGTAACATTGGCCCTGAGCCACTTTGCTCTGACAAATAGCCCAAGAGCTTGTTCAAAGGACCACAGATAGGCTAAGCCTTGGCCACGCTCTCCGCACCCCCAGCCCCCCGTCCTCCCAAGATGTATTTCTTCCTGCCCTTGGTGAAAGACATCTGTCACCTGTACGCAAGCCAGAGAGCACCAACATATGCCACTCGCAAGCTATCCTCTGCCAGCTGGTGACGACAGACCTTTACACCGAGCTTTTCCTGATCGCTTTATTGCTGGTCTGCCAAGCAGTTCTAACACGCACAGTGTTTATTTTGTTTTCACCTTCAGTCAAGAGTCCCCAGTCTGCAGTAAACCACTGGCTGAACTCTCTCCTAGCACTGATGTGACGCCTCTATATACTGCTCCCAGGCCTATTTTTAAGCTGTCTGCCATTGACAGAGTATGAATAACAAGATCAGAAACATCTCTAATATAACTTTAGTGCCCCTGTGTGCCATTTTTACAGCACTTTGTGGCTTTTCCACTTTTGTCCAGGGTAGGAAAAGGATAGACAGTACAAGGGTTGGAGACTTAGTATCCTCTCTAGCCTATTAGAGGATACCATAAAGAGAAAAAAAATGAATTCCCAATTCATCCTAATAATATTACAATAGATTTTTCAACTCTTTGCGCAAATTGGGTTCTAATTGTTTTAAAGGATTTCAGAGGGTAGCTCATAAAACATCCAAAAAGCTGTCATTTTATAAAAGCAACCAGAGCCTGGTCAACCACGTAATGATTGATGCCACATGGTGCAGCGAGACAAACAGCCAGTGGCAATTACTCGGAGCTCTACTGGGAATACACAGAAATGCTGAGCATCGCCACTAGATGTCATTTCTGTCCAACATACGCACGCAGCCGCTCATCTATTTTGTCTGGTGGTATACGGCAGGATTTTGGAAGCAAGCTTGGAGTATTCAGGAGATTTTATACCACCATTAACTAATTGAGGCAAGTGACCAAAACAAGAGGAACTGAATCTCATCAGTAAAAATTATTTACAGTGCTACTATCATAGTGCTTTTTAAAACCTAAATTATTGGAGCTGATTTTGGAAGGGGTAGAGATTTTTGAAGGTTTACAATTAACTCATCAAATGCTAAAAAATGAAGAATTAAATAACTATGAATTGGAAGTGAACTATATAATTGATTTCTTGATAAAAGGAATCATTGGGTCTTAGGAGGTTTCAGACAACCTTTAGCAATCATTACATAATTAACCCAATGAATTATTGACTTTAATGGAGCCACAAAATGATATTTCAATGTCTAATTTTGACAGCGAATTCATCTTTCTTTGGCACAAGGAACAAACAGTCATGAAAGTACATTAAATAGTGGGGAGATTATGTCCATGGTGTGTATGACTTTCAATGATTATAATGACTAGTTACAGCATGACCCAAGCCTGCTGCTACCTGAACCAGTAAGCTTTTGCCATTTGCTTCTACAAGATCAGGATTTGGCCACTTGTGCAGAATTCCAGAATAACAGTTTTAAGTTATATGACTTTATTTATAAGCTCGTCATAAACTAAGAACAAAGTGGTTTGGAAAGATAAGAAGCATACATCTTTCCAAAATTATGGTCCATTAGGCCCAAAGAAAAAATAAAAGATTCCTCCAAAAGGCACATTGCCCAAATATGTGAAAGCTGTACTAAACGCCTGTTTACTTGCAATTTGCAGAAGAGCATACAGACAAAAGAAGCCCTGACGAATTTATCTGAACCAAACTTCTGAAGCTTCTAGGGTTTGCCAATCTTGTTAACATGTGCAAGAATCATACTGCACGCAGACAAGGAAGGAATCACATTTTTATGCCTTCTCCAGTCTAAATCATTTTTTTCTCTGGGTTAGGTTTAAGTTTTTTGAGGATCAGGCTGAAATACATTCAAAATAAGTACAGCAAAGTTTATCTTGAAAGTACACATTTTGAACTTTTAAATATATAAATAACTTCAAAGTGATTGGATTTCCTGCGTGTAATACCCCCTATCAGTTTTACCGCACCTGCCCCCTCCTAGCGCTTCCCTGTGGTTGACAGGTTCAAGGAAAATGTTCTGCAAACTCAGGGTATATTGGATAGTCCCAGATGTTGCTATTTAAAAAAAAAAAAGTTTAAAAGGACGCTGTTTCAGTACAATTTCACACTAAGTTCTGAAAGCTTTAAAAATACAGATTGGCTTTTTGGTTATGAGAGACAAGATGATACCAAATGAGATGCTTCTACAGATGAATGAGGGGCTGTTCCTTAGCCTGTACAACACCTGTTCCCCCATCTTGTGACCATTACCTATAGACATAAATGAAAATTACAATACTCAGGCAATTTAGACACGAAGTCACTATAAAAGCAGAGCAACAACTCATTTCACATTAATATGCCCCCCCCCCGAATAGCCCTCATAAATACTGAAGAAATCTTTCTCCTCACAGGATCAATCCCTTTTTTACAGCACAGCACTGAGTAGGTGCAAACTTGTACTCACTGCCTCCTAAATTTTGCTTAGAAGAACTGAGTTTGTGGGGAGGAGACAGTCCTTTTCAGCAACTGTTACATTTTTGACTATGTTATTCAGAGTGGCAACATGGGTTTCAGCACTGAGAGTGCCCTTTGTTCACTTGAACTTGGACTGAGACCAAGAAGTCATCTCTACTTAGCAATTAAACAAACCTGAGGTGCTAATAACTTTCTTCAGAACTAAACTATGGCACGTTTGAACTGGTGGCACGTAGGTCTAAGCACATCCAAAGACATTTTTACCTAGTTATGTAACTGCATGCATTTTTCTGTTTAAAAAGTCTTAAATAGTCTTGCAAGAGATAGCATTATAACATAGTTCACAATATAATATCCATATCAAATGAATATTTGCCTTGGTACAACAAACCACTTTTTAAATTATTTACCTTTTCTAAATATGTGTAACTCCATATTTTACCATCTGCCCATGTTCTGGAAATTATGTTCCCGCTTGGATCATACTCCATTTTCTCAGTCCAGGTTCCTCTTTGGATATAGGTGACCAATCCAGAATGTGAATAAGTGATATTGACCTCATTGTACTTGCTGATGGGTGACCATAAAATTGGGCGTCCTGTCTGGTCATACATAATCCGAAGTGTGAATTTTCGATGATCATCATAAATCTTTCCTGTTCTGGTTACGTGATCGAAATCAATGGAGAGCAGGTTTCTGTTGTGGGCCTAAACACGAAGATACAGTAAGGTAAGAAAACAATGCGTCTTAATTACACACAACACAAACACTTCTGTGTCAGCTCTAATCAAAATGTGCAATGGCTTAACATTGTGATGGAGAATTTAGGCCTTATTAAAGACAAGAAAACAGAAAAATATTCAGATCAGAAACAGGAGGACCAAGAAACAAAAAGCTGCTTGCATTCAGTTTTATTATACTTTGCATTGCAGGATGCTTCCTGTTTCCATGTGCTAAACCCTCATCTCTGCTCTCACCTTTTCCTAAGTTTTTCCTCTTTCTTCTCAACTTTCATCTCTCTGTGGATGGACTTTTTGATTCCAGCCAAAGATGTGTAGTTAAGCCCACAAATTAACAAAGCTATCCTATCTCACATCCTCTCTCTTAAGCTCCGGTAATGTTGACAGGTCAGCTACTGCTCCGGGACAGCCCACGCCGGGTCGCATACCGATGCTGCAAAGGCAAGAGCTGAGCTTGCAGCTCCCGAAGATCCTGCTCACCAGCATCATCACGCTTCTCCACCAAACCACCCCACTCCCGGAGCTGGTGAAAGCCAGCGGCAGCAGTGCCTGGTGCCAGCCATATTCCTCGTTGCAGCTCTCGTCCCACATTTGGGAACTGCAACATTTGCTAAACTCACTGTGTCCGACAGACGAACAGAGTGACTGTGCTACGATCTGTTAACATTTATGGTCCAACAGGAAAAAGCAGAGGGGCAGCCCAATTCTCAATTTGAAATCAAGTTCAAAGCTAAGCCAGATTCATGAAGACAAAATATATTTATTCAGGGCTTTCATCATCTTCTTCCTCACATCATTCAGTGACTGGGCAATCACTATTAAACTCCATTTAAATCAGAGATATAATTTAGGGAACCATAAGACATTGCTCATTGACTTGTCTTTTTCAGATCAATGCTCAATGTGCTCATTGTATTAATCTACTGCATTTTATCTAATCACTTGTATTAATCTATTCCAATTAATAAATTCCTTACAGCAGCGACGGTGTCAGTGCAAGTGTTAGCACAGCGCATGGCACAGTGCTTGCTCCTCACTGAGACCTGGAGGCATAGCCGGAAAGTAAATGGTTAAGAATACCTGTTTAATAATTCAAGCTGTGATCATATGGTGGTAGTGATTAGAAAGAACACTTTTTTTCTTTCCCCTTTCTGTTTTTAGATACAAAATAATTTGAAAATCTAGAAGAAGCAGGTGTTCTTTCTTCAGCTACCATTCCTGGGGTTTTATATACACACATGTCTAACTTTAATAGTGTTCATTTACAATAGCTGTAAAATACCTATATACCCCTGTAGATTGCTGTAACTATTACAATTTATGCTCTAATGATAGTTAAGGAGCCCAAGTAAAATGTGATGCTCAGTTCAGCTATATTTGCTTGTATACAGTCTGATGGATTAAGTTTATTATATTTCTTTGCAAACTTCTTGCAATTTCTGAAAACAAATCCTCCTGGTGGTAAAATAACTGAAAAGCAAGCAGGGAATATACCCTGGCTCATATTCATTTACTGACTATGTACATATTTGATGTTCTTATTGCTATTATTATTATTATTGTTATTGTAGGATGCAGTTAGGAGAAAGGAAAGTCTTGAATACAAATTGCTTACAATCTAAATTTCAGGGACAACACAACAAACAAGAATGAACACCAAACAGAGCCAGAATTAGCAGTGAAGTGGATAGCAGCAGTATTTGAAAGCTCACAGAGTTAAAATAAGGTTTGGGTGGATGCCATTACTTCCCTTGTATTCCACATTTTATGTCTCATTTGTTTACTTTCTTATACTAGATTTAAATTAAATTTAACACCCTTGTCAGGGCAAGACAGGATGATACATGGGTAGCAGGCCTCGTTTCATCGTCGTCACTGAAAAGCTGATCTCAAATCCCAGTGGCTTCTTAAAGATGACTCCTCCAACGTACATACAACGTCGTAAGGAGCCCCCGTGAGAGGCTGGAGCTCACGTGTTCTGTTACAAGCCAGGGAAGACTGGTTTCTGAAAGCAATGTCAGGTCAGAATTTCAGCTGATGAAAATAGGGAGAAAAATTCAGCTGACTTCAATAATAATGTTAGTGGTACATAAAAAGATATATTTATTATATATTTTTAAACATTCGTTGACTCTACTTCCATTAGTGTTACAGCTAGAAATTTTGCAGTGTAAATAATCACATAAATGTGCACTTCTCTTGACTTTCATTCTCAAACCTAAACTGTCTACAGTTAGACAAGATGACTGTATTATTTCCTTGTCTGTGTTTTGATTTGAGTCAACGTAAACTGATACACACTGGCTGATGATTTGTTCCTATCATTAGAACTTGCTGTAAGACTGGTAAATAAAGGGAGATCATTTGCTAAATGCAATAATAAACATAGCTGTCAAAGCCTGTATCTGCAGGACTTTTGAATTGAGGCCAGTGAGTTACTGCCTTTTTTGTTATTAAAAAAAAAAAAAAAAGCAAAAATAAGTAAGACTGGCCAAGCATTCAATTTTCAATTTCGTAGATATTCAGTCATAAAACCTGGACTGCATCCAACAACAAGTTCCTCCAAGTTATGCAAAAGACACGAGGGAACAGAGCTGCATTCTAATCAGTGTATTACTATGCATCATGCTCATTGGTTTTAACAACAGCCTTTGCTTCATTTTTAGAAGTCAATTAAAATAGCAGTTCAATTGATAAAAAAACAGTCTTGCTAGATTAAGATTGATGTTAAAATGCCTGATTGTACATAGATTTATTATTAATATAAAATGCATACATGCCTACAGACTGTTTTATATACTTGCAGGAAGCGCCAGGGCAGGCAGTTCTGCACTTAAAGGAAACCTGTGATTAATTCCTGTTTCCCACATTGATTTAGGTACCGAGACAAAGTTAGATGTCTGTTCTAGCATTTCAGTTAACTTACTCACTTCTGCTCTATTTCTAGAGCAGGGAATTCGCACCATGCAAAAATCCCACTTTTTAAAATACAACGTTTACAGCATTATTCAGAACGTGCTAACGGTGGCCTCTTTCCAAAACTGGAAATAACACTAATAGAGTGACATGCTTTCAAGATGGTTGCTAATGGCAATTAAGAATTAAAAATGTTAGGACCAGGCAGAGAAGGAAAAGCTTTCTTCTCTTCAACTAGGTCATCCTTTATCTCATCCCCAGTTACCTGCCTTCTAATTTATACCTCTTAGCACTCAAAGCCGTTTGTTTCAATGACAGTATCAGGACTGATCTCTAAGTAACATCTTTAAACCTCATTTCTATGCTTTTTTTTCCCCTCAGAAAACTCTTCCATTGTGCTCTTTTTTTTCTTTAACTGAGGGCTCCTGCAAGTCTGTTCATTTCCATTGAGAACTGGCCCAATCCCCAGAGCTTTTCTTTACATATATTTTCAAAGTTCAGCATAGTTCTTTCTGCCCTACATTGCAAGCTTTCTAACACACTCCCTATTAGGCTAGTCATGGCATATTAAGTGTTTAAAAACTTTCTTTTTAAAATGTAACTCACTAGAAGTTTTCAGAAGGTCTCACCAGAACCTCATCCAGCATAAGGGCTTCTAATGATGCTACATTCTTTGTCCCAGCAGTACTCACGGATCTGTCAACAGTAAGCCCTAAATCCCTTTCATTATTTGGCGTACTGCCTCAAACACACTGCATGACGGTATTTTTGCTCCTGCTGTCCTGCATATTTCCTTGAATCACCAAGGAAAGATAGCTGTCTCTGGGCAAATTCTGCCGCTCCTCTGCTGTCCTCGCCAGCTGCACTGTTCCAGCTCCTTCCACTTCCACTGACTCCCCAGTCCATCAGCATCCCATGCAAACTTCTCAGTACTAAGGCTGAACTCCAGGACCCGCATATTTCATCTGTCCTCCAAAGTCCTTCTTATTGGCAGTGACAGCCTCGATAGTCCATTTGTCCCTTTCTCTTGTGTCTATTTACATGGTGTATCCTATGCGCAGAATATTTCTCCTCCTTTCTACTACCAAATCCTCATTTAATGTGCTATCCCACCAGGTTCCCTCCAGCCTTGCCCTGACAGCCCTTGCACAGATGGTCCTAGGGCTCAGTACAGTCAAGGGAGGGGAAAACATGGTAACACAGGCAGCTGACTTGTCCTTCTGAGTAGGCAGGGACAATTCATAAGCCCCCTTGATCTTGGGTATGTATAAAAAGACACAATTTACAGAAATACCAATGCAGTGGTCAACTGCTGTGATGCTGGTGGATACTTTTGGAAGGACAGAGAATATAAGACAGCAGCACATCAAAATCATTCTTACACTTCACCATCACCTTCGAACCTCTCACTGGATGAAGGTGAAGGAGGAGAAGGTGGAGTACACGAGTGGTTCTATGCAGCAACAGACTGATCTAGAGGCAGGTCAAGCGGTTGAGCTCTGGATAGCTTCAGTGTTGCAGTATTTCAATGAATATTTTATGCCTCCAGCCAGAATCCATTTAATCCTGACCAATTCATGAATTTCCTCCCTTTTTTGCCAGGCAATATTAAGGATCATGCAAAAGCAAGTGAAAATGAGTTAAAAGCACCAGCAATCAATTTCAACAATAGAAAATATAAACTGCATAACAGGAAAACTGTGCAGGATGAAGTATGTACATTAAATATAACTGTCATGAACAACTTGGCCCTGGCAATGTAAGCAGAATAGATGACTGCCTACATCCTTTCCGTTTAAGATTCTATTACATAAGATCCTTAAAGAAAAAATGTGCCATACAGTTATTTAAGCACAAAATCACACAAAACTCAATTGATTAGGTAACGTGAGCCATGCAGGCCACAGTTTCGATCTTGCCATCTTAACACATTTGCCACTGTAATAAGTTCAGCTGCCTCCCTAGGCAGGGCTGTGAGGACTCACACTATGCTGGAGAGGATGCAGTCAGAAGATGGGCACCAAAAACTAAATGAAGTTCTTCCCTACTTGCAAGATCCTAACGAAGTAACTGTGACTGTCAAATCTGAAAGATGTCCTTTCAAACAGATGTTTCACATGCAGTGGCCAGTCTGGCCAGATCATCCAAGTCTTGTGTTTTTGATTGATCAGAGCAGTTGAAAACCAAACAGATGATACACTTTAAAAAAATATATAGTATCTCATAACCAAAAGACAATCCAGAGATTTCAATAACCATCTCTATATTTTCAGAGCTAACAGATGTACCTTCAGAGATAATACCTATCCAGAAAGGTTGTAGTTAATAATGCAATATTTTTAAGGCCAAAATTCCCAGTTGTACTACTGGTACAGGCATTTTGAGGGGTATTCATGTGAAAAACAGAACTGATTTTGTAAAAAAACTGTTCTGCAAGGTAGCAGTCCCTTTGAGCATTAGTATTACCTAATTAAATGTTGAACGTTGACCATCTGTCATTGTAATCTGTGAGTTCTCCTCACAGATAAAAATAAACCATGGATGCAATGTTAAAGTAATTCTTTATTTGAGCCATAGTGTAATGTGGCCTGAGGGAGTGAGGGGGTTTGAGAGCATGTGGTAGAGGGCAGAATACGCAGCCTGTCTGGTTACACAGGGAGGCTCTACATCACTCTGGCTTGCAGGAAACACACTGGCCAGGACGCTCAAGGTGTGCCCTGCGAGACCCCCTGCCCCAGGCAGACGCTGGCCTCTGTTATTTCCCCCAGAAGAAAGAGGGTCGATAGATCTGAGAGAGGCAGAATGTGGCTCCAACTCTGCTGCTGTGCCAGAGTAACTACGCATCGTCCTTTGCTCACAGCTTCTTCCAAAGCCATAATTAAGTTCTTAGTTGAAAAAGAAGAGGAAGAAAAAAAGTAATTATGTCTTGAGGTCAAGTCTCACAACTAAAATCAAACAGAGATCAAATACCCCTGCGACTGTCGGAGGAGTTTGGTTTTGAAATTCATGGCTGGGGCCCACCATTGATACAAACTTTCCATTGCTCTTCTTACAAAGTAGAACATTTCAACATGATTTTAGTTCAATGGCTTTCAAAGGGAACACTGCACTTTACACAAGAGGAAGCCTTACCCTTAGCCTTCTCTCAAACGTGGAGATATTGCCTTTGGTCTGCTCCCTCCTTTGCCTCCATTCAATGAGATTTGAGTTATGCTCTCCAGGAAGGGAGATATTGCACTTTCCTAAAGTGGGGCTGACAACCCCTGCTAGAATATGAGGCTCCGTGTTAAGCGTGATTTCCATTCCACTGGCGAAGGTGACTCTCAGAGACCCATCTGGGCTGACCCGGTAGATATTCTGCGTATTATCTGTCAAAAAACAACAACCAAAAACAGGGAACAGAGAAAAGTTCAGAACTCCGGATTTACAAAGCAAATGTTAGGTGCAATAGGGCTTTGCTTGTCCCTAGGTTACAGACAGATGAACGTACAGTAATTGCAGTGTGATTTTTGCAACCTGTAACCCCTAGGCCCTTCACATGTCTACAGAGCTTTTTATTACATTTAGCCTGATGATTTCTGTTGTGAAGGTTTCCTGCAGCAGGAATAAAGAGTTTTTGCTTTCAGCTTAAAAGTATATAAACCTGGGTTTCGACCATCGATATTCTGATGACTGTAGCACATTGGGATCTGCTAACAGGATAGTGTTGAACGGCTGCAATGAGTATCTGAGGTCAAGCATGAAAGCTGATTTCAAAACGTCTAGGATGATGGCCAGCCTCCCATTCTGTCCCTCCTCCCTGTATCACTGTACTAAAGCCTCCTCCTCTTCCCCATTAGCAGCAGGAGCCTGGGGTAGAGGCACCATGCCGGTCAGCCACGAGCCTGAAGCCTGGTGCAAGAGAGCCACTGGGAAGTGGCTGTTGGCAGAAAAATGAATGGGTCAGCAACGGTGGCACAGCGAGCAGCTCCAGAGGCTCAGGACTGTGCCGCAGAGGGCTGTTGAGGGCAGCCGGGATGACCTAGCACGGCGTCCTCCCCCTCCCCAAAACTGCCAGAAGCACGCGGAGGGGCCAGAGCAGGTCTCCACTGAAAGGACACAGAGGCATACAGCCACTGCACGCTCCCTTTCTCTTGCCTGGGCACTGTAATTCCTCCAGCGCAGGCAGAGCTGTGCCCATCGCCTCGCATTTGGGCAGGCTGGGGGTACGCACACAGGAGCTTACTGTGGCGCAGCTGCCGGCGGGCAACTCGATCATGAGCCTGAATGTTCAGTGCTAAGAGACAAAGCAAAAATCTCACCCTTAAAATGCAATTGAATTCATACCAGCTAGGGACTATGAAAAGCATCCTTTTTTTGAAGCTGGTCCACACAGAAGTAACCGGTCCAGCTCTTGAGATGTGAATATGTGGAACATAGTTGGGTATGTCAGAAAGTGAAGATAATAGGCTTTGCATTGAAAGAGACTTTGTGACTCAGATGTAAGGATACCACGTCTGACTGGTTGCTCACAGGGTGCTTCCTGATAGTTTCACAGAGATAGGGAAATATGCAAATGATATGAATTCATAACTATGATAGGTATAATAATAACAACTACAGCTGTTTGCTTCTGGCACTGCCCATAGTGTGCTAGCACTTTCCTAAGACAGAATTTGGTAACATACCAACTTGGAGGAGTTTCAGACTTAAGGACAGACATACAATCAGGCAGTCAGCAGATGATGCAGAGAGCAGATGGGGTCACTTGGACAAAGACTAACAGGTGATACAACAATATAATATAATTATTTCCCCTTATTCGGTGCTGTCTCTGCAATGCAATAGTGAAGAGGAATGAGTGAGTATCTTGTGAGGTGAGTTCTTCCTATTTTTTTTAATAGATCAAAACCTGAGAGGAAGAAAAGTTCTGTGATTTGCTCAGTTACAAAGCTTTTCTATTGCAGACCTGGAAGGAAATCAGAGAGCCATTTCCCAGCACCTGCTCCCTCAAAGCCTGAACAATCCACTGACAACAAAAAAATCAACAAGGAGAAAAAAAACTCAGATCAATTAAACTATATAAAACCAGAACTTTGGTGATGAATCTGCAAAATCTGGAGGAGGACACAGGGGCGCTTCCATGAGGCAGAGAGTAAATTCTTCTTGAGAGATGTGATATCGCCAGGGAAATACTGTGGTGTCTACAGGGCTTGAGTCAAAATCTCATCCCCAAGGCAGTCACCAGCAGAGGTGGTTCATGGCTTTCCTCCCTCCCACCAGCGCTGTCACCAGGACACAGCACTACCAGAAAGAATTCACAGCATTGGCCAAACAAGGCATTTCAGTGCTAAAACATCAGTGGAGCATGTCATTCTTCTGGGCAGTACTTCTCAGAATAACAAAGCTCAGTGTATCGTAGGTCAGTCGAAGTCCTCCAGATACTGAAGTAGAAAGTAGCACATAAAGCCTGGAGACATCGGAGATTTCACTAACCCGATTCTATCCATGGGACTGTTCTAGGAGGAAAAGAATTCACTTGTGGTTTGTTCCTAATTGGAACCCCAGGAGAATTGTAAGTAGTATCTAGCTATTTGTGCTGAAGCAAGGAAGAAACAAATGAACAAATTCTCATCTTTTTTGGGCAAACAGTTAAGAAAGCAATAATGTCTAGGGTTTGAAACATAATGATTAGGGAAGAAATAATAGAAATGCTTTAATTACCTTGTTTTAAAGTATATATTGTAGAGGTAGCTGAGAAGTTTGTGGCTGTGATCACATTCTCTCTGTTTGAAGTATCGAGTTCCACTCGTGTCAGTTTTTCAACATCGCTGTGGAAACTGCTGACTTCCCCAGTCGGGAAAGTCGTGTTGGTTAGGTGGCCATCAGAATCATACCTGCAAGACATGATGTTAAAGAGCCATGAAAATACATCACTATTGTCTTGTAGCTACTCCTAAAAGAAAAAAAAAAAAACAGGCAAAAAAGTAAGAAGCGTTGCCAACACTGTGCAATAGGTAAAACAGTAAGAATCGGTCCATGTATTCACTCAAAATGCATTCATTCCCTATCTGAATTCCTGCTTCGACTCTTTTTCAGCGGTGCTGGATAAAATACAACTGGGAACAGTATGAGATGCTACCTACATCGTTCAGCTTCTGCCAGAGGCTTCAGTGCTGTGCACAGGCAGTCGGGGTGCAACCCGCCGGGATGCGATACGGGAGGGTGGCCGCTGGAGGTCACTCGGCATTCAGGCAACCAACGCACCCCCAAAAAGGCGTTTTCTTACCCGCAAGTTTAAATAAAACCAATTCTTAGATTCTGCAACACTCAAAAACTGCCTTTTGTTGCTGATGTGTGAAGTACATAATATGAATGGTGAATTTAAAAAGGGGACCTAAAGCGTAACAATAGCGATAAAATTAGATTGAAATCTACGGCGATTAAGTTACCTGCATGGTTTTTACTCTAGTGTTACGTTTCCCACGGGCCTACTCAAATCAGCAGGAACTTCTCATCACAAGTAACAGCACCAGAATCTAGAGCACCACATTTCAGTTCACCTAAATTTCACCCGTGCTAAAGAAATTCTTTTCATTTAAAGTACCTTATGTGATTCGGGCCATGTTATGAAAAAGTCAATAATTAATTCAAAAGCTCTGGAGCAGTGTTTCTAACAGGTCTTTTCAGTTCTACAGATATATTTGTTCTTACTGATGGTTCACATGGAAAACAATGCACAACATTGCCTGGTGCATGATATTGTTTCATATTAATGCCTTCCATCTTCAAAACCTTACTGATGCTAACACATTTTTATTCATCCAAGACACCTCACTGATACTGCAGATGTATTTGCATGAGTAAAACCAACTCATGTTCATAAAATAGAAGCCTGTTTGTGCAGGTAGGAAAGCATAATTAAGTTTTCATGTTTTATTACTGTCTCCCCTCATTCACAAAACGTCTCCTCAGCTGGTGTATCAACCGGCAAAGCTCTGCTGCCTCCAATGCAGCTCTTCCAATTCACATCAGCAGACGATCTGGCTGTGTCCTTCACTTTAATGTGTTGGCATCATTTCCTTAGGATCTTTATTTCCCCCTAATTAGTCAGACAAAATCTATACATCACAAGAAGTGTCGGTGAAAAAAAAAATGAATTTTTCTCTTCCCCCCAATATAAAAAAGAAAAATAGAGCAGCTGTTCTTTTCAAATGAAACACTGGCAAATGAACTGGTGACCATCTTGTGTTTTTTGACAAATAAATTAATCAAATGTTAAATACAATATGATCTCTTGCTCTTTCACCTCCTACTGCTCTCACATACATCACACAACTTATTTACATTCCACCCTTACGCCGGTTCTGTGCAAATTGACTGGGTGCCACACCCAGCAATTAAAATTGACTCAGCTCACTACTTTTCATCATTAGAAAACTCCATGAACATTGGGCAGTTATATTTCATTTACTGCTTGATCAAACAGTTATGACAGCTTGCTAGGCTATTTGGATTTTCTACCATACCGTAGAAAAATCCCCAAATCATGCATTTTTATGGCGTAAATGCAGCCAGTTTTTTGGAAAGTACTTCTGTGCAAGACTTGGGATCCATCTTCACTAAGGATCCAGTTTTGCTGCTGATAGTGCTGACGGTGAGACGCAAAACTCCCTGTGTAGCTGAAAATGGGATAAACTTGTTACTGGATGGCTGGCCAGATAAGGTACTGAATTATAATGAGACTAGAGCATATGCCAACGGACTCTTACTCATGTAGATGGTCCCACTGACTTCAAGGAGAACATGCAGATTAGCGTCTCAGTAACGATTCCAGAGCGTGACCATCCAAAGGGGTTTTTTTTTATTCCAGATTGCTCCAAGAAACCCAACCCTCCGAGGACAGGTTCTGCCACCTTTCACATGATGAATAGTAGCACACTGGGACGCAATTCCTGCAGAGCAATGTCCTACCCATACTAATAGGGGCAGAATCATGACATATTTCTTAATGTTAATTTGGGGCCCAGTTACACCACTGTTAATCATGTTGGTGACCATTTAATCATGCAAATAATTGCATTGATTTCAGTACTCACATGAGGAAGTGCTCACCAATATTTGAAATGCACACTTGGGGATATAGCTTCACAATCCATTTGCATTTCTACGTGTAGCACAGTTAAGAGTTATATCATTTCAAAGGGAAAGCGGTCTAATTAATTTTTTCAGAGAGTTGTTTCTTGCAGGTGTTTTCTTGTCCTTGATTTAATAGACGCCCAGTGCTCCCCCTCCCCTTTTACAGCTTTAATGATACAATATTAAAAAAATCCAGATGACTGAAAATTGTACATTAGCTATAATTTCATGCAAGAGCTCTTTCAGTACTTCCATTCCATCAGATTAGAGTAGATGGATGACAAGTACTTTTTGTAGGTGGTTTTCTACCTCTTAATAATTTCCCTCTGTGAGTGGATCTGACATATAGGTAGATGTTCTGAACAGTTCATTATCTTTCCTCATATTCCCAAGTATGTGTGATACGTGTTGTTAAACAAACTCATCCCTATTTCAGCTTGACAGTGCCACGGGTTGAACTTTTGGATATGAATGCAAATCTAGCTTAAACAGAGAAGATGATTCCAAGCAATTTGAAAGTTGCTCATATGATAATTCGCTTAGCTCCAATACTATGTTCATATAGGACTCGGAAGCAATTCACATGTAAGTAACCCCTTCAAAAAAATCTAATATTCAAACTTAAATCGCGTTGTCAGTTCAGAATGTGACCTGTCTGGAAAATAATGTCTGGTTAAAGGATAACTAACGACCATCATGCCCCATGACCTGTTTACGGCAGAAGGTGAGCAGCATCTCCGGAAAGCACATCTACTCAGCGCAGCGCTGATTACAGTCAACTGCCTCTCTGACTGCGGCAGACTGGGTGACATTCTGTGTATCAGCCATTCAGGAATTTCTAATATATTGTGAAGATGACTTAAAATATTGGACTGAACGTAAATATTAATGACATGGCTTCACCGTTTGATCCTGCTGTTGGTTTTGTAATGTTAACAACTGTAATTCTGTTAATTTCTACTGACTGATCCAGCCTGGCAGAAGTGCACGGTTGTGCAAAGCCTGGACAACTCGAAGCATCAGTGAGGACAGTGTTACCTAGCCAGCAGTTAAAGCTGTGAAAGTATGAAAAACTGCTTAATTTAGCAAAATTTCTTTGTGTTAATCATATACATCATATCAATCCTTTCAAGGCACAGATGTCTCTTTGTGAAGAAATCTGTATTACATACAATGGGAGTCACTTGCAAGCAGGTGAAGTCCTCTAAAAGATCTTACTACGCTTGAGTCAGACTTTAACAAACAACTTGCCAGAAGACAACAGGAACATGGAATAATTGTGTGAAAGTGGTTTACACTCGATGTCAATGGGACAGAGGAAGAATACTGAGATTGAGAAGCACATGACTAAAAATAATCTGCTCTAACATGCTCGAACAATCAAGGCCCTGCAACAATGCATCGTGTTCAGCATTTTAAGAAGTAATAGGCATGATTTGGAGATACTGTAAAAGCTTTTTGAAAATGTCAGTGGGCCATGGTCTGGATTGATGCCATCCTCAAGTAGGGATTTAAATGGATCACTCTCAGTGTTGAAATTATTACAAAGAAGCATATATTTTAAGTCAGTTCTGTTTATAAAAGGTAACACTCAGATCAGTGTTTAAACAGCACCAGTGAGCTTTGTCTTGTTGCAAGATAATTTAAATTTGTATCAATAGATGTCTGATAATGAGAACTGAACCAGGAAGGCCCTGGTTTTGTTTTCCCGCATATTGTCAAAAATAGCCCTCTCTAATGGGTTATACTTATGTCCACCCTATCAATTTAGTCTTTGGCAGAATAATAGAGGGCAGGATGGAAAAACAACCCCTTGAATAAAAAAATCCCATGCACTAGGCAGCAGTTTTCTCTGCTTTTATCCTACTTCCATTTTAAGAAAATATAACTCTAAAAACCTGTAATGATGGTGACTCAGCTACCTCTCCAGGTGACTTATGCAGTAACTGAATTCTCCACAACGTGTTTTCTGTTCATACCTCACCTGGATGGCTTTTCATTTTAGTTTTTGACCGTGAACTCCTATGCTCCACAGAAAGCAGGCATTATTATCCTCCCTGAAGACTCTGAACTAATACTGCAACACTAACATATGACTTCCATCCATCACTTGTCACATCCTCAAACAGGGATTATGACAATGAATTATAAATAATGAGAAATCCTTGTACACCACACCTCTTTATAAATAAAAAATGAACTTTCTTTTGGGTTGTTCTCTCTCTGGGACCAGACTGAGATGTTCTGACCACCCCTTTATCTGCCTTGTCCTGCTGTTTAGAAGTCCCATCAAAAGTCTCCTGAACATCTTGCTTATGAGGCCATTCCTACTCCCCTTATATACAGCCTTTTGTTATTACATATCCTTTGGTTATTATATATCTTCTTCCCCTGCTGACAGAGACAAGACCACTCTTGTCTTTGAATATTCCTTCCACTGAGGTTCTGTTTCTTTTGCAACACTCTCTTCTCCAATGAGGATGCTAATTTTCCCCTTTTTGCCTTCCGCAGCAATTCTGCAAATTCCTGATTCACATCACAACTTGCCTCTACTTCTTTAGTTACAAAAAATTCCACAATCATATTTTCATTTTGAGAAACAGATTCACAATAATAAAGTGCAAATGAAGTATAATTTCAGGTAGTTTCTGCTACACTTAATGGGCACTAGGTACCGAGCTTTTACATATGACAGGCTTTTGCACTTAAGAAACGGTAGTGTTTCTTTGTAAAAGCTTGTGCAACAGCACTACTTGTCCTTTCTCATGCGGTGTTAAGTAGCAGAGTGTCCTTTTAAATTACTAGAACTGACTAGAAAAATTCCAATGTTCATTTAAAATAGGGTTCCTTACAACAGGCATTTAATGTCATGGACTTACTCATACACAGTTGTCCATCCATTTTCATCGCTTTTGGTTGCTAAAAGCCCCGTGTTTCCAGGATATGTCATCAGAGCCAGGTTGTAACCTTGGGCATAAACTCTTTTCAGAACCCCATTGCTGCTTATTGTCAGCCAGTACACCTGGCCCCCCGGCACCACGACCCACAGGGGCAGCCCACTCGTGTCTCTGCGGATGTGAACGGAATTCCCATTGCTGCTGGTGATGGTGCCAATATCCCCTTCCCCGCTGTAGGTGAAATTGTAAATGTAGTCCCTCGTTATGAGGTTCAGCGTGTGCAGGTGGGTGCCATTGATGGTGAACTGATACAGTTCTTGGTCCGCTGGCGATGCAATCTCATACATATTCGTGTCACTGAGGTGAGCCTTGTTTCGGCTGACTGCACGGATGCGAACATTGCCAAGGTCTGCTACGTACAGTGTGTCATCAGGAGAGACTGCTAGAGAAGAAGGTGCTTTCAGCTTTGCATCTTTGGCATATCCACCATCACCTAGAGGAGAAATGGTAATTTTAGTAATCTGTAATGTCCATAATTAAGCTGATCCCCATAGCCTGACACATTGCTTCTCCTCAGTATCATTTACAGGTCAACAAAACAGTATCTTCTTCCAACTAATTAAATCTATATTATCTAAGGCCGGTGAAATTCTAAATCAGTCTCAGTGAAGACAAACAAGAATATAAATTATTATCTAATTTACACCATTTTTGCTAAGGCCAAAACCCTGCTGCTCAGGAAAGCATTAATGGCAAAATTGTGAAAGAAAAAAACCCATGACACCTGAAGTTTCATTCCCTACTATTTGTCTGTTGGCATGTAGTTAAAGTAGAATTGTGTTATAAATAAAGGGAACATAAACCCCAGTAATTCAGCTAAAACGACACTGAAGCAAAGATTAGTTTATACTTACTAAAAACTCAACACTGCAGGAAACCAAACCAAGAATAATAGTCAAAAAGGGCCTTGAGAAACCACCCCTTCCAGTATCACTTGATAATTGACTTTGTTTGTATATTCTAAGGTTTGAGGAGGATATTTGCATTATCATGGGCTGTATACGCATATCAAAATGACTTCACATAAGCAGGATTTTCTGTAACTAGCAAGAAAGCATATTAAACCTCACTCTTAGAGAAGAACACATTACTGTTTGTATTGCTCCCTTTCTCCTGACTGACAAATGAAATTTGGTGGAGATTTTGAGCACACCCTATGCTTCCTTGGAGATGGACAAATTAGCTGGTCTTCTGACCCTGCCTTTCACCAGCCCAGCACTGGCACAATCATTAGATTTGCCACAGTTTTTAATTTTTCAGCACTGAGGGCAGTTTCCCTCAGAAGGAACCCTGAACAGGATCCTTTCCAGCACTGGTCCACCACAGCTGTAACTGAAGCTGGCAGCACTTGGCAATGCACATGAAGCTTTGATTATCATTACAACACTGGGTCAGCAACCCACCTTCTCTGAAAGACCATTTACATTTTTTTGTCTCCATTCTTGACATACTTAATGTTTTCTTGTGAGTAATTAACCTTTTACTTGAAATGGGAGGCTCAAGAATTATGATGACATTATGGAGCTGAACACAGTGGTTCTTAGAGATGACAAGATGACAACGTACTGCACACCTCTGTATACAGGAATGCTGTCCTTTGTCCTGTTATGAAATATGTTTATAAGAAAAAAAAAAAAGCCACGATGTGTTTTGGTGCATGCAGGAGAGAAGAGCTGTGTTGCTGAGAATGTCCAGTGGCGCAGTGCAGGCCTGGCACTGGCTGTTCCAGTGTAAAACACACAAAGAAGAAGAAATTCTGAACATTATGTGTTTGCATCATTTTGCTGGTTGTGCAGCTTGACACAAGCGATGAGAAAGCATAAGCTAGTGTTTTTCACTGGATGTGAAACACCTTGGTACTCTTCTTGGTGAGAAGGGCTGCCTGATCCAGTAGCATTTAGCTGCAATCTGCACTGGGGTTGGTACCATCTTCAACACGGGCAAATGTAGCTGACACAGAAAGGCAGACTTGGAGCTAATTTTGAATGGTGCATAATCTCTGTATCAAAAGAGGAAAAGCTAAGACTACCCTGAGGTTCCTCCAGTGCCAAGTGGAAGACTCACATCTCTATATCCAATGCATTAAATCCACAAAGAGCTGCTGATAAGGTTTTTGGTTTTCCAAGGAAACTGAATCATTGTTTGTCTCTCCCTCCCCTTGTCACTTTGCTGATCTGCAGCTGTGCCAGGGGGTCTGAACAGATAAGAGACAGGAAACAACTATCATCGCCTTACCTGAAAAACAGTCACAATTAGGATCAATCTTGCAGTCACAATCTGACGGGGCTCCAGCGATTATAGAGATCTCACCATTGGTTGTGACCTGTTGTATACGGTTGATCTTTCTTTCATCTGTCTCTGCAATGTAGAGTATCCCGCTGTGAGATACAGTGATCGCCCTGGCTGACTCCAGGGTTGAATGGATGGCCACCTTGCTGACGATGAAGTGGTCGATGCCTGGCACCTGGCAGTGAATGGGGCGCCCCGCAATAATTCGCACACGCCTGTTCTCAGAGATCTGCAGGACAATGTTATTGTCCAGGACATACAGTGAATTGTCTAGAGGGTTCACTGTGAGGTCTGTTGGCCACTCTAACCGCACCTGGAAAAACAAAATTAAGGGTAAGGTGGGAAAAAAAAAAAAGAAAAAAGAATGATTAAGACAGTAAGGCAGTTTCATTCGACCATCTCTGACAGCCATGCCATCAAGGCACTTGGTGGATTCACCCAGCACTGCTTCTCTAGAAGGTACCTTTAATTGGGTTTGGCAGAAGAAGTTTCAACAAGCATACTCTTTTCTGAGGTCGAGGTCCAGCATGGAACAAAAGTTGATTTGAAAAGTAATTTAGCACCCTCTAAGAGGTATTTGCACGAGTCCATTAGGTGGGAACTTTATTATACCTATGCAGTCATGCAAATAAAAACACACATTTCATGTCACGCAACATCAGCCAGAAAATTTTCCAGGTCTGAATGTTATTGTTTCAAGGTTGCAGTCAACACTGGCAGAGTGGAAAACAGTTAGAGGTTGTCAATGTCCTAACACTTTAATTGACTGTTAGTACAAAAGGAAAATGACATACTAGAAGAGTATGACACATTTCCACAATTTATTTACGAAACAAGAAATATTAATGACTTATATGCCATAAGAAATATAAGCTCGTTAATTCTTTGTAACATAATAATACACCAATATATCACACTTCACAGGATACAATAGCCAAGCCGCAATTACTTATAATGATTTTGCTTTGTGAACTCAGTATTTCAGTCATGGATTAAGTAAATTCTTCATATTTAAGGTTAGCTGTTTGCCTTTTTCCATGCAGGTGAGAGTGCCAACCAAGCAAAGCTTCCAAACCACACTGGAGGAACTGCTAGAAGAATGACCTCACTCATCTGATACCTGTTGCATCAGGATCTGGAGAAATTAAACATGCTCCCAGTTAAAAGTGGGGCAGCCTGTCAACCTGAAAGACAACCAGTACGGAACTGCTGATTGTAGCGCGTACTGGCCAGAGCTTCAAATTCCTCCTCCTGAGAAAGCTCCATAGGCAGCGTGGGATCGCTGAATTGGGAAACAACAACCGCGTAGACTGGTCCCTCTCGCCAGCTAATGGCCAGTGGAGGATTTGGACTGCAGCTTGTCTGTGGAAAGGTCAGAGAACAACTGAGCCACCAAGACTGCAAGACAGCCTATTTTTGTCTGTCTCAGGATGCTTTGCTTGTTGTACTTCGTGAAGAGATGGCTGCTTTTCTCTGAGTGGAATTCTTCTGGACTAAATATTTCAATCATCAGAAGAGAATAAATACCAGGCTAAAACGTAATGGTTTTATATGCTTTATATGTCACAGAAGCTTCTATTATTTCCTTTACTGATTCTGTTGCTGGTTTTGCTCATTTTTCCACTGTGCTAATTAAAAGATCTATGAGTGTAGAGACTGCAGATGCTAACACAATGCTCAGCACTGAGGAATAACATATGGTGGAGTGTGTGGCCATCGCAAGCCACCTGCTCGCCTGGGGTCAGCTCAGGAACCAGGCTGGAGGCCAAGTCTCTCCCTTTCTCGAGCACCAGTATTTCCTGAATAATTTCATTTCCAGAAGTACATTGCTGGTTTGATAATTGATGTTTTAATAAAGCGAGGGCATTGCGGCTCCCGTGTCTCGCCCTGTGTGGTTATGTGGTGCACCACACAATCATGAAGGCTCACAGAGTAATTTAATTCCTCCTTGTGCCCAGTCCATTTTACTAGACAGCGTAATAACTGGCATTAAGACTAATGCTGTTGGGTTTAAGATCTCTTCTGAACCAGGTGGTAGAGTCCTTCCGAATGATGATAAATGTGGTGAAACAGTTGGAAGCAGAGTCCTCCCATAAAGGTGCTGATTTCTGTGGTGTGTGAGACTGCCCAGATTCTACCCGCTGTGCTAGGGCCGGTTTACACTCTGCTGTTAGCTCATGTTTCAGCTGGGAATTCACTGGGACACCAAATAAAACTCTTTAGTTAGCATAAAAATCTCTACAAGGCTATCTTCAGGAAACTTGGAAAAAAACATACTTGGAATGTACCTTTAATGCAGAACATTTGATTGCTCTATCAAAGTAAATGGATTATTTTTAATGGGAAACAGACACCTTCAACTTTAACGGTCTCCTTCACAGATTGCTCTGCTATAAAAATAATCTTTGATTCACTGTAACTAGATTATTAGTGATAAAAACTTTGGGCCGAAACTATCTATTTTTGCCATAATGACTCTGCACAGCACCTGCCATGTGTTAATAGCTGGCGTTCCTTCGTGGACCAGCCACACTGCCTTTGCCCAGTGAATAATTTGAATTCCTCCCACTGGGTGGGTATGCCTGGTCTCTTGCAGATAAACAGGGGCTGGTTTGGGCCAAAACAACTTTTTCTCTGCTTGATTTAAGGCTGATTTGGTTTACTGAGATAGAATAAACTTCTATGCAACTGTCCATTTCACTTGCAGCAATGCGCTTAAAGCTTAGCCTTAACAGCTGTTAACTGCAAGCACATTTGCTTTCACAATGATCACATCTGTAAATCTAGCGGTATTATGGTAAAAATAAATAAAATTTTAGTTGAGAACATCTAAACAATTTTGGTTACTACACCAGAACCTCTGCCTAGCTCTCTGCTCTGCAAAGCTCACAGAAAGTATGGCTACAGCTTCTCCTTCCTGGGTTTAAAGCGGTCATGGATGTATTAATGGTTTAATCCCAGGTGAAATATTAAAGCTAGCATGTACCTGTCTGGAGACTGCAGCACAAAAACCAGCTGCTGCTCACTGCAAGCTTGTGCTAGTGCAACTGGAGGGGAAAAAAAGGTGAAATAGGCCAATTGAAAGTAAACATACACACAAATCCCTGAGCATTCCTAATCTGAAGAGGAATTTCACAGATCTAGAAAAAAATCTGCACTGTTCTTGTCGGGGTGAGACTTCAAGGCATCTTCAACTGGTGTAAGCTGAGGCTGCTGCAGTCCCAGCCCATCCCCTCCGCCAGCACAGCCCGCAGCAGCGAGGCCAGTGTTTCTGTGCTCCTACAGAGAGCAGGTTCAGGACAGTTTGCTGGCTAAAAGCTAATCACCTAAATCAGCTTAAGCTGAAGTGTAACTGCACCCTCAGGTTCACTGTTACCTTGAAAAGTCACCGGCTGTTTCTTTTCTTTTAAAGCAAGCTGCCCTCTGGCAGGTTTCTGTGACCAACCCATCAGTTGTACTTCATTCAGAGCCAATAAACATATTACAGAGACACGCTGCAATTCTCATCAGATACGACTGTGCCGATTAAAAAGTTTTTCCAGACAAAACCTCAGCTAGGATTAGAATATTAAATCAGTTAATATAATCTTTAATTTGAAGCACTACTTCATAAGCCCTGTAAAAAGTCCTCTCCCATTTATGTATATTTTTCTTGTAACTCATAATTGGGCCAATTGCAAGTGTTTTTTCTTATATTCAACAGGTTCTTTTTTTGAGCAGTGTACAGAAATGGCATTGCCAATTATTCCATTATAAACCAACAGACAAGGTTTGTTGAGTAGCAGTCAGTACCTCACATTCTTCACACACTGAAATTTTCAGGTGACAATTCTGGTTTGGTTCACTGGAGGCTGAGTACATGCAACGAAAATCACTGCCGAAACAAGTGAACCCTTGAGCAATGAGACCTTTTGCATGTAAGTATTAACGTGTCAACTTTTCTGGGAATTCAGCATTTAACTGTCAAGATAAAGGCTCCAGCTATATCTAATAATCAATCTCTGGTTTGAGAAGTGCAAAATTAACACCTACTGGTCTGGCTTTCTAATACTTTTTTTCATGTCAACTGTTCTGGAAAACGCAAAGTGCACTCAGGTGGCTTCAGTTTAAATGAATTTTCACTGGGAGATCTACAGTTAGGTAGTTAAATAGCTCTGAGACCCGAAGGGTATTTTTTTTGTTTGTTTCTTTCTTGCAAAATATGCATGTGCTTGTATAACCGTCTATCTACCTACCTATCTGGTTTTGAAATATTAAAGTATTTTTCCCACAGCAAAGCTTTACAACTAAATAAGTAATGTGAGTTTTTTGCAAAGTAGCACTGATAGGAGGGCCTGCACTTACATATTTCTTAAACATACACACCCGCACACGTACACACATTTAAGTGTCAGTTTGTGAAGAATACTGTTTCACTTTCGGTTTTGACCATATGGCTAAAACTTCCTGCACATTTTGCATGACATTTTACGGCTGTGTTATTTTTGGTACTATTTTAAACAAATCAGATCAAACAAATTCTACCATTCATATCAAAGTAAGAAAAGTAAAGAGGGAAAAATTTATCCCTGTCTGCAGATGCAGGTTTCAAGAGCTTAACTGTTTGGTTGCGGGGGTAAATTTCACTGGGATAAGTTTCATTTATCATGGATTAAAAGAAGCTGCATAAATCCCTAAAAAGGCTTCACCATCGCTTTGATTTCTTGCCATGCATTGCGTGTCTACTTTGATTCCATTTCATGTAGTAGCATGAAATTCATGCCAAAATTTTTCTGATAGTCCTGATGGATTACTTCCTATCTGTACTGCTCAGCTTCAAGTACTTCTGTTTATGCTACCTTTGCCTTCATTCAGCTCTATGATACGCATTTGCAGACCTGATCGTAAAACCCTCCATACCTCTCTTTTGCTGCTAACTTCCTTTTTCATCTCCTCTTATTTATACTCACTTCAGCTGTTGTTTCCAGGCCAAACCCTTTTACTCACTGCAACGTCCTTCTAAACAGCATTTTTCTTTCTTCCCACCCCAACCCTTCTTTCTCCTTCCTTCTGCGAGAGAAATGGCTCCGAGGAAGGACTCACGCAGGCGGTCCATCAGGAGTGAGCGTGTAGTTTAGAAGGCTGAAGGAGACCGGTTCTGCTTCCCTGAACTTTTTACAGGATGTCTCCCTACATGTATTTCTCTCTATTTTCTCACAGTTGACAACCATGGATATTTTTTCATCTGTTTCTGTCAGTTTGCTCTCACTTCTGGGCTCTTTCTTTTGTTGACACTGACACTGTCAGCTCCTCTCAGCAGCTTAGCTTCTTTCTTAATGGCACACCAAGACACAAGTCAGCTCCTGCGGTCTGACACCGGGGAACCCTTCCCCGCGGTGGGATTATAGCCTTCCCCCACGCCGGAGGAGCCTTTGTTTCTCATGCTCCTGATACTGCACATTATAAAATTCAGAATTACACAGTTCAGCTGTAGCAGTCCCTCTAAACTTCACAAATGTTGCGCTCTCTGCATTCATCGTTCCCCAGTGAAAAACCCAAATAAATGAGTTTTGCAGCCTAATGACCGTTGTTTTCTACCCTGGTCTGGGAAAGCAGCTGTGGCACATTTAGAGATGCAGCTCAGAGGTCTGAGGCCACCAGTTCTCCAGCATCACGGCTCGGGCAGTCTCCCCGCCAACCTGCCTTTGCCGTCAATGATTTCCAGCGGATGAGGGACCCAGCGCAGGAACGCGAAGGCAAGGCACCACTCCAGCGGTTTTCACTGCTTGTCCTCGCTTCGCTTGCCATAAGATTCGCTATGCTCTCACTTTCCAGCTCTCTTCTTGTTTCATAATTTCTTTTTTATGATTTTTTTTCTGCTTCCCAACTTCGAAGACTGTATGAGGAATCTTGGGTCTACTAAATCGATAGGAAAAGTTGATTTCTATGGGGACAGGTTTCATGCTGTCTTTAATTAATAATAGAGGGAATATTATCCAGAATCACATAAGCCCATTGACTATGAAAATAAATGAGACTTAGCCTCCTAAGCCCTTTAAGTCTGTTTAAACATGGTACCCGTGATTTATACAGGCTATGAAAGAAATACTTTGTTAAATGCTCAGAAGGAATTAACAAACTATTTTGAGCAGGTTGGTACCTCTGAGAGCAGGAATCTTAGACTCTTCAATTAAAATATTCCAAAATAGACCATGAATTTGAACCTAACCCAAACATGTCTCCAGCGCTGGAGTGGGAATAGAAGTCCTCCAAACATACCGTTGCAGTTAATTTGCACGGCCAAAAGGAGGGAGCGGGACCAGGTGGAAATCTAGCTAACAACAGGACTGTTTCCATTTTGCCTCACTTTCTAACTTGTGCTTCCAGGTCCCACACATGTCAGATGAGGCGGCACAAGAGTAAGGTTCCATAAATCTTAATAAATCTCTCACTAGTTTTGGCTTCATCTTTCCATTTTGGGCTCAGAAGCTCTGGATACAGAAAGCCAGCGTGCTGCCAATGCAGAAAAGGTGGGAGGAAGATCTTGAAAAGCTTTAATTGAGAGAGTAATTAAAAGCCGTTTGAGAACAGTGGAGGCTGGAGCTACTATGTTATGGTGTCTTTTGCTTCCAATAACTACTGAGGTTCATAAAAGCATCTGGCCTCAAAACTGAGAGGAAAAGAGGATATATAGAAATGAAATTTCCAAAACTGAAAAAAGCAAAGAAAGTGAAAGCCCTGCCTTTGGCCAACGCCAGCCGCTGTGAATATATCACCCAAATACTCTGACTCTGCCCTGAATCCTGAGTCAAACTCAAAATTAAAATTTAAATTAAATTCTTGAAATTAAAACTTCCTGCAGATATGTGCCCAGGAAACTGTCTCCGACACCAGCACCGCTCCTCAGGGAAGCGCTCCCCTGACGCCAGGGCTGGGCAGAAAGTGAGACCGGGGGAAGTGAAGGATGAGGAGCCGCTGCCGGGAGGTTGCCAGTCGGGCATGCAGGAGCCACAGCTGCATCAGGGCTGCAAAACACATTCCGGCAAGGATCAGAACAAATGCTAACTCCATGGCTTTCACAAGAAAATGCAAATTCACTTCTGTGACTTAAGCTTTCCCTTAAGAGTTACACCATTAAACTCACAAACACAATTTCTGCAAGTGAAAGAAAGAAGGATGGGAAAAATAGATGTTCTGCAATTCAGGTTTATGGCAGGGCATCTTAAGAATCATAGAATCATTTAGGTTGGAAAAGAATCTTCTATGGCAAATTCCTACAATGATACACAATTCAATACCAATAGCTTTTCTTAATCCATTGTAAGAGTGAACTAATTCTTTACTAAACTGTAGCAGAGTGTTAAAGCAAAACAACTATAGAAAATTTTGATTTTTATCTTTAAATTATACATATTTTTTTCACATGGATATAAAAAATTCTAGGCAGAAAAAGCAACTGAAGTAACTCGAGTCCTTACTTTTACAGAAATTATAGAATCATAGAATCATTTGGGTAATTAGTACCAAGATTAATTGTTATCACCACATGACTTTCTGGAACTAATTTTTCACAAGTATTTACATAATAGATATTTCAGCTGAGCAAAACGAATGCAATCTAACTAGCTATCATCTGCATTGAAAGCAAACACATACTGCTGTTAGACTTCAAAAAGCTAATAAAAAAAATTAGGTACCTTGCATTTTGCAGAACAAACAAGACAACTGCATTCCATGCAGCGATCCTTCTATGTGAGTATTTACGTTGATTAGATATTCGCAAGAAAACGCACTGGAGGGTGTTTGATTCTAGTCTGAGACTGTAAGCAGGCACTCTGCTTTAAATTTATGTCAGCTAAAGGCATCGGTTACTGCTGTGATGCATATTTGGATACGCATTATCAGACTGTGCCAGAAAAACCTACAAGGATAAAGTTTAGGGCTAACGTTTTTTTCAAGCAAAATTCAAGAAATACCGCTCAACTAAATAATGTATCTCAAGCTTGGGATGGATACAACTTGGCTGTAAAAGGAGAGGCACTCGGTTTTCTTGCCTTCCAAAAAGGCTCTAGACAAAGATTTTAAAAGTCCATCTGAAATTAGGTTTCCAACAATTTCTAATCAGCTGAATAAAGGTTTTGATTTCCAGTAGCTGAGCTCTAGATCTAGAAAGGCATAGAAAGGCTCCAGACCTAGAAGGGCTCAGGAAAGCTGTACAAAGCCTCTTGCAAAACAGCAACAAAAAAGGGGTGGGGGACAGGGACGTGCAGGAGGCCCTAGAAGGGGTCCCTGGAAAGTTCTGTATTCAGAAAGGGCCCATAAGGGTGCTGGATCTAGAAAAACCTGCTGAGCTAGAAAGGGCTGCAGAAGTGCTAGGTAGGCTCTGAGAAAAAGCTCTACAAGGCTTCCAAACCATCCCAGGAAAAAGATCTAGTGAGTCTCTAGACATGCTCCAGAAGCTACGTGTCCTGGTTTCAGCTGGGATAGAGTTAACTTTCTTCCTAGTAGCAGGCATAGTGCTGTGTTTTGGATTTAGGATGAAAATAACGTTGATAACACACGGATGTTTTAGTTGTTGCTAGGTAGTGCTTACACTAGTCAAAGACTTTTCAGCTTCCCATGCTCTGCCAGCGAGAAGCTGGGAGGGGGCTCAGCCAGGCCAGCTGACCCAAACTGGCCCAAGGGCTATTCCATACCATACGGCATCATGGGCAGTATAGAAACTGGGGGGAGCTGGCCGGGGGGCAGCAATCGCTGCTTGGGAACTGGCTGGGTGTCGGTCAGCGGGTGGTGAGCAATTGCATTGTGCGTCACTTATTTTGTATATTGTTGTTGTTGTTATTATTATTATTATTTTCCCTTCCTTTTCTGTCCTATTAAACTGTCTTTATCTCAACCCAGGAATTTGACTTTTTTTTTCCGATTCTCTCCCCCATCCCACTGGGGAGGGGGAGAGTGAGTGAACAGCTGTGTGGTGTTTAGCTGCCTGCCGGGTTAAACCACAACACTATGGATGCCCCCCCTTCCCCGCTCCAAAAAAGTTCTGGATTAGAAAGGCCCAGATCTACAAAGGCACTAGATGTCTTCACAAAGGCTCTCAACATCTCTAGCAAAGTTCTAAATCTCTGGATCTCAGGCTCTCAGCAATTTTTAGACCTAGAAAGCAATAGAAATCTCTAGACAGTGGAAGATCTAGAAACATCCTTTTAAAATGTCTTTTCTTTATTCCTTCAGACCAAATCCAAAAAGACTGAAGCAAATAGCATAAATTATACAGTCCTTCTGGATGGGAGCATACAAAAATCATTTCACAACGAAATTAGTTCCTTATGACTAGGCTACTTATACCAAGTTTCAACCATTTGCCCTCCCCTGCTTCCCCAAATTTTTGGCATACCCTTCATGAGCCACCCAACACACTTATTATAGTTCATAGTAGTAACAGCAAAAACCACATTGGTTTTATTGTCACTATTGATATGGACACAGAAATAGAACTCTGAACTGGCAAGAAAAATAGAAGAAAAAAGAAATACATATGGATGGAGGACCTAAAGGGTTTTACATCATATCATGACTTTCCCCAGTTCTCACCAGAGACAGCTACACGCTGTTCAGTTTTCCATTTTGCTTTGAGCAGTTGATTGAACGGCTATTGAGTGATGTTCAGACATTTACGATTTTCCTGCAATGTGACCTACATTGCTAAACTTCATAAATTTATTCTCCAAGGCAGTGTATCATTTTGCATGCCATAGCCGTCCCAAAGGAATCTATCAGCAGGAGACGAGGCCCAGTTTGTAAAAGCTGAATGTCCTTCAGACATTTTTAGCTAATTTGTTTGTAAATGTGAATGTTATTGTCAGAGTAACATACTGCCTAAAATGGCGCTCTGTCATTCTGTTTGCGTCTCTCTCCGTGGCCTAAACTTCATAAAGCACAGCTGTAAATGTAACCTCTGTATGGCACCCTACAAATGGATACAACCACTTGCTGTCTTAACATTTGCATTTTTTTTTCCTCCACTGACACAGTGTCTTTTCATTTTTTTTTTGCTTGGCAGAAACAAGGGTAGAAAAGATGCTGGAGCAAACACGGTATCATGAAGAGAGGAAATGAGGCATTCTTAGCTGTCACTGCCCAGGCTGCAGCTCCTGCCATGCTACTTTCTGTGGTTGTCACAGCTTACTTTCGTTTGACTTCAGCAGCTTGTGAGCATAACTCAGTCCTAATAACAATACTGGAGATATCACTAATACCTCCAAAGCAACACTTCTTGGTACTAAAACCTTTTCAGTCTTTGTTTATAACCAGCTTTGAGACCTGCAAAGTACCCAGGCGGCAAGGGCACAACACCCTCTGGAGTTCCCTTGTGCTGACATACTTCAAAGTCCTTCCCTTTGTAAGCTGTTATTACTACAGTGGTGTTTTGACAGGATTTGCAGACTTTCAGGTTCCCCTTAGCACCTGGAGCAAATTGCAGGCCAGAAGCATCACTGTGCTGGCTTTTTTGACCCCCGACTTCTGCCTGTTATTGCGGTGCAATGCTTTCAGTCATACAACCATGCCCACATTTTCTTTTACAGCTTTCCAATGCAGCAGCTATGTAAAATTTCAATGACCTGACAACAGAATTAAATGCCTATATCGCTTTTTTTCACTTACACTGGTTTTACGCCTTTATTTCTGTATGCTTTCTCCTGATCTGTGCTGTCGTGAAGGCAGACCAGGAGTCCAAAGACCAGTCCTCACTCCTCTAAGATGTAGGACAATCTTCCTCTGACCTAATCAATGCAATAATTTCTATCCTGGCAGCGTGCAACATCTCTGCAGGAAGGACACCACCACCTCTGGTGACTGCTGCCTCAAACCTGCCCTGTACTCCAACTCCAGACTGTTGCCAGCCCATTTGGTCTCCCTCCCCCTAATGCTGTGCAACACTTCCAAATGCCCAGATCAGAATACTCTGGGCAATATGAAAGGCTTGGAATAGAGGCAGGAAAGACAGCTCCACATAAAGCTTGGTTATTATTGTTATTCACTTTGTAACACACAAAATCTGTTGCATCTGTGGGAGGTCCTTCACCCCACAGATGCGTGAAGGTTTGGCTGGTGAGAGGAGAGCAACATACATGCAGTACCAGCCCTGACAATCTTAAAAAAATATGGCTAATGTAGGAGTTGCGTCCACCAAAGCACATATTTCTTAAATCACAGGCAGGCCTTGTTATTAGTGGATGTGGATAAACAACTGGATTAGAAGAAAAGGAGGGGCATTGTCTCCTCGGCCTGCCTCTGCATGTTCCCATCAACATCCACATTCCTTTCCCAGCAGACCTTCTTGGGGCTTGGATTTTCTTTTTTCAGGGACCAGCTTTCACTACCCAATTACTTAAGGCAGCTCTGCAGTATAAGTAGAAACCACATATATATATGTATATAGACATAGTTATATATGCATCTATAGGTATATATTATTTGTATACATATTCTTCACGCATACATTTTGTCCACCATGTCTCCTCAACAAATGAAAACAGTCAGATGTAGACACTGATACGTCTCAACCCATTGCAGACTCCCACCAGTCTGGCGAAGCTGCGCTAAACATTTTCAGCAGTGTAATTCAGCACAGCAGACACAAGGCCTCTGCCACAAATAACTCATCGGCTAGACTCCATCGTACTGAAACCATATTTAAATGAGAGAGATAATCAAAGGCTACCTGCGCATAAAGAATAAAAAGGTAAGTTGGTTGCTTGGGAAAGACTGACAGGAGAGCCTCGAAACGAGCCAGGCTTCTTAGCTGGGAACCCCTTCCCCGGGGAGCTAAAAGAGGATCAGGTGTTTGGGGAGCTGGGCTGTGCCCTAGGGCCTTGGCCGGGTGAGGACGGTGGGCGAGCTGGAGGAAGCCCGGGGGTGGCAGGGCAACTTGGATGTGTCGGTATTGCTGAGTGGATACGTACGGGGGCTTTGTGCCCACGCAGACAGCATTTGGTGAGCATGGGGGTTTCTGTTAGTTGCGAAGGTGCACCTGAGAGCAGCCAGGGCTGAGCTGCTACCTTCTTGCCAGCCACCCGATTTCTTCCTTCTTGCAATTTCTCATTAGAAACAAATGATTAAAAAAACAATTTAGATCTGGCTCTGTATAGCAAAAAGTAAGAGAAAAGTCATGAGCAGAGGCCTGTCATGTCTCTGTCACTCCACCATCAAGTGTCTAACACTCCCTGCCTCAACATTCAAAGAAAAGGATACAATCGCTGGAAGAGTTGATTAAAATGCACATAGTCTTTTACTCAGTAGTAATGCATTATTTATGGCAGATAATTGAAATAAATTGGTGTTTTGCAGGTGACCAATATAAAAAGAGCACTCAGGCTTTAAGGAAGAAATTGCACTGTGACTTCATTGCATGCTATCTTGCTTCTATGACTAATATTTCAAATTCAGTGATAGAATAATTTGATTAGAATATAAATTAGCTGTGATGAAACCATCCTGCTTTCTGTTTGATATTCTAAAAATCACATTATACACCTACAAGTTTGATTCATGAGCTCTCACAGACTTTTTTCCACCTGAGATCCTAATCCTATGAGCCTCTTTTCTCTCAGTTCCTGTTAAAGAGAGGCTACTTAACCTCTCCTCTACCCCTGGGAAAAGATTATTTTATCTTCTACCCAAAGATCCTTTTTTAAAAAGGCTTTCAGTTTGGTTTTGCTTCAAAGTATGGATACTAGTGACTGCTTGTTCCTTCATATGCTATTATTTTGTATAGGCTTATGGTTTCCAAAGACTAACACTTAATTACCTGGGGAGGGGGCTCATTTTTGAAAAGATGCCTCAGCAAAGGCTCTGTCCATTACCTATTTTGGTCTGTTTTTCAGAAACAAATACATTCTCTTAGGATAGAGCTGCTCCTTGCTACATGCTTGCCACTCACCACCCTCTCAGTTAAGCTTGGAAAAGCACCCAGTGAGAAGCGCTGGTTCCACTGAAGTCAGTGGCAAACCAGTTGCTGATCTTGTTGGGGCCACGATTTCCACTCTAGTTAGCTTCTCTGGTACTCCAGCAAAGCCAGAGAAGAAAGGACGTGAAATTAAGCAGCAGAGTGAAAAGAACCAGAGAATAAGACAACTTTATACTGGAAAAAAAGAACAGCTTTTCTGGGCTCCTTCATGCAGCAAAAATTAGAAAAAAAAATAATAAAGATCTTTTGTAAAAAGAAAAAAGCTCTGAAACTCTTCTGTAAGGGAAGACCACAACTAAAAATTAAAGGGCCTATAAATTGTCATTTCTGCTTTGTGAGCTTTTTGTTCAGCGATTTCACGAATACACATAAAACATGTTTCTGCAAAGCACTGAAAAACACAGTTCAGAGATTTGGAATATTTATGAAACATTAATTACACATAACTAGAACAGTGTATCAAAAGCCTCACACAGGTAGAGGACTAAAAGTAAATCGACAGCAGGGGTAGTTATGCAGTATTTTGCTACAGTGAAAACAAAGTTGTTGCTTTTTGATGGCATTCAGCGCTCTAACACAATTAGAATATTACACATCTAGTGTTAAAAAAAGCCAATGAGAAAGCTTTTTGCGCTTTCTGCTCTTACAAGAATGCAGTACGTACTGTCGGGTATGTGGAGAAACACCTAAAAGGATAGTGTCTTCCTCCGACCTGCAATACTAATTAATTAATTGGCTCCCTGTAACCCTGCAGTTCCTTTGTGATTTCCTACTCTCAACCTGGCTTAAAAGTACTTCAGCCTAGAATCAGTTTGGTTTTTATACTGGCAGCTCGCTCCCCCTGTTTCTCACCCGTTCATCAGATCATATTTTTGTCTTTCACATTTTCCTTTCCTGCCTCCAAACGTACGCAGTGAAAGTTCTGTTCAGGCTGTGCTTGCTCCGATGAGCCGACCCTCATTGCTGCTTTCAAGTGAGGTCACCATGTCCCGGGAGCTTTTTGTTCTGCTCAAAAGGCTTCCACAATGCCACTGAAGCATATTGCGCCTGTGCAGATGCCGGTGGGGAGTGCCCGCAGCACTTGTGACTGCGGGACCAATGTCAGTGTTTCCATTTTTGAGCTATATACTAAATTTTCAAGCAATTCTGCTCATCTTTAGTCCTGCTTCCCAGCATTCTGTTTCTCACTTCACTATTTCAAGTAGGTAATCAACAGCATTACTTCCTGCTCTCTCCCCTCTCCTCCATCATTCAAAGTAGGCTGTCCAGGACGTGGCATTCTTGCCATGTGTGGGTTGCCTTTAAACCCTGTTCCAGAAATCTGCCTTTTAATTTGACCCATGCAAGCAAATTGCCTATGTAAGTAACACTTCCACATTTTTATAAGGGAGCAAAACATTTTGCAGTGTCACTGAAGTTTATGTGAAGCAACACAGTATAGATGGTTCCCTCATGTGGAGAACTGCTGAACAAAAGCTGATGAAGAACAAATGTCAAGAAAAAGTCTTCAAACCAGACCTTTCATTTTGGAACACAGCAGTGACAGTTATTAACATCATCAATCAGGCTGGAGCTATTGCTTTGGCACAGACTCATGCCCAGTGGGACTGACATCAGCACAAGAACAAGGCCATGGTTACAGGCTAAGAGAAAGCTCTTCGGATTCATTTTCTGTTGCCTTGCAAATGTTTGGTCTCTGTATTTGCAGGGACTGTGCTCGAGATTGGTTTAAACACTCCCCAAATACTAACTGCTACCACTCGCACAGATATAAATGACTTGAGGTTCAGAGCGGTGGAAATTCAGCCCACATATTTCTCATGGGAGGAAAGATACAGGATGAAATTGCAAGATGGTAGAAATATCTGCTAATTCTCTCCTCAGCTTTCACCACAGCAATGGAGGCAGAAGGGAAGCGAAGCTTATCGCTCAAGCTGAGCTGAAGTGTTTTTACTTTCACACAAAACCTCCCACAACGTCAATGTAACTTCTATGAACACTGGATCTAATGAAGTCTGGTTTCCTAAGGACTTCCGTCTCATGGCTGACTGACTTGGGAGTTTAATAAGATCCAAGCACCAAATGAAGCTTTTCCTGTGAATGGAGCATTTATTAGATCCTGAGTGGAATCTCTGGAGTTTAATAAAAGAAAGCTCATGCTGCAATATTTCCTTTTGAAAGGGCACTTTAGGTCTCTCTTCTCCAACTGGATTAATAATTTTTATGGAATGCGTAGGCATTTAAATGCTGTGAAGGCTGGTGTTTGTCTACAAATTTGTTTGAAATTGGCCCAAGATTTTGATTTACTATGAAGAAAAGAATACTGACAGACCGACAGACATAGCCACACAATGTGCTCTCATTTGCTATCAATAACCAGGCTAAAAAATGCCTGTATACCCTAGGGATGCAGCAAACGCTACAAGAGTGTGCACATTTGAGAAAAAGAGCAACCTAGAGATGCCTCTGATCTAGACCAGGATCAAGCCCAAATTCACCAGGCAGTGAGACAGAATGATGATTCCCCTCTCTTTTCCTTCTTTCACTCTCCATCCCAGTCTCCTCCCTTAGCACTCCTGTTGCAGCTTGTGGCAAGGAGGCCCTGCCACAGGTCCTGCTGCGGGGTGGTCCCCCCAGCTAGCCTACTACTGGTGCAAGTTCGCAGAGCAGTCAACAGTGCAGCGATTTCAGAAGTCAGTAGGAGTATTTTAGGCCAACGCTTATGTCCCTGATTTAGAGTACCTACAATAGTCTTCCTATCCGAAGGGGAAGGTAGGAGATGTAGCAGGTAATTCTGTTCTCTTCAGCCGGGCTTCAATTTGACAGAAGGAGATGTTCAGTAGACTGTACAGCTGGGAGATCAGCTAGCTCAGTCCATGGGGCCTCCAGCTCAGATGCAAAAGTATAAGGTTCAACGTGGGTTTATTATTCATTTAATCAACCTAAAACAAAACAGCTTCCAAAGAAGAAATGAAGAATGGGAGCCAGGCTTAGAAGAAGCCAAGGACCGAGCAGCAGGGGCACTCATCTGAAAAGTCCAGCATTCAGATTCTGGGTGCTGTAGATTAGCGAGGTGAATACTAAAAAATCACAGAACAAATGAAGACCAACACCACCTTTTGATATTCTTGAAAAATATTTTGCCTTTAAAATTTAGCTCTTGTTCACGTTGTAGTATTCAGGGTTTCAGAGGCAGCATTTTCAAAAAATATGACCAGCACTATCAGAATGAAAGATACTGGAATAACTGATTTTAATGTAGGTGTCTGCTAAAATTCTGGCATCAACGGTGAATGTTGAGTATATACACATATATATTCATAATCCTAGCTCTGAAGAGCCATTTTCTTTAGATTTGCTCCTTATTAACTAATTGAAGAACACTAAAATCATCTGCGCTGAGAAGACAAGTCATCCAAGTTCTGTAATGCTGAAATAGTACTGAGAATGCTGGCATACCATATAAACATGTCAACCGAATGTCCTTTTCCTTCTAAATTCAGATTAACATCCTCACAGTGAAGTATGAGATCGAAGTAATTAGTCAGAGCTTGGTGGTTTATTTGCCACAACACATAATCTTTTCAACCCCAGCTGTCCTTCCCTCCCCCTGTTATGAATGCAGAATACTATGCTTAAGAATGAGAAGGTGGTGAATAACAAACACAGAATGATTAATAAGAAGTGTTTCCATCAAAACTGATATTGGAATAAATGATTAAACCCTTTCATAATCAACTCATTTATTAAAGTGAATGCCTTAAAGTGAAAGTTTGTCATTTATGGTAGTTTTCGCAATGGGCAGTTATTCTATGTGGTTACTTCAAGAGTACATTTTTGTACTTTGGTAAATCAAGAAATATTGATTTTGAGCAAGTTGTTGATTTTATTGTCAGAACAAATTTAGCTTTGAGAATTGATTTCATTAACCTATTTCATAAGTCCCTCTAAACACACAATTTGTGAGCAACCCACATTCTCTTGATGTAAATGCCATTTGTAATTTAGCCAAAAAACAATTTAAGTGGAGATGGGCCAAATGCATTTTTCATTTATGTTTATGCCATTCTGGAATAAACTCAGCAGTCTTGCAAGGATATACAATTGTTTCTGACTAAGTGAAAATATCACTCCCTTATTTTCATTGATATAATTTCAGATTAACATGCTTGACTTCAAGGGGATGTGATTATTTCATAGAATTTTCTGGGCATCAGCAACAATTTTGGAAAAAGACTATTGAGCAAATTTGATACAGTTACTTTTCAGAACATGCATTCTCGGCATTTATTTCGTGTCTGTGTTTTACTGTGTATGTGAAAAACCTCAAAAGTATGGATTTTGTGAAAAATTCCAATAAGTAGATTCACTTAAACCCCCACAAAACAAATCCTCCAAACAAGAAATGCTTCCAAAAGCTACATGTACATCTGTACTGCAGATTGTCAACGTGACTTCACCTATCAGTGACAGAAAATTATACAGCAAGTATTACTATACTTAGAAGATGAGACTGGCCACTTTTTAGGGACACTTTAACATGCCATCATTTATTATGTTGTTTAGAATATTTTCTGGCACGCATTCTCAATTTATCTGAAGAGTATCTCAATCTATGTGGTAAGAACATATCTTGATTTCCTAGAATGCTGAAACATTTGCAAAATTTTGAGAAGCATGCAGCGACAGTTTCTGGTAGGTGCTGCAGCATGGAAGCACCTGGATTGTTCACGGGGAAAAAAAAAAAGTTTATTTCTGCTTCTGTGAAAAGAAGGCCCTACCCAAGCTGAGTGCTGATGTCCTGAGAGCAATATGAAGAAGAATTTGTGCTATGGCATGCTTTTTCTTACTAGGATTTTGCAGAAGCCCGTTCTCCATGGCATTGGAACTGTGTTGTGGAGTAAGGTAAACTAAACCCATTTCTGGCAAGTAGCCAGCCTACCAAAAAGTTTACCTTTTTAATTTCATTTTAATGTAAAAAAAAAAAAAAAAATCATTTTGTTTCTGCATTTGCCAACCCCCCTGCTGCAACTTATTTGCCAAAGGGTATTTGCATTTTTTAAAAGGAATTGAAAACCATCAAAACTCACCATTTCAGATTTAGTGAGACATTTTGTTACTGAGCAAAACGAGCAAAAATTTGAACATAAATACACAGCCGCACATTACACGGCCAGTAAAGCAATTATTTGTACAGCCTGAGATGCAGATCACAAGGAGAAGGCAGGGAGCAGACGTTGCACCTGGCACCGTTCCCTGCACCTCAGAGATCTCTAATCTGGTTATTGATGCCCCAGGCAGTTGTTGTATGTATCCAAGAAGCAAGCAAACGTGCTTCAGGCAGCTTTAAGTTCCATGAAGCATCGCTCCTGCCAGCTGGTGCGTAGCAATGGAGCGGAGAGTCAGTGCCTCCAGCTGGGGAGCACTGCTTGCCGTAGCGGGCTCCTGCTCAGCTGCGGGACTGGCTAGCCTGCAAGAAGAGGTGCCAGAGCAGAAGCCAAGGTGCCCAGAAGCCATATGATTTTAAGACAATTACTAGGCTAGTTTAAGCTTGGGTTTAGCGCAACTAAGCCAGCTGACCCTGTCCTCCTTTACATGGAATAATTAATTATGTGTCTAGTGGACCAGAGAGAATACAAAGGCCTGTCTATCCTGGGAACAGGAACCGAACTGGGAACAGGGAAGCTGAGGTTCCCCTCCCCACATTTGCCAGTACTCAGAGTGCAGTCAAAGGTGAAATCGAACAAGAACATGTTTTTCTGTTTTGACTCTACTAATAAAATCCCCAAGTGCTTCAGTGACAGCAGCATTAGATTCCATCGTTTGCCCCTGTGAAAATTGGTAAGAACTACCCAAAACATTGACCCCACGTTCTTCATGTACGTGAATACAAGATCATAGTCACCCGCTATTACTCAAAGTCTACTTAGCAACGAGGAACAAGCTCTTACCATTGTTACACACTTTATTTTAACTGTGATTTTCCAGTTGTGAAGGACTGAGAAAAGGGCAGGGAGAAAATGAAATGCAAAATTAACTGGATCCGGGTTATTACCTTACACGGCCCATAATATAACTGTAGTATGTTACTTGAATGCCTCAAGATTTTTTCAAGTACGGCTTTTATCCCATTTTGAAGCTGATTAATTCAAGTGTTTATGGGCAAAGGCCAATCCCTTCCTCGTGCTATCTGTAAGTGTGGCTCCCTGACTGGTCAAGAGTACCATTTATGTTTCTTCATGTTTATCTATATATCTTTTTTAGCATAAACTATAGATGCGATAAGTGTCTTTAGTCCAATTTCTTTTACACTGCTCTTGAAATAAGAACTGAAAAGCACTTTGAGAAATGTATAGAAATGCAGTAGCTTCACTACAATACTGCTGTTGTGTAATTACTTACTGTAATGCTCCTCCATGATTTAGAACAGACTTAGATGTAAACAGAATATGCATTTTTTTTCCATTTAGTAGTTCAAGCAAATCAGTCTGCATGCTGGACTAAAGGAAAGCACTCTAAACTTCCGATAAACTCCGTAGAAGATATATCTCAAGACTAGTAAGCAACTTTCTAAAGCATTATGTATTCTTTATATAAGTCACTCTACACATTCATATGCCATGTCCTGGAAAAAAAATCAAGTGTATAATTTTGCATTTATATGGTACACCTTAAAATAATCATGTGAATGGAAGATCTACTCCATACTGTGCAGTCCAGAATTATCTGATTCATCCAGCATATTCTGATATATAATCCTTGTACAGGAAACTAAGTTATCTGTCTCCACAATATGTAGAAAAGTGACAACACATGAAAACCAAGTGTCTACCTGAGTGATGTCCATTCCAGAGTCACAGCTCAATGGCTGGGTTGATGTGAGGCCGTTCGAACCTATTATTGTTGTGATCACACCGTTCTCATCAATTTTCCGAATCATGGTACCGTCAACGAAGTAAATAAATCCATGCTTATCTACAGTGATACCTGGATGAAGGGAAAGGGTAAGAGTGTTAGTACTGACATTATCTAGATTAAAAAGTATGAGCTTAAAATGTTTCCTCTCCTCCTGGACTCTGAAAATCTGCCAATTAAAAAAAAGTATGACTTTTTTTTTTCTACCCTCTGCTTATTTGAGGCTTATACAAATTGTGTATGGAAAGACCATACCCATATATCAGACTGTCTTTGACTTACAGAGGAAGAAGGAAGATACGAGGAAGAGACAGAACAAAACAGCAGAGGCTTTGCTTGTAATCTAATTTTACATACATAGACTTAAGGCTCTTCAATAACTTTGCTTCACATCCATCACAGAGTGGGACAAGACTAGCTTTTCTAAAAACTTATCTTACAGTTGATTTTTCTTCATTTTCACTTTCTTAATTCTCATCAGAGGGAAATATTTTTTATTACTGTACTGTCTGAATTATCAGAGCATCTGAGCAAGGAAGAAGCACCCACAGAAAGCGAGAGAGACTTTCGTTGTGATACGGGCTATACATATAGACGGTGCAAAGCAGGCCCTGCTTAGCAGGCAGAAGAAATATCTGTGCTGCAGAATGCATTGCAGTGCAGTATTGCCCAAGATGACGGTCACATACTGGAAGCAGCCACATGACAACAGCGGGCTTCAGCAGGAGCTAGCACAGTTCTCCCACTTTGGGATCTGCAATAGCTGCAGCACTGCTGCACTGCGCTGCAGAGGAGAGATGGACCCTGAAACAGATGCGAGGGCTATGCGAAGGAAGGTCATGGTCTTCTCTATTTCAGTGGGAAAACTGAGGAACAGAGGGCTTGCTATCTCCCACCAGCAGTGTGGGGTGCAGCCATGTCACAAGTCATGCCTGGCCCTGGTCTGTCCCAGTCTAAAACTTTCTCCCCAGTTCTTCCTGCATTCACTTTGTTAGACTTTTCTATATTGCACGAACTGTAAGTAAGATCTTTTTTCCCTGAAACGCTGAAAATATAGCTAGAAAAGCACTTCTATTCGTGTTAGGTTTGTGAAATCCTTTCTACTGAAACAGCTCAATTTCTTGCTTTAAACTACTTTGTAATTTCCCATTTAAAGTTGCATAACTTTGCAATTATAGCAGCTGCTGTGCACAGCCAAGCTATTTTAATAATGAATTTATGTTCTGCTACACAGAAATGAAAGGCAGAGGACTTGAACAGATGGTTTGGACAGTGGCTTATATGGTTCTTGATTTTTGTCCCCTGCACTTAGCACAACCGAGGCTGCATGTACTCTTGAGTTTACAAAACACTTGTCCGCATGCCAGTTTAGGATTTCACAGAGCCATTCCATACGCCATTAAAAAAGAAAAAAACCCCAAACTGAATTCCCTCACCCTCCAGCCCCATTTCCTTATACTTAATTTAATTTCTTGAAATACACAGGAGCAGTTGTAGCCGGGGGCAAGGGAGAGTAAGCAGTCGGGGGGGCAGGGGCAGGCGGCCCTGATGGGGAACACGCATCTCCCACGGGGCTGGGAGAAGGGGAGACGGTCTCCCCAGGCACCTAAATAAATCTGTACCTGGCAGTTGGAAATGCCTGGGGATTGAGTTTGAGTTACATACGCATTGCAGTGTAACACGCTTTCTCTTACAGCATTAACACCCAGTGGCAGGGTCCCAAGACAAACTGCCCACAATTACTTCTTTTCTAACAGCAGGAACGATGTCCACACCGGTTTTTCTATCGCGGCCAGCAGGCTAGCGAGGGCTCGACTCTCCCCTCCTCCTCCGCCGGAGGTTTTCCATCCCTTACCCTGGCTGAGACGGAGGCCCTGAGCGAGGCCGCGCAGGCACCTTGCAGAGGCCTGAGGGTATCACCGCAGAACGAACCCAAAGGCCACAGCAAACTCCAGCGTCTCGTGCTCCTACTACATTGAGCTTTCAGCCTATCTATCAGCACCGTGTTAGTAGCTGAAATTCATTCTTTAAATTGTCAATTTAGTGTATTCATCTAGCTGCGAACTGCTGTTAGAAGAGGGGTATTCACCATCCTGCCACCTTCTCCATCCAGGACAAAAAAATGCCCACGGACTGCTGAAGTGCTGCAGGGTACAGGGTTAGGCTACATCGCTTCTTTCTGCAAAACAGATGACCACTGAAATTCTCCAATTCTCCAGGACAGACAGGGGATTGAAATCACCTGGGGGGGGCTGGATGGGTCAGCTGGGGGGGAAATCTGGGAGGTTATAAAAAGGCCAAAGGAAGAACAGACATCTTGGGGCCTGGCTCCTTGCTGGTCTGTGAGCTCAGGTCATGCCGCCTTGGTACTGGCTACCTCAGAGCATCTTTACTCTTTAATTAAAGACTAATGGTGCTTTTGGAAACTATAGAACGACTGGCAAGCTCGTGGTTCTCGCCTGGTTCTGAGAAGTCCAATTCTGAATCCAAAATGCTGAAGGTTTGAAGGTGAGCTGAGGTAGAGTGCATCTGAGAAGCAAAAAGATTTGTTTTGGTGTTTGGGGGGTGACCTGTGCGTTCCAGTTTTTGGGAAGGGATGGCACCTCTGTCTGTCCCTCGTGCATGCTAAAGAGACTTTGCACTGAAGAGACCAGTGCACACAAAAGGCCAGAATTAGGGGTGCCTGCAGGGCTGGAGCTGAGGGCTGGTTGTGTCTTCAGAAACAAAGGCTAGATGTGCAAAGGCAACCACAAAATCTCTTTTGATACAAGTGAGCTGCTAAAACATCCACCCTAAAACCCCAACTGAAGCAAAAAGAAACCCAGACTGGTTATTAATGACCATATAAACAATATATAAACCAGTATTAATGACCATATAAACAAATATAAAAAACTGATAAGGTTTTTCCAAATGTTACTCTGAGGGAACAGAGCAAACCACACTGAAAGGACTGCACCTTCTGTGCTGCAGCTAGAAGTCTGCAGAGGCTCTCACGACAGTAGTTCCCAAAGGCCCCAAGTCATGATCTGCAGTTTGTACATGGATAAATTTTCTCTTCAGAAAATGAGAAGGGCTGTGTTGACTCTGCTACCACAGTTTGGGGCCACAAAGCAGGTGGAGCTGGCACCTCCTGCTCTTTTTGCTGGGGTGCTCAGGGGCTCCCACCCTTCTGCCTGGGCTCTGTCCTGCTCTGACCAGCCTTTACGCTGTAAAGCTGAAGCATGCTAAGGCATTATTCGTAAATGAAAAAGCTGCTGGAAAATTGTTCTAGGGTTTTTTCTTCAGGGATGTGTGAAGGTTGGAGACAAAAGTGTTTTCAGTCTCAGCCTCCTACTACTATCTTGAGAGTCTTTTCAAGACTCGTTTTGAGAAGAAAAAGCCACGCTGGACTGCTGTAGCAGGGAAGATGCGGGGAGCAAGGACCACCATATGTGACTGTTGTGGTGTGCGTGCAGCTGTCATTGTTGGGGATGTTTTTAACCTTACTGACATTGCACTGGGGAGCAGTATTTGATGGGATTTGAATTGCTTTCCAGTGTGGTTCTCAGGCTCAAATGAGAAACCTGATGTGGGTGGGAACTACAGCACATGTGCTGTGTCTCAGTCTGCCTTTGCAGAGGGGCGGTGCCGCGTGGTAGGCGAGGGGCTCTGCTTCTCACCTGGGCAGTGCAGCCCTGGATCGGATCCATGCCGTGGATAACACAAGGCCAGGATCTATTGCTAGGGCAAGTGCATCTTCTGTTCTACGCAATTTCCCTGTGAACAGATGGCTGTGTTGGCTCCAAACCATCCATTATATAAAAATCAAAAATTATGCTGCAATGAAATAAAGCTACTCAGCTGTGTTGCTGAATGGATTTCAAACACTGAGTATATAAGAAAACCAAAGATCCTTTAATGTTAATAATTCTGCTCTCCAGCCATTGCAGAAAGGCAATCTATCTGCAGGGGAAGTGCATATGCCAGTGTGATGGCATAAACAAGCCCACGTCTTCAGTATTTGTCCTAAAGATAATAAATTCCTGGTACTTCCTAATACGCCAGTTTCTTCAAGTATCAGTGTATATATGTTTGACAATGAACTACTGCTTCCAGTGCTTACTCCTGTATACTGAAACAACATGACTTCACCCATTTGAAAAAATTACTTATGCATTAATTCTTGTTGACAAATACCCTATAGAAGACATCCATTGGAAAACAAAATACAGATTTGTGGCTAAACTGTCCCAACTTATTCATTATTAGGGTTGGATTCATTAATGCTCCTGTCACATCTTGCATGATGCTTGACATAATCTGTACTCCAAGAGCTTATTTTTAATCCTTTTCTGACGTACAGTGTAATGCAGAATCAAATCACACACAGCACTTCAACTGTGCTTTAATCACCGAGGAACTAGGGAGGAAACATGCACATGCTGAGTGTAATGAATTGCGCTGAGTGCAAGTAGGAACACCACTCACTCCGTGAGTGAGTAAAAAAGGTCATTTTTAGGTATCTTTTCTTTGTACAGAGAATGAGATGCAGTTTTTATATTAGGCTCTCAGCCTGATTCTTGTTCTTTTTACGGAATCGTAGCACTGAACTGTATGCCCACCTGCTGCTGTGTTTGGGCACAAACGTGACCTATTGCACAAGTGACAGACTTATCTTGCTTGGATATGAGGTTCTTCATTAAACACTGATGTCTGAGTGAGGACAAAATAAACTTGTGCAAGTATTTACTCTTGTTCTTTGACTCCAGGCTGAGCACAATCTGTTTTTCTGAGTAACATGCTTGTACTGAAGGACTGTTTCTAGTCATGTTTAGTCACTGGGGCTATCTTACATAGGACTAGATTTTGTACCTGAATGTAAAAGAGTAGCTCTTATGAACATCTATCTCCAGTAGATTTATGCACAGACATCTTAGAACAGTATTTACAACACTTAAAGGTTTTTTAATTAGTACCATTTAAATTCTGTTAACTAATGTTAAAAATGAACTGCTGCTAGTGCAATCGCACATGGCTACTAAGTATAATCACTAGAAAGACTCTGCAGAAAAAGTTTGCTCTTTATAACCATTTTCTGCACCAAATAATACTTAGTAGATGGGCTGACTACAACCATGACAAACACAGAAGGCTGACTATAACCTCTCCTGTTATATGCTCTTAGGAGTGATTTCAGTTAAAGGGTTATTTCCCTTGACAAATCTGCCTTAGTACACATACGTACACGATAACAAATGCAAATAACACTTTGAAAGCAAACTAATCATTTTTGTGTGTCGTTCTCACAGGTATAAGTTCAAAATACATATGATTATTATACATATGATCTTTTGGTCTAGAAATTTTGGCATTTCAATGTTAATGGAGCTAAGCTTATAGTGCTGAAAATATGGATTAAAAGTAATACAGTGAATTCCCCATTAAGGTATTTTCTTTCTTTTTCCCTCCCACATCATAGCCCTTACTTACATTCTAAGAGTCTCTTTTTGGGAACAAACACTTTTTGAACACATTAATAAACAGCAGCTAGAGCTATATGTTGCCCATGTCTGCAAATTCTACTTTACACTTTTTGCTCAGCTAAAAGCTTTGCAAATGAGCATTTTACATTGAAAACTTCTAATTAAACTTCTGAAGAATTTGAAAAAGAACATCTAAATCTACTGGTCAGGACTGATAAAAGAGGATGCCACCTTCTGCTGAAAAAAACCCCGTGTTTAGAAGGAACTTGCGATTCTCATAAAACTTTTAATAGGAAGAAGTGAATCAAATTGGTTAATTACCATTTTATGGTTGGTAAAAGGGCAAATTACATGCCATCCATTTCTAAACTTCTAAATGTCTCCGGTGCTTTTAATTAAAGCTGCCATCTAGAAACTACTAAAGCAATTTTATGCAATTAGTTATTTATAGGTTACCATAATACACCACTCAAAATATGATTCAAGTGATTTGCAGTCTGTTGCTTTGTGATCTTTGTCATCTTCATTACTGTCTCAGTACTAGCGGCAAAATATTCAGCAGTTCTTTGTCAGCTGGAACACGACTTCAGTACTTGCACTTGAGTGTTCTCTTTAGATGCGTAACAGTAGAGTTGGAGCAAACAGCATTTGTAACTACCAACTCTGTATGAAAATGTCCTGCTTCCAGTCTGAGACAGGATGCCTGGGGTCATACTGCTGACAATGCTTAGCAGAACAGTGAATAACTTAGGCATTCAGATGAAGGTTGGATGAAATTTAGGAAAACTTGCTGTCCAAAAAGTTTATCTTAAATGTTCTACAAAATTCCCAGACTTCTGAAATCACAGGTACCTAAGACTACTGAAGAGAAAAATAAGGAATAAATTTTGCTGAATCAAACTCAGCTAGTTCTGTGATGCATACATGACAATGATTCAAGGCTGCAAATCACCTTGGTTTGTCTACTTCTTACTTTATATATTGCTAATGAAACATCTCACCCCATTCTACTTTTCTCTTTGAATGGTATGGAAGTACTGAAAAGGTCTTAGGAACTTACAGAATAGCAAAGATTGCTGACTAAATAGTATTGATCGTTACCTATGACAAGGGGGTCTTGTTTTCACAGAAGGCTATGTTAGGAGTCTGGTCTGCATCCTACTGAAGGTAACAGGAATTTTTTAGCTGAGCAGGTCCTAAATGGGCTACTGTCATTTGACAAATGTAAAGGTTTAATCTGAGCAGTTGTTCTTACAGCTTTATTTACTTTAGAAAGTGTTGCTGCAGATGGTAAGCAACAAGACTGATTATTTCGGGAGGTAAGCTACTGGGGCGAACACATTTTCAAAACCATGATTTTTTTTTTTTTAGTATTTCCTTAGTAAAGTCATTTCAAGCAAAATGAATAAAACTATGCTGCAGAACCAATTTTTAATTTAAGCTTTCATTTGTGGTGTTAGTTCATGGCCATGGGTCTGAATGAAAAAGGTTCTTTGCTACAGCTGTGTATAAGCTATTTTTATGCATGGGATTTAGAACTTACTACAATCTTCTGCATTTCCCTGGTGCTTACTTTGAGGTCACTGCATCTGTAGTGAGGTCACTGCATTCAAGTACTCTGTACTCAGTGTGCAGTTCTTAATTTCTTGAGGCACTGAGTGTACACATAGCTTGCACAGACAGTGTGTGCACCTATCCGCTAGTTCTAGTCTGGTCTGGACTCAGGAGTCAAAAAGCAGACACTGCAGGACCTTAGATGCTCAAATCTTTGGATTTAGTGCTTGGGCTTCCAAATGCAGTAAATCACTTCTGATGCTTAAGGTTTAGTCATTGGAGGACTTACTGTTTTCACAAAAGTTACTTAGTTTGCACTTCCACCACAGCTGTCCTGAATGCTCTAAGGCTGTCACATACAAGGTAATTGAAATCAGATGTTAACCTAAGACACTTTTCTTAGTATACTGACTGGGAGATGCTGTAGCTCAGCAAAAATGTGGTAACTTGATTGATTGTCTCAGCCTCTCACTGCCTCTGTCAATTAAGCTTGGAAAGTCAAATCTATTTACATGTCTAAAGCCCACTGATTTCAGAAGGGCTGGGTAGGTAAGTGTTTAATGCCTTTGATCCAGGCATTGGCTTTGCAGTGCTAAGTAGAAAACTCCCAGGTATTTCTATTAATTTTAGTGCTTCTTACTGCTTCAATACTCAGTGACTAATCTAGTTAAAACCAGGATGCTATCCCTTAGTGACTTATTATAAACACTAATCCAGATTGTTTAAATGATAGTGTTGGTAACTAGATGTGCCATAAATACTTTTTATTAAAAAAAACCCCAAACCCACCAAAGAGAATTCCCCACCCCAAAATTAAAATCTGTTACTTGGTAAAGTTCAAGTGATTGGAATTTCAGTCAATGATTAATATCTTGTGTAGTTACTTCTTCATTTTCAATATCTTCTTGTGTAATAAATGTGTTCAGCTTGTCACAGATCTTATTTTATGTCCCCACCTTGTATCATTTCACATTCTGCTTAAGTACTTGGTCATCTATTACATGACTCATTAGTCTGAAATCTCTACAGAATTAAAGAAAGTTGCAGTAAAAATAATATATTGAAGTTCAAATTTCAACTACATCACCCATGCATGTTTAAAAGCATCTTTCAAAGTCAGCTCAACATACAATAGTGCAAGATTAACGTTCACTAAGCCCCACCTCCAGTCCTTCACACAGAAGTGGGAACAGACTGAACAAAGGTATGCATGTTTGTTACCTGCAAAGTAAAAGTTGTGGAAAGCAGATCCTCCTAGAAAAAAATATTTGTGTAGACTGTTTGAATATTGTTTCCGTAGAATTGTGACATCTTCTGACTTGACAGTTATTCCAATAACAAGCAAAATAAGTGATCCAAAAGGATCTCTAAAACTGTATTTAAATATGTGAGACTTCTAGGTTTCTTAATAAATAATAGATCTATAGGTACCAGGCCAAGTGCTTCTTATTACTTCCCAAGGTTATTCAACCTCTTACCGTTAAGAGGAAACCAAGGCCATTATGACAGTGCACAGCTAAGCGTTCATACTGCGCTGGTGACTACAGGTTGATGCTGCACTTTGCTAGGCCCTTTACAAAAAAGGAATGTCCACAGTTCCTTGAGATGAAAATCCAAAACCTCAGACAAAACAAACCTGACAATTTCAAACTGATGTAATTTAGAGTAGATGCATAAATCAAAAGCAGCTGGGAGCCATTACCTGAATTTGCCAGTATATGAGCCATTGTCTGCTAACAGTTAATTTTTTTAGTATTTGCTGGCTGCCCCAGAACTCATGAATTGTACTTTATTCCTCTTGATTTCTTTATGACTAGAACCTTCTGTTGAGGAAGCCAGCTACGCATGGGTATTTTTAAAGTAAATAGGGTATTACAAATTTTCACCAACATACTTCGCCAGTAAGAAAATAAGATGGAACAACTAATTGTATTGTAATTAGATATAATCAATTGTAATCAGCAATAAAACATTGATCATTTTCCTGCTAAAGGATCTGAAAGCCGTTCTTTTCTACTATTTTTAGAATTGATTCATTGCATTAATTAGCTGCCTGAAGATTAACATTTATTGTACTTACCTCACGCTTACCTTCTATCATTAAAGGCATGTTAAAGTCACTTACAATGTGTCTCTTGCTAAGCCTTAAAACAGGATTATTTGCTTGTCTTAAGAGATGTTTCTGCCTGGATATACATTCTAATTTCCTACTGATATACAGCCTTCCTTTATTAGCTCACAAAAATAATCAAACCCCTTCCTTACCGCTCCCTCCTAATGACTAGCTCTGTGCTACAGGGGAAGCATGCTAAAAGCCCACTCAGGGCTCTGCCACGGGAGCTGCTGGGTACCCTTTGTTCCAGGGATTTCAGTGGGAGTTGAGGGTGATCGGTTGCTTTAGAGCACCAAATCCAGAGACTTTATCACAGTTCTAACGCACACTGCAAGGGAATTAGTTGTGGCACAGGTGGGGATTCAAGGCTTCACATGCGTTTTCCCTGTGAAAATACAGGACGTGCTCTCACAGGAAGGCTGCAGCAAAATGCGTATTTCACGTGCAGTAGGCGAAATGCTCATATTTTGCAAAGTGCATGTAATGAGAAAAGACAAACTAGAGTTCCAAATAAACCTGATTTTGCTGGCTCTCTGATTTGAACAGCCCTGATGTAATGTGTATGAGTAAGCTCCATTAACATTACAAGAATCACCTGAATGCATAAAGTATAAAAAATCGACTTTGCAACCATATTATTTGCTTAAGAGTTAAATATAATTAAATGCTGCCACCTTGCAATAGAAAGGTAATAGGAGTGTTGCCACACAAGGAAAGAGTATTTCAGAGGATGCTAGCTGGAGCCTGCTGCTCATGCTACTCCATCATAAAGGACCGGTTGTACTGAAAAGATGAGTGAGCTTTACAAAATGATTTTGCTTGCTTATAGTTGGTTAAATTATCACCTCAGATCCATTTTTGTACACGCAGTTCATAGAATTATAGAATCGTTCAGGTTGGAAAAGACCTTTAAGATCATCCACTTCAACCATTGACCTAACACTACCAAGTCCACCACTAAACCAATTAAGGGTAGAGTCATAATTTCATGTTTCCTGGCTTGGTGGCTGGATTATTTTTAATTAAAATAAAAACTAGGAATCATTAAGGTTAGAAAGGATCTCTAAGATCACCAGTCCAACCATTAACCCAACACCACCATGCCTACTAAACCATGCCCCAAAGTGCCACGTGTACCCGTTTTTTGACTCGGTTGCATCTGAGTTTCTGAATACTGGAAGGAAACGACAGATGACCAAAACCAAATACTTCAGATATGCTCTTTTCTCACCTCTTGGACTGTTGAGAGATGCCTCGGATGCCTTTCCACCATCTCCACAGTGACTCTGGTCAAATGGGAGGCATTGATCACCTGTTCCTGCCACCACATCTGCATTTTTGGCCAGATCCTTTGTTTCAATGAGAGATTTTGCTTTGTAGACTTTTCTGGTGTTCGTATCTGACAAGTAAAGGGATTCTGACACTGGATCAACGGCCAGGTAATATTTATGTGCAGGGCTTGTACTAAAACAGAAGAGAAGAGCATCAAAGTTAAATTGTTTTTAATCTCTGTTCATGGTAGCATGATGTTTCTGAAGACATCTGTTCAATGATTTAGAGATGAGAGGCATAAGTGAGACCAGCTTGAATGTAGCTCACACAAGCACCACTGCTGAGAAGGAAGGGACCAGTACTAGCTGTAGAGCCAGACCAGTACTAGCTGCAGAGCCTGACCAGCCAGCTGTGTACCAGGTAAGTGAGCTTATGCAGAGACTGGTATTGGTGGAGTTAGTCTGTCCGTTAGAACCAAACTACCCAATATAAAGCTAACTGGAGTGATTTCAGCTTAGTTGTAATTCTTACTAGCAAAAGCAAGGTCATTTTTCTATACCTGCTAAGTCCTAGTACTCTTGGCACTGAAAACAAATCTACAACTTGCAGCAAACTGAATCACAGACTGTTCTGCCTGGGCACAAATACCCACTCTTGGTTATTTTTATCTGTTTCTAAACCTTAGGAAATATGAAGGTGTGAAATATGGTGCCTTAATTCATGCCGACTGTATTGTCAGGAGCAAGGCAGAGGGCCAAGTACTGTCAGTGCAACTAGGCATGAATTAATGCACCATAATTCATGCACTGAAGTGCCTTATTGAGATTATAAAATGTTATTTAAAAAAATATTTACATATGTTAATTAAATGGTGAGGATCATAAATTCTAATCAGAGAACTGGGCTGCATCTTATTAACCAGTAAGTCTTTTTGTTTCTTTTTGACTGGGAAGTTAATTTCCAGGTTGAGGAAATTGTCTAAGCACATGGCACACCACGCCAGTGTCCTGAGCCTGGTGAGACTGAAGCGTAGTCCTGATTATAAAATAAAATCAAAATCCAGATAGGTGTGGAGCCTTTAAACCACATGGTTACTGAAACGATGGGAGACAGGCAGAGTGGTGGCTAACGCCTGGCAGAGTTTTGGTGCCCAGACAGTATTTTTACTACTGCCATGCTTCTCCAGGGGAGGAGGAGATTTCTGAGAGGCAGCTGGGCAAGACACCGACCTGCCCATGTCCCCTGTAGCTCTACATGGGACTTTCCTATCTGCTCTGCAGATTAAAAAGATTGCCAAATTTCTTTTTTTTTTTTGTTAGAGATGTTTCATTAACATCGGTACAATTAACTAACACTTAAGATCGCTGCAACAAAGTTAGGAAATGAGTTACTCCTCTCGGCTTTGTCAGTTCTGTTTGTGGCGGGTTTGACAACGCTCAGTGTACAGCTCCTTCTGCAGGGCCAGGTTTTCATGCCACAACAAACCAGGAAAGGAAGAATCTAGATGAAAATAGAACTGAAGAACTTGCAGAAGTTCCAGGACAGATATGTAATGTCTGAGATATTTTACAGATTTGATTTCAGGTTGATGGAGCCTCTTTAAATACGAAGGTTTTGCTTGGCTGAGGCAGATACTAAGCTTTATTAATCATCTATTAGACAGTTCTACCTTACTGAGCAATGTTGCAAAACAACGTAAAAATTACTTGCCAATACCTTTTATTTTAGCAGTCTACTGAGAAAAGAAACTTCTAACAGTTGATCAGCTGAAATCTTATTTCCATTTATAAGTGACAAGGCTAATGCTGTACCATGATAAATGTGATGGAGCTTGGGCCTATTTCTCTTGGTTCTCATTCTCCATCCAAAAAGGGACAGAAACTGCTCAGCATCTCTGAGGATTGGGCCACAAGCTAGACTAGCTTAAAGCTGACCTCTAGTCATAAACATCTATAAAAGACAGAAGGGGGAAATCATTAAGAATCATTTGTGCTCTCTGGAGTGAGCTCAGAAGAGACTAGCCAGCCAAAAGATGACTTTTTAAATAAAATACTTCTGTGGAAAAAGTTGCAAGAATTCTAGATGTTAAATAAACTAATTGTTCATCATGCAGAAACTGCAAAGAACCAGGGGTCATTATATACACTCCTTGTAGACACATTTTCTGTCATCCTTGGCATTACATTTAATAGACCGGCTGTTAGAAAACTCTTGATGTTTATGCTTAAAGCCTTGCATAATAAAATGTTTAAATTTAAAGCCTCTTAGTAAAAAATGGAACAAAATCAAATACTTGCTATCTCTGCAGAAGTTTGCAATCAAATCTAAATCTGAGTTTATTAAAATTAGCCTATTAAAAACTATATTAAGTAGACTAGGATTTACAATTAATCTTTCTGGAACAAGTTAGTACTATCCTGTAGCAAAATTTTGCCCTGTAGTTTCCATTTTTACCAATTATTAAAATCTTGATGACAAGAAAAACAAATGGGATAAGTTGCTTTTAAACAGTCAAAAATAAGATCAGTGGCTTTCTCTGTTTACTGGTCTCTAGACTTTATCCCTTTTTACACAGTATTTTCTTTGTCCAGGTAGAAAGAACCCTTTTTCCCTGCTCTTTTGGAGACTAGAAGTTGTGTTAAGGAACCGGATTTTGAGGCCTTTTCCTGCTTGGACTGTCATGAGCTTCTGACACCTTTTAGCTGTTGCTTCCACGTGTTTCTTTGAGCATCCTGGAAATTTCCACCATGACTATGGCCTTTACGGCCTCAAGAGAATGGCATACAGTGGGACTGCTGAGTACTCCCCCATAACCTCAAAGACTACATTTACTTCAAGTGATTTCCTCCAATTTTCCACATATTTCACTTGGACAGAATACTGACAGAGGGAATTATTACTGCAATTAATAGCGCTGGGGTACTTGAGTATTGTGATAACTTGATTTAATTAGGGTTTAAATTCATCTCAAGAAACTAGTACTAATGGGCAGGTATTAAAAAAAATTCTACTTTACAAAAGAAATCCCTGAATTTAAAACCCGATTCATGTTCTGAATGCATTACAGAGCAAATAAGTTCAATTTGCTTCTACAAAGATACTGGTCAGTTTAGCATGAAGGCAAATGGGAAACAATCCTTCAGCTGAAAAATGGAACCTTGCACATACCAACTAGGAATTATTCTTTCTTTTTAAGTTTTCATTGTAAAATATGAGATGTGAAACCATCTGTAAGTAGGCTGGCAAATAATCCATAGTATTCAATACCATTCTTGTGACTAAAGTGAGTAATTCCAACCAGCACTCTCACCCTGCAAACACACATTCAGTCCACACTCCACTTCCTACCATGCCATGAAGTTATCAGCTTAGGTTGTACTAGTGCTGGTTTATTTGTCTCACTTAAGTACTGAAATGCTAAGAAATTTGTTTCTAAGGATATGGAATGCCTTCGTGCCTTGCTACCTCTTCCTAGCCTGCAACATCATTTCTGCAGCTGGACTGTTAAAACCAAGTCCCTCACCGTCTGTTGCAGAAGCCTAATGTATGTCGTTCATTCTTTTAAAGAAATCCCTACATTGCAATGCCAAAATGCTAACTGGAAACGGGGGAAGCCACTTGCTTTTGCTTTAGCTGGAGAAGCAAGGACTGAGCTGTGACAGTGTCTTCAGTTCTGGGGCCTGCTGTGCACCCTCTGTGGTACCTTTTGAAGTTCATAGTATGCTAGAACCCCTAAAGCACAGTCCTCTTTGTGTGACTCTAAAGCCTTTTTTTATTATTTCTTTGTTGCTAAAACTCCAGTTTCCTTGGCTGGCTGTATCTATGATCATTCACACATCATGTGAACTGAATATGACAGCTATGAAATGCCTTTGCAGCTTTTGGGTCTAAACCTCTCCTCTGCTGATTTTTAGAGGGACACTTCATCCCTTCAAAGGGAACAAATCAAACCTTCTTTACTATAAACAATGGTGAATTTGATTAACGCATTTATTAAATTCAGAGAGTTTCTCTATATTCAGACTTCTAAAGGACTTTTGTAAGACTGTTTCCTCGAACATGGTTCACATATGACTGTTACTGCATTTTACTTACCTGTGTCTTGTGTCTCTATTCCTAGTAAGACAGGTAAGTTCAGGTTTAAAAAAAAAAAAGAAAAAGACAAGAAATGTTAGTCCTCAACAACACCGTATTCTTTGCCTGACTGCTCACAGAGCTGTATCCCAATAACAAAACATTGTTTATCCTGTTACTCAGTATTCTTTCTTTCTCTCAGACTGCTTCCCTTCCACTGCCTGCACGTTGTCAAGTCAATTGTGAACCACCAGCACACACCACCATCACCAGCAATGCTAGCTAGTTGGAGATTCATGGGTGTTAAGTAAGAGAAATGTAGTGTATCTGTGTCCAAAACCTTTCCTGCCTTCCGCTCTGGCCCTCAAAGGGAGTGGGAAGCTGGAGTCCTAATTCCAGGGGAGTTGTTAACAGTGGCACAAGGCCCAGCCTGCAATGCCAGGTTTGCTCTTGTCTGCTTAAACTCAGTCATATCCTCTGTTACAGATGAGGAACAATTTAATTTATTAATTTTAAACATGGTAAGACTATCTTCAGCCATAATGCTGTGACCCGACATGATACTGCATGTTTGCTATTGAATTATGAGTTTTCTTCAAAAATATACTTCATGGAGTATTTTAACTTTTTTGAGGAAGAAGTATGAGAAATCTCACAGGAACAAAAATTAGCTCTATTAATTCTGCACCCTGTAGAAATTCATTATGCAAAACCTGTTCCAAAGGCCATTGAAGATGCCCTTTTTAACTGATGACTTTAAAGTAAGTGTAAGTTTTCTGATGAGTTTGTCCAACAGTCGATGAGACATGCTCACAAGGCAACTAAATGTGGCTGTTTTTTAAGTTATAAGTGAAAAAAGGCTCACCGTAGTTTTCACAGGCATATCACAGCCAGGGTAATGAACACTAGTCAGAGAAAGCTAATTTTTTTTTTTACCTTAATTCTAATATGCCAATTGAGTTTCCAGAGGGAAAGATCCGTCTGACAAAATTGAAGTCACCAATATACACGCTACCATCAGGCCCAGAAGCGAGAGCAACCGGGGCAAAGAGCTTGCTGTTGAGCGCAAGACCATTGCAGTTGGAGCAAGAGACACTTCTCTGGTGTCCGTTGCCCATCACGGTTGAGATGACTGGCGGCTGCTGGGAAATGAACATGTTTTCACCATTTCCTTTGTGTACGATTCCTAAGGACGGGGGGGCAGAAAACAAAGACAAAAAAAGCAAATATATAGCATTTAAACTATTCCGCAGTTTTGGATTATTCAGTCCTCCAGAAAATCAGATTACCAAACCAGCAACCAACAACAGATCTTTTAAAAACTGTCACAGGATTCCGCTAATCTCTTCCAATTTTGTTCAGTCCCAAGCTTCCCCATCACCATTTTGTCAATTAGTGGTTAGTGGCTATTTTAAAAGCCAACATCATGAGGAGAACTCATGGTTGGTTAATGCTCTAACAAATTGACTGTTAATTGCAGTGCTATCTGATTTCTTGGGGATTACTACTTTAATATTCATTTTATTCATAAATTTTCATTAGGTAGCAGAGGACTTTCTTAGGCCGTTTGAATATTTAATTAAAGGAGATTAATAGCAGGACTACTATGCATTTTTCACAAAAGAGCACTGAGTGGCAGTACAAAATCAGTATTCAAATTTAAGTGCGAGTCCTTCATGGTATATACAAATGGTGCCAAGAGCAGCAAAGCCAAGTTAAGAGTCAAGGAGTAATTCTGAGGCATGAAAGAATTTCTTACCAGCAAGAATATATTCGCTTCTGCCATAAAGTTTAAAACAACTTTCCAGTGTGTCAGTATTTTAGCACTGCTCTGCAGCATATATTGTTGAAAGTCAACAATTACTAGGTTGGTGATACCAGAACCAGTACAAATGTGTATTTTATCAAGCTGATAGCTGTAGTGTTTATTTTAAATAACAATGTGATAATATAGTTAAGAAATGCCTTTAAAATGACATGTTATTGTAAGGTTTTGGCTATTTCTGAATGGAAGATAGGTATTCTTATAGACCACAGTCCAAAATCTCTTATTTCCCTTGGAAAGCCCAGTACTTCATCAGAAAAGTGGCACAAGTAAAGGAATAAACACAAGGGAATATACTTTCTGGAGGACTCTTACACTGGGAAATAAGCATATTCTAGATACTGGAGGAAGTACATGTTGAGGCATGTCCGAGTTTTCCCAAAGTACGGCAAATGTATTTATGTACTGCCTCTACCAACTTTTGTTAAACTAGTGGCTTTCAGGTAAGTCTGAAGCTAAAATTCTCCTTGGGAATTACTGAGTGTTGCCATAGATATTCTGAAGGGAATTATAATTTAAAAAATTTATTTCTGAACCACAGAGGACAGAATACATATATTTGTTTGAACGTTAGCTTAAGAAAAGCATCTTGGAAATAGGCCAGTAAAATTCATGGCAATATCCTCCCTTATGCACTGGATAAAAATACTGCTAAATGAAGACGCTGCCCTTTGTCGGAAATTAACAGTGTAAAGGTAATCTTTCAACTGCCTCATACAAATGCCAGTAAATAATTAGGGCTCTGGAGAATATGTTTTGCTGTCAATAAATATAAGCATGTGCTTAATTTCAGGCTTTTGAGCTGCTGCTTTAATTTTAGTCGGTGCTGTGTTGCACTGGGGCTGAAATTACCGTAAAGCATAAAGTGTCTGTAAAATTACTCCTCCTTCCCCCAGATAAATAAAAATGGAATCAATACACTTGCCCATCAGAAGAAAAATCTAATTCAAAGAATACTCTGAAAAATCGGTTAATAGCACATTCATTTGTATTCATGAGATATAGGTGTCTTTAAAGGACTCTATACAGGAAGCAGTATTTATGGTATGTGTTCTCTTCTTGATTATGAGAAATGCCCTGAAGACCTTCTAAAACTGACCAAAACCTTTGTGTTACAAAACATTAAACTCTATAATCATGTCACAAATTAGTAGTGATCAAAACTCTAAAACGGAAGGGTGGGAAAAATGGGAAAGGAACAGTTTAGTATAGCTGAGAAGAGGATGCGATCCTTTGTTAACCTAACAGTCATACTGATGCAAAACCATATACGTTCAACAGCTTGAGTTTTCAGTGACAGCCGCATTGGAACAATATATGTTAGTTCACATCTGTGCTGCTGGAATCAGACATCTTTTTTTTCTCTTTCTCTTTTTAAAGATACTTATCTGGCAATAGAACACAGTTTTTACTTGCTGTGGTTTCTGCATGTTAATACTTGTACCTCCGCAGCTTAGACTGTGCTATGAAGTGCAATTCTGTAAAATTGCATCTATTTATTTTTACAACTTCTCCGTTGTACTTAGTTTCTTTTGTAACATCTCTAAACTGAATAGCCTTTATGGGGAGGGAGGTAAGCATATCCACCCTGTCTCTGAGCAGGAACGCCGCGCACAGCAGCAGAGCTGCTGGGAGACAAGGCTTAGTGGCTGAAGTTAGATGCAAGCTCTTTGGGATGAGTTAACTAATGAAGCAAAGTGCTTCTAGCTTTAGTTTGAAAACAAAATTGTAATTTGCAACAGAGAATTTTCAGAAAGACATTTATGTTATATTCCAATGCTATCTCTGTAGTTAATCCAGAGACAGTGTTTCAAAAACAGGTGCAAGTTTCATGCTTCTAAAAAGAGCAGCTCCTCATACATACAGAGGGAATGCTTTAATTAAGTGAAAAATCTCAATACATTCATACTCAAGAAGGCTACTCATGCTTTTCATTTCACTCACGGTGGCACGGAGAGAAGTCTGAAATGTATAATTCTAAGTTTGAATCACATTCTTGTCCTTATTTAAAGCACATTTTATATATCTGAAATGCAAGAGCAGTTCACTAGTTTCTAGATAAGACCAGAAGCACACTTGTTATTTTTATCCTTTTGGTTAGCACAGTTCATTATTTGGTTTTGTCGCTTTAATACCAGCCTACAGGCTGCTCTGTTAGCTGCACACTAGCTATGGTATAGTAATTCTTTTTCTGCTCCTAAGTGCTTCTCTCCTTCCTCTATAGGAGCCAGGTGTGCACACTCAAAGCCCATTATAATCACAAGGAACATCTGAGATATCACTGAGCTCTGGCTGGGCTTTGTCACCCTCACTGGAGATGCCCTCCCATGCAAACTGCAAAGAGAAGAGCCCCCCGATTTCAAGTCAGACATGCTTACGCCCTCCTCTCCCCAGACTGTGTCTCTCTAAGAAATGGATAAAGACGTTCAGCAGCTTCCCCCTCACTTCAGCCTTGATCATGCCCAGCACAGCGGGAACACGCGAGGAAGAGGAGCAGGTATCAGAAGCTGCGCATTCCCCATCCTTGTCATTGGGTTGGGGTAGCGGGCACGGCCTGGACGATTTCGGAGGCGGTGGTGTGTGGCTGACGGGTCAGTGCTCTCTGGCGTTCACAGCTGAGACGGGGCCAGGAAGCAATTTGTCACCATATACCCCGTGCTCAGGAAAGCAATGATTTAGCCCCACTCCAATTATAATTGTATACTTTACAAAATCTCAGAACATGTTAGTGCCTGTGCATGGGGTGAATTATAGTAGTAACCACTGCAGTTAGCAGATAGTCATATAAATTGGAGTTACTGCCAGCAATTTAGTCTTGAAATTAAACTATGCAAGTGGTAAATTGGCACTAAGGACTAGACTATGGGGCTCACAGCTGGGGGCTGAGCTGACTGAGGTCAGATTTCTCTTTGTGTTAAATGTCAATAGCTGGCATTTAAAAGAGACAATCTATACAAACCAATAAGACAGGGTATGAAAGAACCGCTGTTTAAAATGTCAAACTATTTTAAATCAAAACAGAAATCCAGATAATTTACAAACTAAATCTGACCTTTTGTATTTGGAAAATTTATACTGTAGCTGCGCACTCAACAACAGAACTTGTAAAAACCTGACAGCCATACATCTGTGCATGAATCTTCATTAACAGAAGTTTGCAGATGGAAATAGATTTTAGTGGACAGACTCTGAGCTGGAGCAAAGTGAGAGAACTGTTACTGAATCCAGTACTCTGCTGAGTTAGAAGTGCTGAAATCTGACCCCAAGTTTCTCTTCCCCCGGACAGTGAGATATCTGTTATTTGGCAAAACTCTATTTTCCTAGTTACCATAATGTATCTACAAGTATTGTTTTAATAATTTAATCCCACTAATTCCTGATTATACATGATAAGGGAGGAAAAGAAGAACCCCCAGGAATAAAGCAAAGCAATGAGAAAACAGATTCAAGTCTCCATGCTTGAAGACTCTCTATGCAGGGTTAATGTTAGGACACCAAAAGCATTTACAGTTTTTTTTTTTTCTTTTCCCCCTAATGCTTTGAAAGGTGCTGGACTGCTTGTCCTAAAGAGTAACTTCCTGTGCTTCTCCACAGGGTGGGCAGCCACAAAAGCATCTGCATACCGGACTGGTAGCCTGGTTTTGGAAATGCCACCTCTCACTCGGCCAGTCTGTCTTCCTGCAGGGTTCGTCTCCCTGGTGCTGTGATGCTACTCACTGATGCTAGTCATAGGATGACTTAGGGGCGTGGACACTTCACTGAGAATACAACACAGTATAACCTGACCTACAAGGTTGTACTTCTATACCAACAGTGTGAGAACAAACCTGAATTAGTATGCCCTTTTTCCATCCAAATGACCAGAATGTGTTAGCGATCACAAGAGTTAGTGATATTAGTGTTTAATACCTGGGAGCCAGAACATTAAAAATATCCTTTCAGATGGCATTTACAGTTCAGGTCTCGATAAATGAGGGTGCACGTTCAAACAAGAAGGATTACACATTAGGAAGCGTAACGCTTAAAATCTGAACAATTAATTCCTTTAAAATTTGTGTTGTTCTTCTGCACGGCCAGTTAATAAAGGAAGGACTTACCACTCTGTGGATTTAATACATGGTGTTTGTTTATAGACCAGCCTCCCAGATTTGAAGCATCCATTTCAAAGCCTTGAAGGATTACTGTTCTCTTCTCCCACAGAATAAAATCAGGACATGTTTCATATTCATATCCCACCGACACTGCAAACAAATAATTAAAGCTCTATCAGTCTACCTTTTCCTCTGTGAGCTACTAGGTAATTTTTCATTCCAGGTTTTGATATTCATCTGTCAAGTAATACTGCCACTAATTTTCCTCTGCCTGATTGCTATTGTTGAATGGTATTTTTTTTAAAAAGGGTTTTAAGAGATTAGTATGTTATTACAGCTATAGTTACTACTGTTTCAAAGCAGAAAAATTTCTGTTGTATCTGTTATGGATTTCTTAAGAGTATAAATCTCCTCCAGTGACTCCTGACTTGATTGTTTATTGCATTTCTGCTAATTACCTAACTAACAGCTTAAATAGAAAAAAATTCATGTTAAAACAACCTGGTTTTAATTTGTTTGCTAATTGTAAAAACTGTACTAAGGCAGAAATGGATTGCTGAAAATTTCTAGAATTAAACTCTTATCTTAACAGGCTTGCACATCACATGGCTCCCCTCTACAGCTGGCCAAAATACCTGCTGAAAATCTTGAATTTCCCTAAGGGTGGTGGTTTTTGGGGGTGCGTTTGAGCAAAAAAACCCTTCCTTTTAGTACTTCAGTAAAATAATAATAAAAAAAAAACCTCTTCAAAATTTAATTTTGGTATCTCTAATATATCAACTTTTTCTTTTAAAGTTATTTATCTCCTCTAGTTAACCTTTTCAGATTTCAGTGCAACTCATTCATAAAGGAAGAATGTTATTTTGACACCAAATTCCAAAATTTATCTAGGAAATATTGAGATAATTCAGCCTTTCCAAAGTAAAAATGTCTTTAAAAATATTTTAATATACAAAACAAAGAAAAAAATTTACACCCACAGTTTTCTGACAGTTTCAATGTTTTCTTCTCACTTTTTCTAAGTAAGCAGCTTTAGGTATATTTTACTTCAACCATAAATAGTTTTAATACCATCTAAATTCCATTACTGGATGCAGTCAAAATATTTTGACCAGCTATAGCAGGGAGCATTGCTGTTTGTAAGATAAATGTTTTATGGCAAACTGAAAGCTGCTCCTTACAGCGACTTCACTTAGAGCTGCTTCATCATTTTAGCAGAAAGAACCTGTTTTTGCAGCTAAACTCTGACGTGTAAAAATCACGTCTCCTTAAGTACTGTAAATATTGTATGTTGCAAACATTATAGCTTGCAGTCTGAGGGTCCAGCAGCTGCTCTGTCCAATTTTTCGGTTACAGGATCAGCAATGCTTCTGGGCAACTCCTTGGGCTGAGTGCCCAACTGTGGGCATGGAGCTGCTTCTTCCAGAACAGCCACATCCTGTGCTGGGCCGAGCCACCAAGGTTCAGTAACCGAACACGCTATTCCCTAGGTGTTAATGCAGAGAGAAGATAAAGGGTGGATTTTTCCTATGAAGCAACCTCACACTCGCCATCTACACATTAGCATCTTTACTCCGTTTGTGCACTTAACACATTCAATCCTGGGTCAGAAGTGTATACTTGAAAAGAGTAAAGACCTATAACAAAGTCACTCAGCCTTGCTCAGTGAACCATTACAGACCCAGGGGACAGTTCGTCAGCTGCTATAAGGTACCACGCTGATAGCTGGGTCAAGGGAGGGGTAACGATTTACACCATCTGAGACCCTGCGCCAATGGATCCACAGCGGCATGTTTACCAGCACTGTAGCTAACACTGTAAAGTGTCTGCTATTCCCTGCCTATAGCTGATCTTTCTGAGCTGCCAAATATCCTCTAGAGGTTATCATCCACTTTCGCAAAAAAGTTCACCGTTCCCTGCTCTCACAGCTATTGCGCATAGCTGCCCTTTTGTCCCTTCTCATCAGTGAGAGACACGTGGACATACGCTCACTTCATGTGTGTCTACAACCATGTTTCTATGTACTCTTACACATATTTATGAAAGAAGTCTACGCTCCAAAAAGTAACATCTGCGTAATCTTAACGCACGGTCTCCTGAAACATTTAGCTGGAGGTACTGATGTACCACCCGTGAAAATTCCCTATCAATCATTTTGCACGCCAGGTAATCAAGGCGAAGCACAACAATTGTACAGTCAACCAAATGACTGCAGTGCCACTTGAAAAATAAGTATTGTGCTACTAGCAGGTTTTGCAAAACGTAATTTTGGAAGCGAAATGACAATCTCAGTCAGCTTACCCTCGTTGTGGGGCGTTATTTTCTGGTCAAATTAATTTATAGCCCTTTTTTGAGGTGACTGAGATTTCATTGCATGAAGCAGAACTGTAGTGACTGTTTTTTGGACACTAAAAGCCAGCAAGTACAGTTCTTTGCAGTCTCAAAATGGATTTCAGAAGATTTACTGAAATCATCTGTACCAAAGATCTATTCTTTTCATACAACTATTTAGAAGAATGAACAATAATTTGTTAGTAGTGCCAGCACATCGCAGTTTAAGGGCTGTTGCCAAAATACAGGTAAGAAATAAAAGACATGATTAAACAGGACAGTCACCTCTACTTCAACCTCTCCTGAAATATTTGTACTTAGCAGCATCTTACTTCTTTGAACAACGAATGTAATGAACTCAGCCAAAGTACCAAGTAGAGTAATAAAGAGAGAAGACGTAAGACCAGTCTCCTTGAGCGCTGGCTTATATTCACACCCAGAAGGGTTAGTCCTTGCACACCACTTCATGCTGCTGTGAACGATGCAAGTTCTACAGGAGCGTTTATTGAGGTTTCTACTGAAATCCTTCCTTTTCCTATGTCAAATTACAAGGGGACATAGACTTTACCACCAAGGTTTTGTGTGTCAACATCCACAGGATGTTTTTTGATTCAGAACAAAAAAATGTTACTTTATCATCTCAGTTGTTACTCTGAGAAGAGAAAATGGCCTCTTGTTAGGGACTTGGGGACTAGACAAACACCAGCAAACATTTCTCCAACAAATTTAAACAGAACCACTTGTGTGTGAAAATATGCTCAGAAAGTCGTCTTTTCTGTATCTGGTTATGTGATCACTGCTGTCAATAACCCTGAAGAAAAATAAAGATGTTTATAGTATTTATAAAACCAAAAGCAGATGGTTATATTCCTGAGTTCCAGGACTTCAACCTGCTGCAATTTAATTTAATTAAAATGAAAACCGAACAGAATGCATTATTAAATATTGGTAATATAGTGGCAGAGGAAATTATTTTGACAAAAATTCATATAATGGATGCAGATAAAGGTCCCTGAGTACTACAGTGTGTCAAATTAAATAAAGCTTTATTGGAATCTAACAAAGCATGCTAACAATGCACTTAAAATATAAAAATTTTTGCTTCTATTTTGCAAGAAGCATAATTAACCTAAACTTTAAGGAAAAGAAAAAAAATTAAGCACCAATTAAATAATTTAAAAGTTGTTATCCAGCACTATTGCGTAAGCTTTATTCATATTTAAAAATACTACACTCATCTACTTCTAATTTGGGAATCTGTAACTACAGTATCATTTCATAAGATGTTACGTATTTGATTTAAATTGTTCTAAAGTCCAGCTACGTACTGGACATCACAATCATCGGAAGACTGTTAAATGATGCAGAGGGAGCAGGCATGCTCAACTGTTCCCTCTCAAACACATTAGTGTTACCATGCAGTGGCAGACTCTGAACACAGGGCGCGTGTAGCCGTGCCGAGGAAAGCCCCACGTGGCACCCGTGACCCATCTGGTCCTGCCTGATCACCCATGGAAGTGCCAAAGGGCACACTGGAATTTTTTCTCATTCCAGGATTTGCACAAATAGGTGTAAGTGAAGCCAACAACCCAGTTAATACCTCACCTCACTGCAAAACACTAGCAGGAATCTGTATCTGCAATGGGCTAGGGCTAGGGCTAGGGCTAGATTTGCCCCCTAACAGGGAGGTTTCATAAGACAGATGGGCTGAAAAGGGCACTCCTGCTCCCCACCACATGCCGTACCTGGGACATTCAAAGCCCTCTCTGGTGTCAGTGCCAGCACCTGACTGACCCCTTTGAAAAGTTGTCCACCCTTCTGCAGATGTGAGCCAGATGCGGTAGATCAGATGCAGGTATGGCGACGCAGCAATTCAGGACACCTTGAACTCAGGGTGGGTGGAGTTTTGATCACTAGGCCAATGTAATGTGTGAGCTACAGCTGGAATGAGAAGACCTGTGCTTCTGCACCAGCATTCATAGCAGATCAGGAAACCAATGAAGCTGAACATTTATCACTTATTTTCTGGTTGCTTCAGTTTTCAGCTGAATTTGTTCCTGATCTGGTTCATTTCATGATCAAATGGATGCGAGTGGCGGCCCAGGGGCAAGGAGAGAACGTGGGAATGTCCCTTCTGGCAGCAGCCTGTAGCTGTATCTGTTGAAGTAGACTGTGGGACCACAGCCCTAGGGTAAGCTCCTTGTTTTCTGATATACTCCTCTGGGCATCACATGATGTAAACCATACTCCATATTTTGGTCTCATAACCCTTTGTGGACACCAGTGGCTATGTCTACATCATTCTCTAAGTACAAATGACTAGGAAAGTGCTATAATCCTCCTTTCTCCCATCGCCTCTCCACACAGCTGCCTCACGGACTACCTGGCCGGGAGCACGTGATGACACAGTCACGCACTAGATGCTCTGGGAGTTGCAGGGCTTGCACAGCCTGGACGGCACCGTTTGGCTTTGCACAGGCCAATTTTTGCAGGCACACTGCCTGTATGGACAACACAGCAGGTCCTGAAGAGAGCTTCTGGCTGCCCCTCAGAACAGCATTTTCGTATACGGAACAAGGCATATTCCTTGCAAGGGTAGATGGCTCCATGTATCCCTTGCTATTCTTGTTTTATAGCCTGCTATAATTCCCCTGACTTAAAAAGCAAAACAAACCTGCTAAGGAAGTGAATACGGCTTGTTCACAATACTAAGCTTTGCTGGTAAGGTAAATAATCTTAATGGAAAGTATCTATAAGATTAGTCCATTAAGGAACATAACCCCAAATTAAATTAAAAAAAAAAGCAAGCCTTTTAAAAACCGAATCTGGCTAAATAAAATGTGTTTGCACAGACAGCACTTCTTCGGTAGCAATCCTCAGAATAGCTGTGCTGCTTGGTAAAGAAAGCCTATGAAACATGATGATTTTCGTATAAACATCTTTAAACAATTCAAGAAGTTTTAACTGTTGGGGACGTGAAATATAGTACGAAAGGATGCCTAAAAGTTAGAATTTTGTAAACCCTAAGTGGAAATGACACTTTAAATGTCACAGCCAAAAAATGACAGAAACAATGACACACCAAAGGTCATATTCAAAGTAACATTCAAAATCAAAGACAGCTGAATATAATGCCGTTAGTACATAACCATTCTCCGAGGGAAAAGGGGATTTTCAAATTGATTAAATTAGAAAGATGACATTGGAAGAACAAGAAAATAAATGTTCTTACGAAATCATACGAGTCACTTTAGCTAAAGAGGCATTTGATTTAAAAGAATGTAAGTGCAGCAACAAAATTTATAAGCCGTATTGTCCTGGTTTGATGTGTGTAAGCATTTCTGCTTGCATCAAGGTAATTCTACATACCCATCGCCTCGGCCAGACCAGAAACCTTCTGTCCATATATATCTGTCTTATTCCAGGCAAAGGTGTAGACCAAATTGGCCGCAGCAGGAAACCATTTCTGAAGCAGACGTCCTTCAACAGCAACTATCAGATGGACTTTTGTCATTCCAGAAGGGATGGTTGTGTGTGTCAAAATAATGCGCAGCAAAGTTTTATACCCTGGTGTTCGACTGCTGAGATAACTCAGCTTCACAAAACTTGAAGGAATTGGGATTTCTTCCTGGACCACCTTGGAAAAAAACACATCATTATATCTATAGCCAAGAAAAATACAAAATTAAAATAATAACAGCGGATGCCTATTTTACATTTCACAATCATGATGTGAACACCAGTGCCACTTAAAACACTGATGTCTTCTGTGTTTATTTCAGCAATGCAGTAGCCAGGCGTATTACAAAATGTCCAACACCGCAAACTGCTTTGTTGACTTACGGGATGGTGGTCTGGCTATTTTGATTAAGAGCCTCTTCCTCTAACGCTCTCCTCTTATCTACTGAGGAGCAAACGCTCTCTGTGTGGACATATTCATACACAGGAGCTCCACAGCTTTACCTAGGCTTTATTAGTTGGTTTGCTTAACGAGTGTTCTTAACCATAATACAATTAAAAACTTTTTTAAAATACGCACACACTTTATATATTACATTACGATTTGAAGATACTATCCCGCTTTGGAGGTAATAACTCTGACTTGGGGAGACCTGAGAAAGAAAACGAACCTTCCTGCTAAACCATCTTCTGTGCAGAAGTGCTTGCAGTAAGGCTAAGCTTCAGCAAGAAGGGGCATGGCATACGAAAGCACAGCATGAGAAACCTAACGAGCTAGCTGGGGACACACGGCAGCGAAGATGAAAGCGTCTGGGCGTCAGAGTCATCTAGCTAACAGGTAGGTCCCTAGGGTGTGCAAGAGAGTTCAAATCCCATGGCACTGCTGTCAGTGCCGCTGTCTGAATCACTTGGATTAAAGCTGGCTTGGATATGCCCACTATGGGGTAGTATCAATTCCTGGCTGCAACGAAGATAAGCCCTCAGCAACCAGAAGGACCGCAAAGTCTGCGAGCTTGTGAGGGGAAAAAAAGAAATTTGGCCTTGACCTTTTGAATGATGTGGGCCTTGGAGCTACAAAAAGGGATTTAGCTCTTGTGATCTCCTGAGAGAAAGAAGCTCTTCTGGGACAGACTGTGAGGAAGAGCAGGCAAGAGAAGAGAGCAGCTTCTTGGAGGATGCCACCGCAGTCACTCAGAAGCCTCTGAAGACTAGACTGTGCTTAATAAGGTTAATGATTTTAGTGTATTTCCGTAATAACAAGCCGACCTGTCACAATACTAAATTTGTCGAGCTTGGAAAAATACAAACTGTTTCGTTTATATTCCCCAGTTTTTAAATTTTTCTTGTTTAACAATAGATTACTTCACTTTCAAAACAATTTTATTTACACACTGCAACAGTATCACTGTCACCGGATTGCTGCAGTACAGCTGGAGGCCTGCCAGCACTTGTCGTTTCGACATATGAAATGTAGCGCTGCCAGGGAAATCCTGCTCCCTTTATTGTTCCTGATTTGCAGTGTTCCCCTTCTTTCCTGCTGACATCCCAGCTGCCCCCTCTGTCATGCATCTGACATCTCTTCTCATTTTTTAATAGAAAAGCAGGAAGAAATATTCATGCATTAATACATGCTAATATATCTCCTTCTCCTATTAGTCTGGGTTACTTTTTGTTCATCTCCCAGTACAGTACAATGAAACTTAACACTCTAAGGCCCCTCCAATGACAAAAAAAAAGGACTGGGGGCAGTCTCTCTCTGAGTAGACTGCCTCTTTGGGTACCTCGCTGTTTAAAGATGACCCAGGAATACCTCAGGTGGAGTAATGTGACCCAATTTTTTCTTACTAGTGTGCATCAGTTATTCTTAATTTATGTTCATTAGTTTCACTTAGTACTGTGAAGCAACACTATGACCATCAACTGGCTGAAACACGATAATGTTTTTAATAGTTATGGAGATGTTTAGACGTAATTGAGTTCAATCAGAGGACTCTCACATGTAGTCTAAAGGCCTTTAATCAGTAGCAACACTTTTATGAGAAAAAGAGAAAAGGTTGGAAATATTCATGTCTATGAGTAGCCTCCAAATTATCTTCCAGGCTTGCTCAGTGAAATTAAAAGAGAACCCAGAAGAGGTCTTATTGCTTGAACTCTAACTGCTCAAACAACATACTAAAAATTACGGGGGTTAGCATGATCTGAAACGTGAGTAGTTGTATTTTGTTGGGTGTTTGACTCGTACAGCCTCTTTTAAGTCCCAAATACAAGAACAGTTAAATAAAAGGTTAATTAGAAATTGCTTCTAAACACTTAAGGGAGTGTCAAGAAAAAAGACATTTAAATAAAAACAATCCTAAAGATCATGTCAAAATTGCTCTACCTCGGAAAGAAAGTAATAAAAACCAAGGAGCTAAAATATAACTGCAGATGCCATGGTAAAGAACTAGAAAATGTGAACAGATGAAACATCCCTAGGAGTCTTCAAAGCATCTTGGGTCATGTCTCACATTGATGTATAGAAAAGTTGTACTGCTTAGCTGTAACCTAGGAATGGGTTTGTGCATCACTATAAATAAATCAGGATTTCAATAATAAATCATGTTAGGACTCCCCACTTTCTTCTACTTGGAGGTAAGAAATAAAGCACCTTAAAATATTAACAAAAAATAAAGAAAGAAAGAAAGAAAGAGAAAAGCACCTCGTAAGACAGTACGAGAGAGAGATGCATTGGTGTCATTCTGAAAAGTGAATAACATCACAGCAGTTAATTGCTCACTATTTGGTATTATCTTCTAAAATTGTCTAGAACTTGTTCTGCAACTGAACAAATTGTTAATTTTGAAGCATTTTCACTACCTGTAGCTCTGGAATAACAGTTCCTCTTTCGGGACAGGACCCTCCAAATGCTGTCAGGGGTGACGGGAGTACAATTGGATTTGGACTGATAAAACTACTGATGTCACAAGATGGTGTGTCCGATTCTGTTCTTTGCATTACAACTTTGTCTACGATGATAAATCTATTCCAAGGCAACCAAAGTGTCCTTTTTTCAGATATGAAAGGTGATCTGTCAAACACTAGAGTGACAGAGATGCCTCCAACAGCCACAAGGTCAAAACTGGAAAAGAGAAAACAAAATGCTTTGTTTCTTTTCGTTTTATGATCATATTGCCACAACTTTCAATGCCTCACAAACAAAAACTTTATGTTGCTCATTACAGCCCTTAATTTACTATGTGAAATTATTCAAGTATACCTTCCTGGCGTCACCTTGGTATTCATGAAGAAGCTTTACTTCTCTGTGCTATGCATCGATAGCAAGGTACAGTACTTCACTGTTACTTGGCCTATCTCCCCTCCGTTTATCAACTAGAATTGACACTAATGAGTCATCTGTAACAAGAGTGTTGGCCCAGTTACTTTGCTTTATATGAAAAGAAATTCCTAGCCCAGAAAAGGGATGCTACTCATAATGTATGCAGGTACAGCATGCAGAATAAGAAGTCTTAAAGCTGTTAGACCTTTTTTCTACTACCATATCCTTATCCCTTTTTCTAAAAATAGTAGGAGGAAATGGTTGAGTACACCGAGCAGGAGACCCCTCTGTGCAGGATATGAAATTTTTGGGAAAGATGCCAATTAATCGCACTGAGAACTGAATCAGCCTTGTACATAAGGCAGGTGATCCTCTGGGAGCTATTGTGAAGAACTGTGGCATATCTGGGCTGCAAAACAGTGGGACAGAGAAGGCACAATGTACAGAGTCTCAATTTCCTGAGTTTCTGACATCCATAGTCAGGCGACACAAGGTAATATGTAAATAGGTACTTCACTCTCTGTATTACTGAATGCATCTATTATGGAGGCTTTTGATGGTAACAAACTGTGATAAGAAGTCAGACTTAATTATGCATATCTCATCACATTTCCCAAATGACACCGATTACATTCACAGTGAAATACAGGTAGCATATTTTAATGCAACAACTTTATCCAGGCTAGTGTAAAGAGGAAATGATAATTGCTAACTTTCAGTAGTGCGATTTGAAAGTCAATAAACTAAGGTAAAATAAATATGCATGCTCCTTACTTTTAAAAATTGACAAAGCCAAACAAAAATAATTGTGGAAACAGTGACAAATTATACTCTTTCCCTCTTGGAAGATAGCTTCTGATTTCTCGTCATTCACAACACAGCCAAGGAACATGAAGTCTTAAACTTAGCAGCTTAATTCAAGTTCAGGAGCAAATCACGACCCTATTGTAAATGGACGGCCAACCCTGGAGTGCAGTATAGGATATATAGGAACTTCATCTCTCTTCGAGAACTGAACTCAGCTCTACAAGGCTGGGGAAGAGAGGGAAGCCAGCATTGTTCAGAACTGGTTGTGGAACTGCAATTTAACCATTTTGGCTCTGGAAAGAGTTTGCCCTCACTTTTACTTGTGTGGCTCAGGTGATCAACTGAAGGAGTTAACCTCACTGACACCTCAATAAACTACTTGGAAGATTCACTGTTAACAACAGAAACAAAAAAGGGAAGACAGGGAATTCTCTGGTACACCTGACTAGTGAAAATATTCAAATGTCAATAAGGTGCTATTACAGCAGTACTGTCACATTTTGACTTCAGGTGTTTGAGTGCCACTGTAATCTTGTTGCTGTTCAGGTTTTTAATTCTTCTCTTTCTTCTTTGGTCCCTTTACCACAGACAGCTCTAACTAAATGTGCTCCCAGAGCAGAGGGCCAGATGCCATCCTCATTCCACACTACAAACAGTGATGCCTATGAAAATTTTGTACGTGAATAGAAGGTGGTAGATGGCCCTAACTATGCAAATCTAAACCAGTGAAAGACCATACATGAAAGTCTGACCTTCCATCTTGTCGACTGATGGTGTATCCATACTCATTGTGGTGCAGAAAACTGACGTTCACTCCAACCAAAGGTGTTCCGTCTATTGCTACCACCTGGCCTCGAATGACACACGCCCGTCTGTAACAAAAAGAGTAGAAGGCAACATGTTAGACACATTGGGAGGGTGAGAAGGGCATTGATTTCAGAAACTGTGCTATACTTCTGTTCCAGACACACAGAACTACTCTGATATCATTGTGACTGCTGATTTTGAATGAAAATTCAAACAAGTCCAAAAGATTGATTTGAAAAACCATTATCTCATGAAGATGACACACAGAGTCTCCATGGTGTATCGAGAATATATTTCCATTTCCGGCTGTCTTTCAGGATACCATTTGTTCTGCCATTGAATAGCACTGCAAAGGTTTCACTGATAGCATGATTTAGCTTGCTGCAGCTCTAGGGGGTGATGATTTGTGAAAGAGGAGAATGAAACCTCATTCTCTGCTGCTAAGAATAGGGCGCTGCTGTCTATTAGAAAAAAGCTGAACTAATGCGATAAGGCAGCAGTGAGACACATGGTCTTCACTGAACTTCAGAAAGTTATATAGGTAAATTCAGAGAGCACCTAATCAAGTGTAACATACATTTTTCTCAATCCCCCATCGCATGTTATGCCCTTTTAAATTCCCTCTGGGATGTGTTGCACTTGCACGCACTTTCCAGCATAAAAATCTTCCCATTCCAGTAAAGAGGCTGGAATATGGCAGCACAGCAGAACGTATCAAAGTCAATGGACAGGAAAGTGAACTAATTACTAAGTGGGTCTAATCGGAGGCTAACAGGATCACAGAATCATAGAAAATGAGAGCCGAAAGGAAATACAAGACTTTATCTTGTCCATTCCTTTGCCTCAGGTAAGATCAACTATACCTACATTACTCCAGACAGATGCTTGTCTAACTCTATAACCTCAACAAGTAGCTCATTCCAATGCTTCTTGTATGAGTGCTTTACTCACGGCAAGTTTTTCCTACTGTGCAATTTGAATCTCCACTGCTGCTCTTTAAGACCATTACTTTCCCTAGCCACAGAAATGGTGACGAAATTACTCTCTTTTTCTTAGCTTTAGCCTTTTATGTATTTGAAAAATGAAACATAAAGGAGACAAGTCTCATCAAGGATGAGGAATAAGATACAAAATACCCTCACGGTGTAGATTAGGACCTAGTGGGATTTTCTCAGGGCTTACACAGCTACATTCCACTGAAACACCTTTCAGTATTTTGCCCCGTGCCGTCAGGTACGCTATGTTAGCATACCTCCACTGGCTGAATGGATCCAGGTCTTGGGATCTAAGGATACAATTGCACGTATTTCCTAGAACTGTCATTTCACATAACGAAGTGAACAGCGTATGCAGAAGTCTTTTGATAACATTAAGACATTTAGGGTCAAACCCAACAGAATACTTACAGAGGTAACCAGCACTAATTACTCAATATAAACAATAAGCATAAATTTAGACATTGTTATGTTTCTCTCTCAATTTGAAAGTTCATGGTAGACCTCAATAGACACATCCTACCTTTGCACAGTGAATATGGAATCTAAAGGAAAAACTTAATAGGTCCTCAGATGAAAGTTATTTAGGAGTCTATATATGAATTTAAAAAATATCCCTTGAGAGATTAATTGATCATGATCCAATGAAATCATATACACAAATTGGAGACCATAAATTTCTGAAAATTCTGACTTGTTTCATAAGATCCCATTCTCCAAAGACACTCGACAGGACACTAATTTATCACTATGATATCATCAAACTCAGCTGACTATGACCTGAGAAAATGCAACTGGTAAAAATTAACCCCTTTGCCATTCACCACAGTCGCTAATATGAATTCCATGCTCCCAGGACATAGAAAGATGCTGAATTTCAGCAAAGATACTGATAAATCCCAGAGGAATGGGAGAGGCTGCATTACTGCCAGTATGCAAAACAGAGCTCTGATTTATTACCTTTTCATTTTCTACGTTAACTAAGTTGGTTGTGGCCCTATTTGCGGGCAAAACCTGCTGCTCCACTGAAGGCGATCAAGCTCTTGTGTGTCTCAACAGACTCACAAGACTCACTCAACAGAACAGTCGGGTTCAATTACTCTTTGATTTGTTAGAGCAGAACCTACTGGTTTCTATTGTTTTCTCATATTTCTAACATCAACAGACCTGCCTTTCCTTTTCTAATCCCTTTATTAATGCACTCCATATATTTACAACACACATTGATCTAAGAGAGAGACCCCTAAGAGTCATCGTTATTCAGTACATTATTCTCGTACTCCTGTTTGTTCATTCCACACAGACCTGTCTTCTGACTCTACTCTGTCCTCGTATTTTATCAAGCACAGATTTGTGCGATAACAACTCATCGCAGTCTTCATTATTTCATACATAGTCTTTCTTTCCTCTACTCATTCACTTTACTTCTCATTATTCATAAATAATATTAAAAGACTTATCTTTCAACTCTCTTGCTCCTTTTTTATTCGTCATATTTTACAAGCCACACACATTTACAGTATGTGATAAAGACTCATAAACCTCGTTATTCTACATTTATCTGTATTGAACTGTCTTTGCAATCTTTTAGATTTTAAATGTTCTAAGCCTGCCTGTGTGTTGCTACATTTGTCCTCATTATTTACTGTCTTTTTATTACCTACTCTATGTTGAAGAGTCTTCTACTCTCTGGCCTCTTCTTGAATTACCAGCACCTACTAAATCTCTGACTAAGTGTTTGATCAGAATTAGTTTTAATTTTTGCATTTACTGCAGGCATGAAAACATTTTTCAGTTACTTTATGACCAGCACTAATCTCAAAGGCTCAGGGAGGTAACAAACAATCCTCCACTTTGCATGAGGTTCTCCTGCTTTTCCCAATGCCCTGACAGCTCAGAAAGCAGACCACCGTGCCCGGAGGCATGCTGGCATGCCGGTTCCCTGCAGCTTTGCTGCTTGCAGAAGACCTCACTTAATTCCTTTCCTTACCAGAGCTTTTAGAGCATGTTCCCTGCAGCGATGTCACTTCATCCTCAGCTGCCACTTCACGCTTCCTTGCTTCAACATTCACCCTCTTCCCAGATGAGCTGTGGACCTTGCTACCACTCACTGCTTTTCTTAATTTTAACAGAGAAACCTCTAAAGATCATTATGCCTCCTCAATCTGCTGTACATCCCTCTTCTATTCTCAGCCTCTAAGATTTATTCTACACTCTTGTGACTGGCCTGCTTTTCTTTCTCACGGGGGATAACAACTCATACTACCTGTCCAACAGTCGCCTACTAGCAACGATTGCATAATCTTGGGCTAAGGCCGTCCAAGTTGTTTTAACTTGAAAGCAAGTGCAAAAATGTCTTTTCTAATTTGGAGAAGCTGGGAAGGAACATGTCCCTGATAAGCTGCCTTAGTGTTTTCAAATGCATTAAAAATGTTTCTAGTCCCCTGGCAAGCTGTACTAAATCTGCAATTCCAGAGGGAGCAGTTGGCTTTTTGAGAAAAGGCAGACATTCCCATGGGTTGCAGGTGGCCTAAAAGAAGTAGGATTTCTCTGTCAGTGCTTCATGGGTCATTCCACGTGTAACTGAGGATCTCAGCTCCGTGGGTCTCAGCTCTCTGCCGTCAGGCAGTTTGCTTGACATCTCTAATTTAAAATATAAATAGAAGCTTAAAATTCTAGATGCATTCTTTCACTACTTGTAAAGCATTTTATTATTCCACCACCATTCTGCCTTGCTCTACTGCTACTTATCTGCCATTTTTTTGCTTTTGTTTTGTGTGTTAAGTTGCCAATATTCTCTGAGTACCTCAGGCTGAGACATTAGGCTCAGATGTGGAACTCTGTCAAGCAACTTGTGAATTCGCAAGTGTCACATTACCAGAAGATGTCATTTACTGTATTGCATTTCTGATTAAAATCTTCAATCAGAGAAATTAAGCTAAAGGCTAGTAAGGTACATTCATTTCTTCCTGCTGACAATGTTGCTGTAAGCAGCCTTTGAAGGGTAGTTAATTCAGTACCATATACTGGGCCCTTTTTGTAGGCAATTTGCAGCTAGTCAAATAGCTTGCCAGCAGCATGCATTAAAAATACTCAGCAAAGAAACAAGCTAAAAACTTCCTGAGAACAGAAGTTGATAAAAACATTATAATCTGCTACACCCTGCTACATGCAGTAGGTCAAAACCATTCCTGATATAAGCAAATAGATTTCCATTTATTCAAAATGTGTCTGATCTGCCTTTCAGCATGTCACAGTTTAAGTTGGGAATTTGTAAAAACCCAGTACAAATGATATAGTTTTGACATAATAAAAAGCAAAACATGTTTTGAAAACATTTAGCTCCTCAACATTAATTTGGGGGGGGGTGGGGGGAGGCAGGAAGTATTTAGCCATGGCTCAATGCAACACCCTGACTGCATTGTAGAAGCCAAATGTTTAAAAATTAGATCTAAGCTAAAGTCTAAGATGCAAATGCAAAAGGATAGATGTCACAGCAGTTGTCAGAACAACTAATTTTAGTATTTCAGATGATGTTGAAAATGCCAGGATATGGCAGAGATCAAACACTTCCAGTCTGAAGGACAGAGATAATCTTCACTATTTTTCGATAGCTTTCCCAAATCTATTCAGCATCACTTTGGCTTTATCTACAGTGAGATTCATGCAAACATCACCCATATTGGAAGTTCCACTGACCTACGGTACAGTAGAACACTGCACAGTGTCATTTGAATCAGAAGACTGAAAACACTGGATAGATGTTTCTTCCTTAAACCTCTGAATGGTCTCAGAGATTTCTTGCAAAGAAAAAAAAAAAGCCAGATAGGGCTTTGCAAAATTTGAGCACCAGTGGGAATGGATGCCAGTGCTCTGAAATAAATGAATGCCATTATTTCATCCAATCCTTCCAACATTTCTTGTTGAACCACCAATGCTATAAAATAAGAGGCATTGCAGGCAGCCATCAGTTAATATCATCTGCCTGGACACAACCTTTTCAGCAGTAGCCAAAAGGAGATTAAAAACCCCCAAGCATTCTTTGGTCTGCACCAGATAGGCAGGATCACAGATTTCTGTTTTTTTTTACTGTAGTAGCAGTTGTCTTTCTATATTTTTTTCAGTAATCTTAATTCCCAAGAGAAGAACAGACACTAGATGACAGTCAGATTGACAATGTCAGAGGAAGATTTCTGAACAGAGGCAGCACAGCTAAGCTATCGCCTCCTTCTGAGACTCTGCTTATCTGTCATCCTTGAGGAAAATTCCAGCAGTTTTTAATAATATTTGACTTATGGATGAGCAATTTTTCAACAGCCTGGAAGACTTGAGGATCAAGCAAAGTGTGGACTGATGAACTCCTTGGGGTGCCCAGCACATTGCAGATTACTGTTGACAAAACCCAGGAGACATGGCACAGTGCAAGTCTCCAGGCACTGCCCTGATTCCAACGATACAGCCAGCCTCATCTGAATCCCAATGATCTTCTCACCAAACCAACCAGTAATTTCTCTACAGTGGAACAAATGATATCTGGGGTGTGAACAATGCACCAATGCAAGTCCAGGTTGTATTCCTTAGCGGTATAAGGAATGGTGAGGGTGGGCTGCTGCTCACACACGGGCCTTCGCTGCTCTTCGTTCTTCAAAGGCATGGCAGATATCAGGGCAAAGAAATGAAATACTCAGAAAAAGCTTTTAAATCCAAGTTAAATCCCATCAATGATAGCTTTAAAAGATCAGTTCCTTATATCTACAAAAGCACGCTGATGGGATTATGTGCAATCTGGCTGCTAACATTTGCAGTGTCACAGAACACCATACAGGCGACTTGAGTGCTCACCTCCTCTCTGAAAACACCTCACTGTGAGGCATTTTGATGTGGAAAATCTTTCACTGGTGACTTTTGGTTTAAATTGCAGTATGCTCCGCTGTGCGTACAGCCAGCCAAGGACCTTGCACCAGGTGTAGTGGCACTGCTCACCAGCAAGACGCTCCAAGAGACCCGCCGCTGGCAGGTGGGTGCTTTTCATGGAGTTCATTTTCATGCCCTATTGTTCTACATGTTTATAACATCCTGTTACATTATTAATAGTGATTAAATGTTTAGGTATTTCAGATCAATAAAGACTCCGTTTACATATTTACTTTATTAAAAATTAATAAGTTACAAAGAGAAAGTGCACTGAATTTGTGCGCAGCGATGGAATGAAGTCAAGGTTGTAACCTAAGTGCTATGTACTGTACTGTGAACATAAAAAAAAATTGTTATGCCCTTATTACTGGCACATGGTTTATCTAATGCATAGGCCTAGTTGACAGGGTAATAGTTAGGTGATGAGGATGATTTGTGGATCTCTTTGTCAGCATATAAGTTATAGCTTCCCAGGTGAACTACAGCATAAAAACTTATGTGCCCCTATATTTCAAATGTTCAAGAAAATATGTGTTACCAGGTTTTCTAAGCAAGTAAGTGCCCCTTTCCTATTGCACAGTCTTTTCCTGTTAAAGGGCAAGCCAATCTCGCAAACACTCAGAGATCACTCTACTGTTTGCACGACAGCTTGAAAGTAACCCGCAGCACAAAATGGTAGACTCCACGCTGGTCTATCAACATGTAGTAAAACCAAAAAAGTTTGTTAATTAGGTAGCTGGATTATATGTAAATGACACGCATTAAATTTATGACCTTGTAAAGACCAGTTAAATTCTATTGGGCAGAAAAGGGACTGAATACAACGCACAGGAATCCAACTCGTCCTTCTGCTTCCTGCCATTATACGTATCTACAGCATAAAGGGCTGAACTTCCCCCCACTTATTTCACAAGTACGAGGTAGCTTACCTTCCGCAACAGTCAAAGTCTTGTTAATAAGAGTTGTAGAGTTTGCTGCTGTGACACTTTTATGAACCAGATAAGTAGTAACGAGAATCTGATCAACAAGATTCTCAGCTGTTGGAACTTAAACGTTTGCTATCCTTTTAAGTATTTTTTGATCACTAGTGAAGAATTCTTAGCTATCCAGGTATCACTGTTTTTTTCTGGTTAAATAATTTCATTGTAATTCTCAATATTCAGAAAAGTCTTTCATCTCAAAGAAAACTCACCTGCTCTCAAATGAGACATCACCTGGGATTACATGAGTGCTTTCCTTCCCAATAAGGAATCTGATTCGATCATAGAAGAGTCTTGGAGGATGCTGAGAGAAAGGCGGTTGGCTGTGCTGAATAAGGTCAAGGGGATCAGGCGAACCCTGGCAGAGAGGACTTGCGTAACAATTGCTCTGCTGACAACAGTCAGGGTCTACACAGTCTGTCAAGCCATCTAAAATGGAGAGAGTGGAAAGTTCAGGAAATTGAGTGATTCTGAGAATAAAGCACCGTGTTTGCTACTGGAAAGCACAGGAGGTATTCCATCAATTGGAAGGCATGCTGATTATGACACACTCAAATTCAATAAAGCATTAACGTACATGCTTAGTCCAGGAGGGGTATTTCTCTCTAGTCATTAACACTGTATCACCTCATAAAATCCCCACACGACAATGAGAAAACAGAACCTACAAACTAAGTGAACAGGGAAGAGCGGGACTGTCGTCACTGCAGAACAGGAAGAAGAAGAAAATCACTACACAATACTTGTTAGTCCGACGGGTGCATGATCCACACTGTGCAGCTGGTATCTCTAAGACTCCTTTATTGTCACTACTGTCTGTTCACACCTGTGAAGAATATACACTTGCTAACCAGTCTGCAAGCATCAAGTCTGAAATGTTATCTAACTCTCATAAGCATCCTCACTACAGCAGTAAAAAAAGGTACTTGTTACAGTTGTCTGACTTCTATTTTAAGCCCTACAATAGTTTTCTTAGTGCTTTAGGATGTTTACCTTTCATTTATTGGTTGCCAATACTAGAATAATCCAAAAAGGGCAGAACCATGACTACACTCCGTGTGTAGTTAGTGATATACAAATACACCCCTTGGTGCAGGCTCTATCCCGGTGACCTGTCAGATACAGTCTTCTCCGTGGATGTTTGCACCAGGAAAGCAGATGTGGAAAGTGAAAATAAACCTATTCCTCATCCCTTGATTTGCAAGTATGAAAAATGGAAAAAAAAAAAAATTATTTCTTCTAAACCCTACATTTCTTCATGGACAAACTTGCAACAACATTTGTGGGTGAAATTCATTTACTTAAATGTCCAAAGCTTATGATGAAAAGTGAAGCACTGCAGTGCATCTAAATTAAGCACCTAAATAAAACTTAAAATTGGGCTATTGGCATTTAATTGCTTCTATCAGCAGTTTAGACGTCCAAATGGCCTAAATTACATACTCAATCAGAAACAGATTTAATAAGGTACGGTAAAATGTCCAACTATCTTCTTAAACATCCATTTTATGACTTAGTAGTTGCTAATTTGCTTGGACCGACAAGCACACTCATGCATATAAAGCAAGATTAAGGCATTGTGTCCTTCAACAAAGACATCTCTTTGTAATTTTAACAAGGTCGGTCTGAATAAATGTGGAGTCATCATATCACTGTATGGATTTCCCTTGTGTTAAAATCAGAATGCTATAGAATCAACATACTGTCAGATATTTTCACTTCATGCTTCGACTTTTCATGCTCTGTTCATACCAACGCTTTGGTGCCTATAAAACTGTACCTCCTCAGGGCAAACTGTGTTATCAGGGAAGCTGCTGTAGTTTTGTCATTGACTTTTAACGGGTGCGAGACCAACCCTCAGCCAACTCTGCTCTTCCCTCAATAGAGCACACTGCACTGTGTGAATGCTCAGTAAATAACAGCATAAAATATTCACTTTGAAAAGAAAGCAAAAGCCCTTCTACAGAACAAACAAGTATAATGAAATGGGCTTTCCTAGAGTCTGAAAATCCTTGCCTGACCTTGAGCAAGGTAATTGCTTGGCTAAGCAAAAAATATTAACAAATCTATCCTACTGCAGCTGGGAAATCAGATAGAGCAGGCTAGTTTTTGTGATAATGAGCCAAGGGCAACTGTAGGTAGCTAGCAACAATAATCTAAGAGCCTTGGATGAAGCAAAGTTGGCATGGCTACAGGTCAGTGCATGCTTTAAGTTCTTTCCACATCCCCCCACTCCTAGAGACAACAGGCATTTGCTAACGGTGGGAGAAGCACTTCACAGGGCAATGTTGAGTTTATTGACTTTGAGTGTAGCAGTCACTTTATATTCAGGAAAACCTAGAAAGCTATTGAAATCCGCTAGGAAATCAGTAAGCTGAGACAATAAAGGGCCTCCAGTCTAAACAAAACTACACGGGAAGTGGATGGAGGAGTTCACAATATGAACCAGAGGGGTTTTCATTGCGTTCTGATGAAAAACAAAAGAGCTTTTTGGGTTGAAACATGAAGAGGACGCTTGGAACTGCAAGGAAAAAATACCTCTTCTTACCGTTTCCTCTTTTTTGTCCAAGGAATGAAACTCTATTTTCTTAGTAAGTGAACTGAAAAGCATCAAATTACTAGTAGATTCTCCAAGACTACAAATATTAAAGAATTCTACTAGACTTGAAAAGGTGATAAAGAAATTGAAATCTCTTGCTTTTGCTTTGTAGTGGTGAAGATCCCTGCAGAGGGCTCTGATGTGGTTAGGCATAGCTATTCAGGGCTGGTCTGTTGGTGGAATGGTTATGGCAGTGACAGGTCTTGTTCAAGGAGTCAAGGTGCTTTCTGGAAGGTACTAATTTCTACAAGCTGACTGCTCTCTACCTGAGAAACTTGACAAACATTGGTCTGGCAGAATAAGTACTAATCAGGAAAAAGGCATGCTTATTTCAGAATAACAGTATCCATAGGGAAGCTATTTTGGAGCAATTTATTCCACAGTAGCTATTCTGATTAATTTTTTCCTTATCAACAAGCCATTAGATGTGGGAACTGAGCTGACCCGATTTTCTCTTTCATATAAGAAATAAAAGCGAAAAGTCACAGAAATATTAGAATATGAAGATCTGCTTAGAAAAGAAATAGCTATAAAAATAACAATTAAATACTTTGCTTTCTCTAACAGAGTCCTCATTCTTCTCTGCTTCGGTCAACAGCTTACATGCCTGGCAACAAACACTGCACATCCATGCTGTACACGAAAAGAAATCAAGTAAAGGGAAAGCAGTTTTCCATCTTCCAGTCAGACTCAATTTTCATCTTTTCTTTGCAGTTTACTTGTCAGCAAAGCGCCTGTCTTATAAACTCTTCCAGGTTCTGCTAATGGAGTTATTTTGGTTTGAATTACTTGCACCTGGTTTCATTTGTCTCTCCAGGGTCTTAGGGCTACAAAAGGGTGGGTTTCCCATTAGTAGAGGTGTGAAGTCCCAGAAGCATATGTGAGTAATCTATGGTGAGAGTGGTATTTGTCCTAATAGCACCATGAACGTACAAAGCACTGGATACACCAGGAACAGCTTACAGCCTTGGGAGCAAAGGCTACAAATTCATCAGAGGAAGAAATTGCTAACCAAAATATAAATGTTAATCCAAAGTAGGAGTCTTCTAGGTTACAGATTATCATTCATGGCTTCTCTCTCTCTCATGCTGTATTTTCTTTTTTTTCATTTTTTTAATCTTTTCATTGATTAGGTGACTATTTCAATCTCCCCTCTCAACCATGCAGAATGAACCAGAAGAAAGATGCTAGGCTCAGAAAAGATGCTCCATGGGCAGTGAGGCAGGAGGTGCAGCAGCACCAACTCCTCTGCAGACTCTTAACACCACATATTTGGCTCAGGCCACTGGGTGTATGTATTTAAGAATTATTAATTAGAATTGTTTGAATAATGCAAAGAAACCAACTTGGATAAAACTGAAAAACATTTTTCACGCTTTGTGCTGAAGTAAAAGAATAAACCACCTATTTCAGTGCAAAGAGGGAACTCTTCAGCCAAAATAAAATCTTTGTTCCACTTTAGGCTCATTTAAGACTTTGGCTTTAACTTAGACCATTTAAAAGAAAAAAGAAAAAACTCAAACCTAAAACCCCAAAAGAAACTACTGTAAATCAGCATGATATCTGTTAATTCCCACGATGAGGGAAGAAATGGCAAGAGCCAGCAGATCAATACCTGGCATCCCTGGCAGAATTTGGGGTTTTTTGATCACGAGTCTGTCTACATGACACAAGGTCTGCTGGCGACGGATGGGGTACCCCTGTCTCAAAGGGGGAAAAGGATCTTTACACATGACTTAGCAGGGCTCATTGAAAGAGCTTTAAACTAGATTTGAAGGGGGAAGGGGATAAAACAAGGCTCGCTAGAGATAAGCCTGGGGGCAGCATGCCAATGTTCGAGGGACAGTGAGCTAGCAAGGTGCTTTGCTCTGCTGTCTCAGTGGAGGTAGGGGATGGAGATCCATGCAGCAGCAAAGACGCGAGGGTTATGGATGTGTTAGAAAGCACGGAAGCGCCTGAGAACGGTCACGTAGAAATTAGGGTTTCTCTCCCTGCAAAAATGTGGCGGGATCAATAGCCCAACTGAAGCGCAGCTGGCCAAAAAGGACCTGGGGGTGCTGGTTGACAGCCGCCTGAACATGAGCCAGCAGTGTGCCCAGGTGGCCAAGAAGGCCAACAGCATCCTGGCTTGTGTCAGGAATAGTGTGGCCAGCAGCAGCAGGGAGGTGATTGTCCCCCTGTACTCGGCACTGGTGAGGCCGCACCTGGAATACTGTGTCCAGTTTTGGGCCCCTCACTACAAGACAGACCTTGAGTGCTGGAGCATGTCCAGAGAAGGACAACGAAGCTGGTGAAGGGTCTGGAGCACAGGTCTTATGAGAGGCAGCTGAGGGAACTGGGGTTGTTCAGCCTGGAGGGGAGACCTGATCGCTCTCTACAACTACCTGAAAGGAGGTCGTAGCAAGGTGGATGTCGGTCTCTTCTCCCAAGTAACAAGTGATAGGGCAAGAGGAAATGGCCTCAAGTTGCGCCAGGGGAGGTTTAGACTGGATATTAGGAAAAATTTCTTCACCAAAAGGGCTTGTCAAGCACTGGAGCAGGCTGCCCAGGGAAGTGGTGGAGTCCCCATCCCTGGAGGTATTTAGAAGATGTGTAGACGTGGTGATCTTAAAAGTCTTTTCCAACCTAAATGATTCTATGATTCTATGAAAATGAAAGAGGTAAAACAAACTGGTACAGAATCACAAGTTACATATGGAGGCAGTTTATGATAATGCAAATGATATTAGTAAGTGCATGTGAGGATAACATTTTCAACAAGCCAATCCTATTTGAAATGAGGTATTTAATCCAGGAGAATAACCCAGAAAAACAAATAAATCTTGTTTATAAACTGTAACATCTAACTGCAAATACATTAGTAAATTCTCAACCAATGGTCACATTTTTCAGTTAAGTTTTCATATCAGGAACCAACTATTAAAAAACTCACCATGTTAAGAAAACAGCAGGGTTTCTTTTAAATCTCAGGAGACAACAGTCAGGAGTATGAACAAACTACTACAAACAACAAAAACTGTAATTCATACAGCAGGGGAGCCTGTACACGGAAGTTTTTACTGTCAATTACCACAAAGTGCATCACAGCATAGGTGCAGACTAAAATGTATTACAGGGGTGTAAATGATTTTGGTTTGCTATTAGCATTTTTTTATTTATTTTATATAAAAGGCAGTCAGGCACATTCACGGTGCACCACAGATTATATAATAAACTGGTTCACATTTTGATGAGTCTGAGATTATGGTTTCACATCTTCCAGGTGCCTTGTTTTGCATGCAAGGGATAATGATGAACTGGGATTTTTGGTTTTGTAAGTTAGACAATTAAAATATTTTTAATATTACTGCTAAAACAGAATTCACAAAGATCGACTTGAGGATACAAAGCACTTCATAGCACTCTTAAATAATTTAAACGACCTCAAAGAAAAGGCAGAGCATGCCAAAACAAGTTGCTCTGTTTTCAGTCACACCACTCCTCTCTGCATTGCCGTAGCTCACAGAATTAGAACAAGATTTTCCCATTTCCTTGCTGGGGAAGGGATCCTGTCAGGAAGCTTTCTATAAGGAGTGATATAAATATTTATTGTGTCAGGAGTTTGTGTCAATGGAATCACACAATGTTTTCCATCAAACAAAATATATTTTCTTGTTTATAAATTTATATATATATTTTTCTTATTTACTATGATGGAAAGAATGGCACAAGCGTGATGAAATTACCCGCTCAGCTATGTTTCTACTGCAGTCATGGAAGGCTCAGTTTGTGCTAGGTACAGCACATTCTTTAATGTACACATTATGCAGCATCTCTCTTCTACATGGATGATCACCTTCAGCAGCCAGACAAACTGGCAGTGGAGCTGTGGACCCACCTCTCCGCTGCTTACTGTCTAGCAGTATCCCTCTTTAATTACCATGTTTGGGCAAATGCTGTACAGCAACTGTATTTCATATGTTTTGTATTTGAGCTTTCCATATGCTGCATAATATCTATATCAAATCCTCAATAAAATACAATAACAGTTGGAAAAGAAAAAGGCATTTTGCCAGCTATAAGTTAATAGCAAGAACATGGAACAAGTCACGTATTTTGGGCCTGATATGAACAGCTCTATGCCACCTACTTTTCAAATCCTGGCTTTTCTAGTCTTTTCATCTACCCTTGAATTACTTGCAATTCATGAGTGCAAACATGGGAATATCGCAATAACTCACGTTGCTGAAAATGGATCCATGTTCACAATTAGTAAAAATTGTCTAGGTACAGGAACACCCGAGGACATTAAAGAGGCACTGGTAAGGGAAGCAAAGAACAAAGCGGTTCTAATTTTGGCAGTGGTGGCTTCCCCAGGTCACCAGTGCAGCATGAAATAACTTTCACAGCGGCTTCTTTTCTATTAAACCACTGAGACACTTTATTAACTGGCTATGAAAATGACAAATTCAGTCAGACTCTACCTCCCATGTTACTGGGTTAGTTATTTTAATAAACCATCCACTATCATTAGATTCTGGCAAGCAAAATGCAAATAGCAATAATACTTAAAATTGCTATTCTGCTTTAAAGTTCATTAAATGAGCAGAGTTCTCACCCCTTCAAGCTTTGTGGAGAAGACGCTACTAATGCTAACTACAATACATTTCAAGTTTTATGGTTAGTGCCAAACTTGGACTACTACAAGAAGTGATGTATATGTTTATATGGTGCATGCATACACATGCATGCAGACACACTCAGAAACACACGTACTAGTAAATGTACTTGCTCAATCACATGAAAATAAAATCCATCTCTAAGCAATATACTATACTTAGTGTAAGTAATACCAATGACCTTCATTTTCACTGCTGCAGAACAAGTGAGAGGTCTGTGTGTAAGTGTGTACTGATCCCAGTGAGCACAAGCCAGCGATGGAGCTGAGAGAACTGTGTCCAGAACATTTTTAGAGAAAGTAAAAATTGGGCTTCAAGTTTCTCCTTGCAGTAAGCCGATTTTGTTCTCTGAACTCCTTATGCAGGACAACCTAAAAAACTCAACACCATGACCCTCAACACTTGAAAGATTTGAGCTTTTTGGTATACTCGCATGATCAATTGTTCAAGACTAGTGTTTTTTGTGGGGGGAAAAAAAAATCCACAGGAGTCTTCAACTTGCAGTCGCTTGCTTTCTTCCACAGATTTCAAATAAGCATTAAACAATGCCTGTGCCAACTTGTTTCACCACAGGCTCAGTTAAGTCCAATTAGGGTTGCCAGGAATCTAAGCAAAACTGAATCAAAGAGCAACTTCAGAAGAGACTAAGCAGCAGCAACTGTCACGAGTCTCTAATGCTTATTTGTATGCATTAATCCCAACTGCTTCTCAAATTTTAGCCGTAATACATAGCATGCAGCAGACAGTGAGGCTGTTAACTGGTAACACCAGCGTTTGTATAAGGACATTGGAAACCCACCACTGTGCCTGTGGAAGGGCTGCAGAGTGTTTTATCCAGTGAGTACCGCTGGTGGTTGGCCTTCCACATGCAGGAGAATGCAAATATATCAGGGTACGATTTTCAGAAACTGTAAGTATCCCCGGGGAGCCCTCGCTGCTCAGCAACAATGAAAACCATTCCCATCAGTATTATTTATATTGTGTAATAATAGCATATTACTTATACATGGACTCAATATCTCTGTGATGGATAGGTTATTAAAATGCCAATGGATGGGTCAGAAATACATCAATATTTTAGCAGCACTGGTTATCAACCCAAGGCTATGCTAAATCATATATTTTCTTGTGCTTGGAAAAGCTTGGAGAAAACTACAATAACTGTCTGAAGTGACTGAAGGGATATTTGGAAGAGAATTCAAAGCTTGTAGTAAATAGTATTTTCCTTAAAAACAAACAGTCAAGATTGAATCACGAAAGAAAAAGAAAACCATGAAAAGAGATCCAGGAAAATTTAAGAGAGAGATCCGTATCAAAGAAATTAATGGGAGTGACGGGCTGCAACTTTCAGCTTAAGACAGAGACCTGCATGTGCAGCAGCAATGAAAATACATGTCAGAATAGCAGGTAAATTGTGGCTTGGCAGGGCGGGGGGGTGACCTGCGAGCTGTGCCGAGCGCCCCGCGCCAGCGCTGCAGCTGCATGCTCTGCCTCCTCACGCCTGGGGCACAGGCGCTCGCCCGCGCAGAACTCAGCAGAGCTTAATCTCCTGGAGCTACTGAAGCTTCCAAATGAGTCTAAAGTAATGGCAGGACAAGCAAAAATGACCTGCTTAGATGCACTGAATGGTCATCTTATAAACTGAAAATGAAATCATGCCAGTCATGACAACGAAAGAAGGAGACTAAGAAATGGGGAATAATGTGCTGCTGAGGGAAGCCACAGCAAGGGGAAGGCCCCACTGCAAAGGACATCTGCTTGACTTCTTGGCATTATTTAATGGACATCACACTGCTAACAGACTGCAGATGCACTCCACAAGAGCAAGTGCAAAGCATGCCGCCGTGCATCTGTTATAATGCTAAGACCTTTTCAATGATATTTGTAGTGATATTTGAACAGGTAAACATGCCCTTAAGTCTGCAAGTAGGAGAAAGCTAACAGAGAGTTATGAGATGGAATGGGAAAGGCAGTTATGGTACAGTCAGGGTACAAGTACACTGTATACTAATGGGGCTCTAAAAGAAATAGTACTCTCCCTGCTCAGGAAAACATTTCCGCACGTGTTTAACCTTACCACCACGGATAACTGCACTGATGGGGAACTCGGTGCTTCAGCATCTGCAGAACCAGGATGCCTGTGAATATGCTTGTGACTTACCTTAAATACTAATATACCAGTCCTTAAAAAATGAATTCAAGGCTTCCTCCCTCCCAAAGCTTTTGTGCTTTTACTACAGACCAAACGATAACACTAACACTTCTTGGCTGTGCCCCCTCCCAGCTTCTTGTGCACCGGCAGAGCTGAAAAAGTCCTCGATTAGTGTAAGCACTACTTAGCAACAACTAAAACATAATTGTGCTATCAACATTATTCTCATACTAAATCCAAACCACAGCACTATGCCAGGTATTAGAAAGAAAATTTACTCTATCCCAGCTGAAACCAGGACACTTACGCCAAATAAATTACATTATTCAATCCCTACAGTTCAAACTAATAAAATACTTAATTTTCTAACACGTTTTTTCTACCATGTATTTGAATGTACTTTTACATAGTAAAAATCCCAGTTTTTCAGTCTCTGAAAGTACCGTATAATAAATCAACTGGAAACTATACAAAATTATCACTCTGCCTAACTCCTGAAATTAGCGTTTGTTTGAAATGATAATTGTTCAACTTTACAACAGCTTTGGGCTTTGGTTGTGACTTCCTCCTAACAAACTTGAAGTACAAAACACCTCCTAAGGACTGAAATATAAATGTTTGATTTAAACACAAGTGGAATGAGTAAGACCTTTGCTAGGTGAGAATACCATGATTTGGAATATACAATGGCACTAAATTAGGTCTAGAGCATGGTCTCTTGGGCTACGTGTCACTGACTGAATGTGATCACATCCTGATGGCTTAGGAAGTTACAACCTGTCAGCTGAGTTTCTGTAACTCAACTGCGTACATGCTTTTAACTCAACGCAACTGCAGGAAAAAACGTTAATAGCTTCCATCTTTATGAACCTAATCCAGTTATGTAGCTTGATGGATGGTAACTTGTTATGCCACCGTAATATTCTCATAGTCTAAGGCACAACCTCCCAGCAAACAGGACTTAACAGGTAATGTCATGTCTCCTTCCTAATTTCTGATTTTACTGTTGTGTATGTACACAAACCCTGAAACACTAGGAATCAGCTTCTGATTTCGCACTAACGTAACACTGGTATAACTCCAATGACTTGAGGGGAATTTTTCTAATTTATGCTTATGCCAAATCGGGTCCTATGAACTTTATATATAAAGAGAAGTGGTTTTAATAGTAGACATAATTTTCTTTTCTTATATAAAATTGATTGTCAAGGAAACTTAATTACATTTAGCCCATCTGTGGTAGTCAGATTAATTAAATATTTCTCTCTGCACTTAGCTCTTAATTGTAATGTCAACAGAACTGTCCTAGTCCATGTTATGTTGCCATTAAAAAGGAAAAAGAAAATTACTTTTAAAACCTGCAGTGAAATGATGTTAAGTGTCTGCCTTAAACTGACAAATTCAAGGAGATTTAGAGTTAAAACTGCCAACTCTTTCAATAACTCACCGTTATTGCAGAATATAAAGCACCCAAAATCACAATACAGGGCAGTTTATAGAGAGCCAGTTCATAGAGTGTATCAGAAAATGCTTTACATACATTACAGGCGAAACAGGGTTTTTGTGGACAGATTTAAGAGTGCAGGCGAGTGAGTCAGTGGCTCGGACAGCGGGGGAGAGCACCAGACAGATGGGAAAGCACGCGGGGGGCAGCGATGCCAGCTGCGGGACCTTGTGTGAAAGGGATACAAACCAGCGCCGAAGAGCAGAGAGAGTGGGCAGAGATGGCTGTTAGATGTCTTGAAAATAAGGTGGAAAAGGAAGGATAAGAGAGGAATAAGGTGATTTTGAATGGGGTTCAGAAACGAGGAAGCCTTTGCCAAAGGACAGCATGGTCTTCGAGCCCACAGGATACAGAATCAGAAGGTCTCAAAATATGTCTGTAAATGAGGAATCATCACTGAGTCAGAATGTTTCTATTGAGGTCCCACAGTGACCTCAGTTCTTGGCCCTAAATCAAGCTTAATTTATCAATGACCTGAAAGAAAATAGACAATCATTATATTAAGGTTTGACACTACAGTGGGGTATGAGATCTTAGCCAAGACACTGAGATAGTCCGTAAGCGTGACACAATAATATACATTTCGATATATCTCAGTGTACAATCTAAGGAAAAAAAAATGTAACTGTGCTTGGGGCAGATGTATTCACAGTCTGAATGAGAAAGCTGCACAGCTCCAAGTATGGGGGCAAGCACACAGTAAAGGATGATAGTAAGTAAAGGAGAGGAAAGTCCTTCTTGACTGTCCAGTAAATGAGTATTCCTAAAATAGATAGGAAAAATAATTAACTCTGAGAACAATCAGTGAGGAGTGTTGTGGCTTTTCTCCCACTGATAAGTTTGAAACAGAATCTGGATGTTTTTCCTGAAAAAAATGCACTTGCTCGTGTATTAGAATGAACTACTGGAAAGGAGGCAGAGACTAACTTATGAAAGAACTATGTTTTTCCCAGCAAACCTAAAACTTACACAGCCTTAGGATGAATCAAGACTACAGAGGTCTGAGACAGGGAGCACCCAGTGCCAAATGCCCTGGTTCAACTGGTGGAAAAGAGCGAATGATTATTTTAGTACAGGGCTCTGCTTACGGTACTCTCAAAAATGATTTCTGCATACTTTCTGTACTAGCTTACTCAACAATTGTTCAAATGTAGGTCCAGATAATTGCAAGAACTGTGCTGTGTCTCAGTGGTAACATTAAGAAAGAGATTAATGTTAAAAAAGGATTTCTAAGTGTATGCTTTATGCTTGCAAATGTATTCATTTAATACTAACATAAGACTCTGGATGCATTTTGACAGGCACAGAGGTTTTTTCGTTTGGGTATCCATTGGCTGTCTTTTCTGAAATAGAGGATGGACTTATCAGTTACAGTGGAAAGGAGACCGAGTAATTACTTGTTACATGGTGGTTTTTTCCCTGTAGAAAAGAATCAAGTACTGGGATGATAGGTATGGCACATACACAATTTCTCCTTGAACAGCATCTAGCACAAGGGTCTGTTCCCTCACTGCACTGCTTCAGATGAAGTCAGTGGAACAACTGTCTTGAGCAAACAGACAAACATTGACATTCCATGATAAAAACGAAAACATATGCCAAAACTATAGATTCAAATGACCATCAAGCATGTGACAAATAAACAAAGAGACATGAATTATGTATCATACCTCCATCATTGTCCAGGTTATCTCCACACACCATTTCCATGACAACGTTACATCCCGAGCCACTCCAGCCCACTTGACAAACACAGTGCCATCCATTCTGATCAAGAGTGCACCTCCCATTTCCATAACAGAGACCTGGGCAGCCATCTAGAAAAGAAAATGTAAAAAAGAAGTCTTCATGGAGGAGTTCTCTTCTCTTCTTTTACAGTTGCAATTATTCTTCAACATTCTTTCACATAGTATTATACTTGCTGCCTTCAAATGATCACAGGTCCCTTGCAAGCCATTTGTATTTTTGGCCAAATACGGAAAGATCCCATCCTGGTTCCTCCCTTTGCTTGCCCAAAAGTAATTTTTCAGTGAGGAATGAGCATTTTTTTAGTGTGTAGTATTTTATGTGCAGGAAAAAAGTGCGTAAACTTGTAAGAAGATATTTAAAGTCTGCTGTGTCCATCTTTTTTTCTACTAATAAATAAATAAGCTGTAGATCACAAAGGAAGGTATATCATAGAACCATAGAATCACAGAATGCTTTGGGTTGGAAGGGACCTTTAGAGATCATCCAGCCCAACCCCCCTGCAGGGAGCAGGGACAGCTTTAACCAGATCAGGTTGCTCAGAGCCCCGTCCAACCTGACCTGGGATGTTTCCAGGGATGGGGCCTCCACTACCTCTCTGGGCAACCTGCTCCAGTGCTTCACCACCCTCATTGTAAAAAATGTTTTCCTTATACCCAGTCTAAATCTACCTTCCTTTAGTTTAAAAGCATTACTCCTTGTCCTGTCACAACAGGCCTTGCTAAAAAGATTGTCCCCATCTTTCCTATAGGCCCCATTTAAGTAGTGAAAGGCCGCAACAGGGTCTCCCCACAGTCTTCTCTTCTCCAGGCTCCATGCTCCAGAGAGTATACATAAACATACACGTAAACAACGTTTATATCAAAGATATACATGGCAAATACTGTGTAAATGACAATCTGGCATTTGTGGACATAATCCTACACATTGCAGGGAGTGGAGGTAACCTTTTTATTTTGTTCATAAGTACTCAGCTGACTGAGAAAAAGCCAATTCAATTTATATCACAATACAACTCTTTCCACAGAAGGCGAATGAGGGAGCATTTCCTTCCAATGTCCAGTTCCACTTCCTTCACATTATAGCTGATTCAAATATGACAAACACTTGCCCTTTAGTGGCTCTGAATCTAGATCAAAACTGGAACAATGACTGTAGCATCCTCTGGATTATATATTTGTAAGCTCTGAATCAATAGTAATTTTGACATTCTCAGCTAGATCTCTTGCCTATAAGAGTGAGAGAGCAATTGTCTCTTGGATGTGTACACTCACATCCATCTGCTTGCATAGATGAGTGCCAGCTCAGACATTTGTCAAATCCTCACCATGTCACACGTGGAGCCAAAGGACAATGGATAAAGCTCAGCAATAAGCTTAGCAGCGCAAGTGGCATCCCTTCTAAGAGGGCTCCTTCCTTCTTGCCAGCATGGACATACAGGAACCGAAAGGCCTTCTGTACTTGGTAGTGAACTTCAACACTTATGTGTTATCAGACAGAATTTTTTTTTTGAGGAACAAAGAAGAGGACTCAGTCTGCATATGTGTTTGGCAGCCCCAAGATGCTCCAAAAGGACTTTGGAGGAGCCAACCAGAGAGTCAGAAAATCTGTATGACTGGTCTGTTAGGTAGTGACTTACAGCCCAGCATGCAGCACATTTCCTGGCAACTTTACACTTGACACATCATCTCTCTCCTTCTCGCCCTCAACACGGTTTATCAATCACATCTGCAAATAGGGAGATTGGAGAGTCTGACCTTCTTGCTCGGAAGAGCTGGAGATGGGTGGCACCGTTTTCTCACATTGGAATTCTGGAAGTTGCTGCTCTAACATAGCATGAGGTTGGCAACCACCAGATATACTATAAAAGCCAATTATTTGCCTCTTTCAGGGAGCTGGGGGAAAGGGCAGGATGTGAGAGCTGTTCTGGGTAACAGGGATTTTTTTCCACTTCAATTCACTGTCCTGCTGAGTTAAGTCATTTCTTGTACATGATTACATTTTGCTGCTGTGTGTGGTTATCCTCTAAGACTATAAATGTAATCAAATGAATGCCCACATGATTTTATTATCTAATTCTGAAGAAATAAAATAATAAGTACAAAATAAACGCCCAGGTCTTTCTGGAATATTGGTTAGTTTGATATTTCAGCTAGCAACATTTTTGCAAGGGGCAATGTGCATCATTGCTCTGCACAGCATGGCTAGGACTGAGGGACTGCTGCCAAACTCGGGGAAGGTACTTGCGCTGACATGAAGAAGCAGGACCTGCGGCAAGGCATGGAAATCAAATGAACAGCACCAGACACAAAACAACATAAAATTTAACTCTTGTATCAAATGATTTGAAGAGAACTATATCACATCTAGCATAGACAGCTTTTAAAAAAGTGTACTTCTCTATCAAAAGAAACTTACTTCAAGCACAAATGACAAAAAGAAAAAGAAAATTTTTGTTCTCATGGAAGACAGGATCAACACAAAGTTCTTTGAGCAAGCCCTCAGCTCTGGCATTACTTTGGAATGGTAAGCAAGAGCAAAACACTGATTTGCCTAACATAGCACATCAGATGGCCACATAAAACATGCTTACATTGCTACAACTTTGCAAATGAGTTGCGCACATTATTTGTGAAAAACTGCATTTTCTTCTGTAAATCTCTGTCCCTCTGTGTGTGTACGTATATCTATATCTCCATAAACAAATGTTCTATCTATTCTGGCAACTTAGCAGTACAGAAGCTCAGACAAAACAAGTAACACAAAACACTCCCTTCCCAATTCTTTTGTATCTTTTCATTATTCTTTCGCAATGCTGATATGAAAAAACTTACCTCGAACAGCATCTAAGTAGTGAGCTTAAAAAAGAAAAGAACAAAACTGAGATGGATTGAACTTCTGTACCCAAATGAAAATACAGACACCATTTGCTTATGGCTTGCCACCTGTTGGTTAGCTAGAAAGCGTCTCCCTCTTACTGCAGTCAGGTCTATTCCTGCTACAGGGATCAAAACATTGCGTATGTGATCGTTCTCCATTTGATGACAAGCATGCAGAGGACAGCTTGGGCCATACCTGGCGGTGCCTACAGTGTGAAGAGCAGCTCTATTGATCTTTTTAATGAATTTGGTCCTTTTCTGCATTTATAGAATCATAGAATCATAGAATCATCTAGGTTGGAAAAGACCTTTAAGATCATCCAGTCCAACCATTAACCTACACTACCAAGCCCACTCTAGACTAATCAAGGGTAGACCAGACTAAACCATATCCCGAAGTGCCACATCTACCCGTTTTTTAAACGCCTCCAGGGATGGTGACTCCACCACCTCTCTGGGCAGCCTGTTCCAATGCCTGACCACCCTTTCCGTAAAGAAATTTTTCCTAATTTCCAGTCTAAACCTCCCCTGGCGCAGCTTAAGCCCATTTCCTCTTGTCCTATTGCTAGCTACTTGGGAGAAGAGACCAACACCCACCTCACTACAACCTCCTTTCAGGTAGTTGTAGAGAGCGATAAGGTCTCCCCTCAGCCTCCTCTTTTGCTTTACACAATCTTTAGAAAATCAGGCCGTTCCTCCTTCACAAACCTAATTCTTGATTTAGCAAATCTGATTTAGTAAATTTTAGAGCCAGTGAATGAATTGTCTTAAAATGATCAAGATAAAGATAAAACACTCTACTTTTTTCTCAGGAAGCAAGCATGAAAGCTTACGCTGCTTACCTCTGAAAGTTAGATACCCTGCTATTATAAACAATTAAAATGTTTATGAATAATCATGCTCTGGGACATTTTAGGGACAAACACTATTAGACTTTGCAAAAATCTGTTGTATTTCATTAAAAACATAACTGTTACATTTGTATAGGAGAGTAATGACTTCTAAAAAGATCTGAAACCTTTACCTTATTAGGAATATTGTCAGAAGCCAGCTATAGAAAAACCACCTCTAGTAGTAAGTAAAATATGTAAATCCTCAGACATGAAGGCAAGAAATTTAATGCAAGAATTACTTAAGCTGAATAATAGCTTCATCCCCTCAACACCTTCTATTTCTTAAACATTTTTTTCCTTCCTGACTCGAAGTTCACTTATGAACACAACCCAAAGACATGTTAGGACTGATATCTCCTTCTTTTGTGTGTTTTTTAAAAACTTAACCCATCAGTGTTATTTCCTCTAAACAGAAAGCAGCACTGGGTTGCTATTCTGTGGGACAAGCAGGGTGCACCATCGGTGCAGACGCACCTTTTTATACCTGGCCTGCTTCTGGGTCTCTGTTTTTCCAAAATTACTTGAATCAGACTGATGCCTATGGCAGATCTTTGTGTGACAGGTTAAGATTTTATGTATTTTATTTCTAGAGGTACAAAATGCCCTTACCAATGGTGCAGTGGTCCCCTTCCCATCCAGGGCTGCACTCACACTTCCCGTCCTTGCACTGGCCGTGTTCAGCGCAGTGAGAGTGGCAGGTACGTTCTTCACAGGTTGGTCCCACCCAGCCCTCTTCACACTGGCATATCCCTCTCGAACAGACACCATGGCTGCCACAGTCCAGGGTACATAGCTCTGCACAGGATAAAAAAATACATAATGTGAAACAGCAGTTTCCTACTGTGAATAGACTTTGCACCGATACTAAATTTAATCACCTCTATACTAATAGCACTCATGAATTGGATCAAATATGGCATTTCATCACCCAGTACAGACCTGAAACAATCTGGCCGCCTCCTTCTTTAGCAGTTACTTGCAAGATCATTTATTTGTTTGGGGTGGGGACTGCAAAAATGATGGCTTTGCATATGGTAGGGGAATGGGTCTAAACCAGACAAACAATGATGCAAAGAAGTTCACATCTTTTGACTGATTTCAGCTGAGGCCCTTAATAACAGCATGCCATGTCTGTTCCCAGGTCTCACTGGCTCAGTTCTGAAATCTATTAACTCAAATATTGCAAGTGAGCTGAATTACAGGATTAAGTGGCACATTCAATACATACAAGCAAAAGTCTTTGAGATAGTCAGACATTTGTAGTGATGGTAAAATGGCCTTCACTTACCGAAGAGCCACCAGAAAGGTAACAGTGAGACAGAAGAAGAGCAAGCACCCCACTCTGACGGCAGTATACAATATTATATGACTTACAGGCCACGCAGATCTGCCTAGTTCTAAAATGGCTTTCAAGGATTAAAACTTTTTTTCCATCCTGATGCTCACGAGTCAACTGCTAAGAAACCAGAAAAGCTGTTTTGGGAAGACGGGAGCACCTCCTTCATTGCACTCAGAACAATTTCTCTACCTGGGCACTGCAGAACACCACTTATGGTGAAGTGGAATGAAAGTCCTGAATTGTTTCAATACATCACAATATGCCAATTGCAGTTCTACTTCCACTTAGACTAAAGTTGTTCTGTGAAAAGAATGGCTTCATTATAAAAAGGTTCCATGTAGTTTGAATTTATTTAGAATAATTAGTGTCAAGAGACAGAATTTGCTTGTTATTCTGCAATTAACCTGCCACAGAAATGTTTCCTCCTTCTTCCTCTCGGAAAGCAGCTGATAGCACTACAAGTTTAAGCCAAATAATCGTGTTTGCTCTGATTTCAAATGTCAGTGTTACATATTTAGTTGTGGCAAGATTTTTCCTTTGACAGATTTTAAACAATGATAATTTATATCTTGGAACTATTGTATATAAACATTCTTAAAAGCATTTGTAGTGACAAATGCTGTCACTGTATATACACCAAGCAAAGTTCTTAAAGTTTAAATTGAAATCTTATCAATTCCCATCAGTTTAACACAAAGCAAAAAACAGCACAGAAACAGAACTGCACAGTGACATCGCAGACGTGCCCGGCTCTGTCTCAAGTTAGAGTGTAGCCTTTATTTTTGTTAACAGCCGGGGTGATGGCACAGGGCGCAATTGAGAGAATCGGCGAGTGACAAACTGGAAGAGCGTGGTCAAACTCAAAATCACCTTCAGAAGCAGAAGGCATGGTAAAGAACCTAGGATAAAATTCAGTAAAAGCAACTGTGAAGTACTGTCTTGAGGAAGTCAGAATCAGCTACATAAAAAATAATTAATTTTACTATTCAGACAAGGACTTGCGTTATACTGGAGTACAAGATAAACATAATTATCTGATGATATTCCTGCAAAAAGAGTTTATAAGACAAGGAAAGAGACTGCTCTGCTATACTCAAACAAAAAACTGTGCTGAGCCTGGGGCATTATCCCTTAGAAAGACTTGATTGCTGCCTGCTGATCATGTATTAATCTAATGCTTCATGCCTTGGACTGCCTGCCTGCAGGTACTGGGAAGGATTTCTTCCGCCTTGCTGCATAATTTGGCTTGGCTTTTTTGTTTTGTTACTTGGAAACCTGGGAGACCACTCAGAGGACTACAGGGGGGACTTGCTCTGTTATTTCGTTGGTACTGAACTCACCCAAATACTTGCTCCTACGATCAGGAAGTAAACTGATCCCACCAGATCTGGGATCACAAAAGAATCACCCCCGGGCCAGACTGGCAGAGGACCACTGGTGGTACAGCTTGGGGCATGGGCTAACTCCTGAGAATTAAACCTAACAAATTACCTGCTATTTCAAGGACTTAGGCTGCTAGAGGGATGCCTTTGATCTCTCCTGATCTCCCTCTAGTTCATTATAATTATTGCTTTGTTATTTTACTCCAAGTGGTAAAGACGGTTAAGAGGATTTTAAGAAATACTCTGTAGCTTACACTATGCTGGGGTAAGTGGAGTAGATGGGTTTTGAGCCTCTTCTCAAAAGAGAAGAGACTTCTGGATTGAGACTCTGCCACATAGTTTTTTGCAGTTGTGGGACTGGCTTAGTTCAACTGATACCAAAACTTCAAGGTATATTGTAGGCATCAGTATACAGAAATGGCAGCGTAGGCTGGAATGGCTGCAGTGGGGAAACAAAGTGACACATAAAGCTTTCCATCATGTCAGCAGCTCTAGCAGCTCCCACCACTTCCCTGTCTGTAAACAAATCAAAGAACCAGCTGTGGAAAACCTTCAACACATTCCCACACATGGCATGCATGCCTGCCTCACCTCTGGCCGTCACCCAGCAGTCTAATCGTGACAAACTCATCTCCCAAACACACAAAAGAAATAGCAGCATGGAGCCGAAGGCAATGTAGGCACATCCCTACCATAGGGACATAGATCTTGCACATATTCCTATTTTACAACCCCAAAAGTAAATGGATCTTAAAATGTTTGAAAGTTTTCCATTGTTTTCCCCGCATTTCACACAAGGAATAAAATGTTTAAACACTATTTAAGCTCATAAATTTGATCAGATTAATGAAGTGGAGATACAAGATTTCCTATCTCATCAAAAAATACCTTAGGCCAGTCAGTATATAGTCTTCACTCACATGAGATCATACACAGCCAGACAAATTTGCCTTTATTTTTTGCCTATTGGAATACGGTGGCTTCCTCTATCCCAACCACACTGTCTTGGAAACACAGCACCACAGCACAAGTTCTGGACACCAGACTGGCTCTGTGTGATAGGAAACATTTGGTTAGTTGTCCTGTGCCCAGTTATTCAGTTTTCACACCTCATTTCTGCCAGCATTTCAGGGCACAGTAACCGAGTAAAAAGTGTTACAAAAAAAGTGTGTCTCAAACCTGTTCCGGCGAAGAAATGCCGGAATGATCTTACGTAGCTCTTGCCTTTCCTTTTAGTAATGCTTTTATTTAATTATATTTAATGTGAATCTTCTTTGATACAAATCAAAACCAATTCTGTAAGCACCAGATGTAACAAAACCTGTTTCTTAGTTTGGATCAGACACTTTCCTCAGTTACCCCGGCTGTCCTGCTGCTCAGCCCACTCATACTTTACGGTCACTGAGGCCAATGTTGAGACTTACATTTGTTTCGGTGATTTAATATGAGGCTTCAGAAATGCTGTTTACTGTGATAACGTATTCTTCTGCCATGCAAATCGAAGATCCTCCCCAGACTTCTCATGCAAAGCAAGGGAAATCAAACCTAACATCATCCTATTAATGCCCTGATAGTACCTGCAGCTTTAATCCACAGTTAATTCAAACAACTAAGATTAAAAAAAAAGCATTATCAGTTCAGGTTGTCCTGTTTTTAAATGCAAAATATTCCTTAGCTCCTCCCGTAGATAAACAAGTACAGAAATATCAGCATAGCAGGAGCCACATTAGCATTTGTGTTTGTATTGAGACACTGGGTTTCCACGGCAGACTAGACAAAATTAGATACTCGAGTGAGCGGACAGTGACTGAATGCAATGGGAAACAATACAATAACTTGAAATAGGTAAATAGCTTCAAACGAAGCTGATGTGAAAATTCAGACGGCACTGAATTCAGACAGCAAGTCAGACACCATGCAACTGTTCTGTTCAATGGAGCATCTTCCCCCTTCCATGGCAGTTGGTCCTACAGGACTCAGAAGGACCCCAAAATGCAGTGGGTACTCCATGAGGGGCCAGCACAGCGGGGCAAGGGCTTTGGGCTGTGGGTAGGTGCAGCAGTTGAGACAGCCAAAGATGTCTCCTCTGACTGAAACAGCTATTCCACTCCCCCTCCTCTCCATCCATCTCTTGGCTCTGTCTGGAATCTGAAACTGTGGTGAGCTGATGCAGATCATGAAACTGGCAGATGATTATTCACTTTATTTTCCCGAGTTAATATCTGACAGCTCACTGAGCTCAATCAGCCCACTGAGGGATCAAAGAAGCAACACAGGCAGGGCAAGGGAGGAGATGCAGGTCAGAGCCTGGACGGGGACCGTCCTGCTGAGGAGCCACAAGTGCCAGCAGACACTGCAAAGGACAAGGGCAAGGGGGAGGCGACCTGCTTAAGGTAAGAAGGGAGGCAGGTGACAAGAGGTTACAGTTTGGATTAGAAGAGTCAACTCAGGGGTATTCTACCACAAGCCTTTCGTTATGCTGTGATATTAATTGCCACTCATTCTCACAACGTACAGTGCAACACACACAATTCATGAAGTCCCTCAACTGTGTTGGTGTTTAGGCTTGTAGGCTTGCATAGAAGCCACCTCTTCTCTCCCACCCCTCTTTGCCACTGTTTAGTGGGATATATGCCTGCCCAGATTGCCTGCCTGAGCTCTAGGCAGATCTTGCGCAGCGAGGCGGGTTGAAGGCTGGTATGTGGCTAACAGTCCAGATCCTCAGTAGGCGTGGATTTTCATGGCTCCCACGACACCAACAGTCACACTAATTCACAGTAATTCACGGCCTTGTTTCGGTTTCTGTACCTGTACACTTTGTAATCAAAACAAGCTTCTCTAAGTGTAGGGCTGGAAAGTTAATTTCCTTATTTAAAAAAAGCTCAGCTGTGCAGGCTCACTGCAAGCAACGTGCTGGCAAATTGCTGGGAGCTGGCCTCAGCCGACCCCTGCAGTTTCTTACAGACTTTCACGAAACACAGTCTTTATCAAATCTAAAATTCAGCGTCCTTAGATGTAAGAGACTTGAAAAATGTTCAACTCAGTCTAGAATTTTTACTGACATGTCCTTAATTCTGAATGCGCATTTTCTTGGAAGAAGGCAAATGTGAGCTGTGAAGCATTATTTGTACATATTCTTGAGGAGGAGACAAATATGTTGATCATTCCTGAGCTAATCTAAAAAGCATTAAAAATTCACTCCACACTCTTCATCTTAATTACCTAAGTCAACAATGAGTTCTTTCAAATGTGTTTTATAATAAGTTTCTACTTATGTGATATGAAAAGGGAAATTAAAGCTAAATATTTTATAATTTGTAATGATAAGGGAAGATTTTAATGTTAATTCGACGTTTCAGAAATAACCCTTAGAAAATCATGCTAAGAATACAAAACTATACATAAACAAAAGTGGTCAAATACTACAAAAAGATTTTTATTTTACTTTACTTCATGTTCAGTGGTGAGTCTTGTTCTACAGACAGTCTAAACCTTAAGTATCATATTCATAATTTTGCTATCCATTTTTTAATAAGTGGTTTTCCATAAAGATCAGAAATTAATCTATCCTGACTTTCACCCAATAAGCTTAACTGCTGGAGGCAGCAAAAAATCACCTATCTAGGCCTAATAAAAGGAAGTTTTTTCAATTTAAATATACATTGCATTTAATAAGCTTGCATGATAATTTCAACAATGTTCCTGGGCTTTTTAAATTATCTTCCTGCTGTGTCCTGGAGACAACTCTGTTCTAGCTTTCATTTTCAGCAACTGACTTTATTAATATAATTTTTTACACCACAAAAAAAAAGTTAAAAAAATGTAAAGTTTTAGGAGTTTCAAAAGCACTTGAGCTATTTTTTTTTCAGTAAAACCTAATGGAAAGTTGTCCCCACTGGAGAAGGTTACCTGAGAGAATGTGCTATAGAGGTTTAATGTAGACACCAAGTCTTACATATCTGTACTAGAAGGGGTGTTATTTTTATGGTACAGCTTATATTAGTTCCCGATTTAAATAAACTCCTTTGGCAATCTGGATGTTATAACTGCATCTAATCTAGGCTTCTCCAACAGCGTCACAGTATGTCAGTTAGGTGTGCAATTTTTTACATTCTTAGCCAACCACAGCTATGCCAATAAACTGTCAAGCTAGGGACAGTTTTTCTACAGAGGCAACATAGAAGTATTATGTGGGCTATGCCAGTATTCAGTGGCACCTGCTCTTCAAGCCCGAGCTGGAAATCAAAGGGACTTGGAAGTATCTGCAAAACATTAATTTTGAAGTCTTTGGCTGTCAGCTGCCAGGTTGCATGAACATGTTTCCTCAGGCAGACAGAAATCAGGTTCCTGCGGGGAAAAGGCAGCAAAGGTGCATTCCCCAACAATTACTGCTACACCTTCTGCCTACCCTCCCCACCACCAAGCAACACTTGATGGGAAAATGCCATAGAACTTTATATGAAATTTGGTACAATCAAAAATAAATCAATATGATAGATCATCACTGAATGACTGACAACTGCTTGGCAAAAAAAAAAAAAAAAAAAAGCCAAAAAAAAAAGCCTGTACTGCTCTACTGTCAGAATAATAAAATAACACACGGTTCTGACATGTAGCTATGCGTTTAACCCAATTTACCTATTTTAATGTAGATTTATAGAAAATAGAGGTGCAAAGGACCTCACATAATCATCTGTTCTTCCTTGTTCCAAATGAAATCATACCCGGCATCCCTTAAAAGCTCCCAGCAACAAAGAACCTACAACAGGACTAGGTAATCCATACCACCACCAGACTATCTTCACAGACAAATATTCTCTCAATCTAAATTTCTCTTGCTGCAATACTTCTTGTCCTTCTCTCCATGCATCGCATGCTTACATCCGACAATGAAATATATTAAAGATCATCTCGCAATACCACAACAATTTGTGAGTTTGAGTGGTTTTTTATATTTGTGTGAATAAATTCAAAGCAACACTTTAATGTTAATTACACGAACACTGCAAAACTATTGCTTTGCATTTGTTCTCATGCATACCTCCAAAATAATTTCCACAGTCATTTCCAAAGATTCTGCAATTGCACAAAGTGGGACTTGGTGCCCTATCCCAACGCAAGAGACAAAGAGATTCATCTCACTCAACCTCAGTTGAGTCTGTTATCAGACTAGAATGTTTAAATTTATTCAGCTCTTGATATTTATCCTTTCTGACGCTGTCATGAAGCAAGAAACTGTAGCAAGCACATAAAGCTATGTTAAGCAGAAGAGGAATGATTTTGGAAAAATTCTCGAGGAGAAAACAGGTCCTACTCCAAATTGAATTTGCTCTCATTTCTGGCTCTGAACGATATTAAAGAAGCTCCTAAGATTTTATAACTATTTACAGTTTTCTGTGCATTACATAAACATGTGGGCATTCCTTAAACTCCTTAAATATAATTCTTTTCTTGCGTCTTCTTGATGTCTTCTATTACTTGGACTTGTATTAAGTACCCCCTTTCCCTCATGATTGCATGACTGATAGCCTGTTTCTTACTTTCTCTTCAGTAGATCAATTGGTTTTGCTATGAAATAAATTAGCGATTCCAGTAAATAAGCTTTTGGGTGGTCTCACTGGCAAGTGAAAAATAGCACAGCTGAAATCACTCTAACTGAATAAAGGTTTGATCTTGGTGCTCCTCTTCATGTTATGAACTGCATTATCCCAGGAGGTGTTTTATCGGGAGGCAATGAGGTACTTCAGGAGGTCGGGTCTTCCTCACAGAGAAAAGAGTTGCAGAAAAGTACTAGTGAATAGTCACTGTCTTCACAACAAAATGGGGCAATCTAAACTTCACACAGCCCTGACTATTATTTGGGATAATTCAGACAAAATTACCACACAATGATCAACTATTTCTACCAAAGGCAAAACTTCTCCAAAACTTCTCCATTCTCCAAACGTTGTTTCATTTTAGACCTTTCTACTGTAAGCTTTATGCAGAAAACATTTCTGATGTGTTGCCTCACAGGTATCTACCTACCTTCCTTATCTTCTTACCACAGGCCACAACGCATAAAATAAAACCACTGGAACTAAAATACCATATCCTCACTGTTTGTTACTCAGAGTGTTTCACCACCAATCTAGTGACGGTTGTAATTGCTTTCTGGAAATAATCCTACCATCATCTCATTGAACTTACTTCCAATGCATCAAGTACTCTATAAATAGCTCTTCTGACTTCTAGTAGGAAGGCTGCCATTAACATTATTGTGTATCTCAAAATATATCAGTGTAATTGCATTTTTTTTAAAAAAACCCATAGATTCTGATAATGCTACACCTATTTGAAAGTATCTTTTCCAAACCGGGAGCCTCAATTTGCTTGAAAACTTATTTGTGTAGAAAAGTAATCAGGGGACTGACAGAAAGGTCCAAAGGGCCAATACAGCAGAGGCGGGGGAAACGACAGAGAAACTTTTTCCCCTTCTTTCATCACACTTTTTTTCAGCTTTATTTTTCACCTGATGAAGAATATTTTCTTCCTGATCCAAATCCAATTTGTATATATATAAAAAAACCTCACCCTTTATTGATTTTGCTGTGGTTCAAAATGGTATTTTTACAGTGCAAAAATGTAATCAATACCGCCTGATGAATCTGGCCTGGTAATGGTAAACATACTAACGGATATTTCATTTCGGGCAGCCAAAGCTCTGCAAAATTGATACCACTGAAAAGGATTACTCATTTACCATTGGGTATATCTCTGTTTACCCAGCCATAGGACTGGTGTAAAGCAGAATACAATTAGGCTGTGCTTGCCACGCAAGAGACTTCAGCTGCGAAACCTGTCTCTTTCTTAGAGATGATACAGGTTGGCAGGTCGGACAAGACCTTTGTGGGAAATGTTTAAAATAAATGAGCCGAAGTGTAACCTAATAGGAAGGAAGATTAGACTGATACAAGGGTGAGGAGAACCACACAGTATTCTGACCAGGACATTTTTTAAATACCGTGTTTCCCAAGTAAATGTAGCATTTCCTTGTCAAATTTGTTCCTGTTTTATAATTTGTCTCCACTGTTTGATTTCAAGTTGCACATGTTGTAAAGCAGTGAGATTACAGTCGTCACTAGAGATTCATACTCTGACTAACAAGCTCTGAAATCCTTCACAATACACTGAGAACCACAAAAGGAAATGCCGTGCAACGTCTACCTTGTTCGATATTTTATTTGATCAGGAGACTAGTAAGAAAGCAGTCCAGAACAATCTATTGTGAGCAGTAATGAGTGAGATGAAAGCTATGCCTTTGTGTTCACTCACAGAGGGGAAAATGCAATCCACAGTTCCTTGGGCTGAAAAGCCAGTTGTGTAGGAAAAATGGGAAACCTGCTGAGTAAGTGACAGACCATGAGAATCAGGAAAGGCATGAGGCCTATGATAACAATGAGAAACATGGAGAGCAACCAAATGGCTTTGTAGGGAAAAAGGAAACAGGCAAAGAGATGGCTCAGTAGGTACGTTTAATAAAGCTGTCTCACAGGTACAGCCTGAACTAATACAGCATCAAAAGAAAATAAAGATTTTGAGACACCTATTTTCAACAAAGGTTCGCCAGATTGCCTGAGTGGATCAGGATATGTCTTTATATAAGCACTAAATCTTTCATGATACACAGAAGTACTGTTATTAACACTGACTAGGGCTCTGCTCAGAGCATAGTCTCCCACAATTATTTAATTAGTAAATTTGATTAGTAATATTCAGTAAAGAAGTAATGATTTATTTAAGCACTATTTGCAAAGAGTAGGCACCATCTTTAATTCATTAGCTTACAGGATGACCTTTGAGTACGGGCACACTCACAAAAATTGCTCCATTAAGTGCTTACCACACCCAGGTCATGTGCTCTGTATAGATGTACCTGCCAACTTCAGTAATGAAGATATATTTTACTTATCATCTCTCTGAAGGGCTCAAAGTGCTGAAAAGGTGGGCACAGGTACTACTACTCAACATATTACAGGAACACTTACTCAGATTCACCTGTGTAAAAGCAATGGCAGCCCCACAATGGCATAGATGCCATTGCTGCCCAAATCAGCCAGAGTTGGCGCTTGGAAGGCAAGGGGATAGTGACTTGCAGAATCTACATCAAAACACATGGACTGGATGCTTTTAAAAGGACGTACTTCCATTTTTACATTTTTTTTTTTTTTTCAGGGAAGAACCAGACTACATGGACAGACAGAAACAGTGGATCAACTAAAATAAGCCTTAGGAACTCTGTCTGTGTTCCCAACAGACAATTTATATCACTTTAACGACTAGTATGAGAAATTAAAGGTCATGCTTCTATGTAACATCTCTGTTTCACAGTCAAAAGCAAAATCAGCTGAAGAGGCTGGCCTTGCTTCCTCTCTTTTTAGCACAAATAAGCAGTTTCTTGGAGAAACTCAACAGCCAGGCATAACAAGCTCTTGCACAAAAGCAAGGAGTGCAGCCTCAATTAGCAAAAGTCATAGAGTGCTCAGTGACTGACTACGAATGCTGCTTACACGGACAAGGAGCAAACATTTCTGTGTTCGTTGCTGCGTTTGTGAAGATGAGTACAGAGCGAGATGAAGCAGCTCCCAGTAAATAAACCATAACTTCCCCTGTGTCAGCAGCACTAACAGAAATAGCAACACGCATCTGGCAGCTGCGGTTCTGTCTTGCTGCCACTAAAGCAAAGATGCAGCTCATGACTTGCATTTTTCCTGCACCAGAGAGAAGCAGCACCTTGGGCACATGACCCTGGCTTTTAAGTGAGCACTGCTATCACACTCCTCAGTGTCTGTGGTCCAACTGCAGTAGTCCTTTGTAGATTTTTAAGAAGGGAATGAGTGTCCTTTATTATTTTGCTCGTGCTCTTCCTTCTACGCTGCCTACATTTTTCCACTAACTCATCACTTCTCCCCGGTCCCTCCTCGCCCATGCAAACGCTGCTTTGCTGAGGCAGTTCTGTTATCCCCAGGACATGCTGCCCAGTCACATACTGCTCAAAGATACCCCGCTACTCCGCAGAGCTGACAGAGGCACCGCCAGGCTGGCCGCCCTTCTTCAAGGCATTTTTGTAATGAGTGCATGGGTGACTGGAGTAGGAGCTGAAAATACAAATGTGCCATGTGAACAATCAGCTTGCTGCAGTCCATCAGGAAATGATTTTGGATGACAATGTGATAGATACTATTTTTAAAATCTGTTTATAAAATAGCCAAGGCTTCCTAAACTGAAGAGCGACATGCCCAAATGTACACTGCAGCTACAACGCACAAGAAGTTTTTGCTCTATCACCACTGAAATGTTCTTGCATAATTACTAAAAATTTGTTTTTATTTAAAAAGTATTATTTGAGCCTAAACATTTAAGCAAAAGTCCTTAAAGAAGGCAGAGACTGGGAAGCCCTTAGATGTCTACATATATTACCCTTGCAACAATCTACACAATCAAAAAGCTTAAAAATGCAATATGTAGGAGAAAAGAAAGTTCCCATGATTTTGACTTTTATCAATAGCAATTTCCTATTTTCAGAGGTAAGCTAAACTTCATAGACTCTGCTGCATAAGCATATTGAAATGACAGCTATTTTTGTAGAACTCTTACCATGACAATAAAGAATATTATAAATATCTGCTTTTCAGGGATTGATGCAACACATTTTGCATAATAGATGTTCTGAAATTCACTGAAGGACAAAACCTCTGCTTGTTCTACTGCTTTTTTGTACTCTTGCCCTAGCAATTCCCATTTGTGCCTTTCCAGCTGTGAGGAAGGGAAGCTCCCTCCTAACACGAGAACCCTTCTTTAAATGCTGGTGGTATGGATAACTTGTCAGAGTTTCATCACTGGACTTGGCTTAGCAAATTAAAAGTTGAAGATTTTATATGTCGCTACTGTTCTGTTGTCCATCTAGGCTATTTTTTCCCCTCCACTGCAGCATCCACAACACCAGCAGAACGTTCCCACAACGTCTCTACTTCAGAGAGCTCTTTTATAAAGGGTTCTTGTGGAGTACAAGCCTTTCATATTCAGAATTTCCATCTCGATATTTTCTTGGACACAGAGTATGCACAAAGTCCTTTCCATACTATATCCTGTCAGTTGTTTTACTAGGGTTCTTAATCACTGTCTAGTACACTGACTACCATGTAGGCAATAAGGTTGGGATACAAAAAGGGATGCAGGCACTTTACTACTTTAAAGGTCTAAATCCCAAATTTAGACCCTTAAACCCTTTGTTCAGCTTACCTAATTTGGAGGTGCTTGAACCACTTTGGCACCCGAATTGCTACGAAAGTCCCACTTATTTGCCAGGTTTTGCTACTAGATAATCACCTGAGGTCTCAGCAGCTTTATGTTAAGCTCTCTAGTTTCGCAATGTGCATGATCTTACACAGGTGCTGCCTAAGGATCCTAATGAGCTTTACTCTCAACAGATCTACTGGAGCTGGCCTAGCACAAAACACATTGAGGGGGACACTTCCTGGACACAATGGGCTCCCCATAGAGACGCGATGCCATGCATAGAGAGGAAAGTCTCCGTTAGCTAGCTAGAACGTAGGATAAACAGGACCATATTGCTGTCACCAGAGCAATTTGGGTATCTTCCTCCTGGATAAGGGGAGAGCTGCTGGGATAGAAGCATCTGAAACTGGGTCTGTGGATTCCACCCAGTGGAATAAGTAATAGTTTTTTGTGGATTAAACCAGGATTTACAAAAGCTGACTTAAGTAAATTATGTTTATATTTGAATGAGGGATACTTCCAATAATTGCTGAATGAGGTGCAGACAGCAATAGATTAAGAATCTTAATTTTCAGGAAGAAAAAGGGAAGGAAAGAGCCATTATTTTTGGCACGTCTGCAAAATAAGCAGCAATCAGTTGAAAAACAACCCAAGCTTCCTCGTTGTATATCTCATACCCTTGACTTATCCTATTTCTTAAATCAATACATGACTACATCAGGTATTTCTGGTTCCCTCTGGACTGATTTCAACATGCAGGAGAATTAATTTTTATTGGAGTGCTTCTTCACTGCCTTAAATTTCTCATGTTTTAAATTCTCCAGCAACACATATTAAGTGTTCCAATCTTTAACTACTAAGTTTTTAATAGAAATCTTGCTCACCAGATATCTTTCTGCAAACTCTTGCAACTCTACAGGAGATACAAATCAAACTAGTCACACATCGTTTTTTTCTTTTCAATGAAATATACAGTAGTAAGAAAAGTCTTTCTACAATGTCAGACAATGTACAGCAGGGGAAACTTCAATCATCCTTTTAATTAGCAGAGCAGTAATAGTCAAAGCTCCTCACAAATTAAAGAAAGAGGACAGTTAGATGAAATTAAGTAAGTCCATCAGTTCTTCAGAACAAACCAATGAAGGATGGTTATAGTGTAATTAAAAAGTTCTTGAGATTTGTCCAAAATAGAGAACAGAGTAGAAGTACCAACGTGGAACAGAGCAGTCTATAGAAAATGCATGACATTACATCACGTATTGAGGAAACTTCAAGGCTAATTTCACTACTGCGAGTTGTTTGTAGTGAATACCCTTGTCCTTGGCAAATCAGAATGACTGACACCCATAATTTGCAATTTCCTAAACCTGAAGAGTTTTCTGATTGCGATGAAATGGTTTTACCTAATTATTTTTTTCAAGTTGCAGTTTTTGATGTTTAATTTTGAAACCAATTTGAGATGTCTTGAACTATATTAATATACTGTATTATGCCTTCATTTCTTTTTGAAGCACTTTACTTTAAAAAATGCATACTTCTAATGATTTTTAAATTACTCTACTCTGCACATATCAATTTACAACAATTACAACATTTTGCATTTTTCAAAGCACTTCAGTTTTAAGGAGGTTTTATGCTTCGCAAGATACTGAAGGAAGAGGCTGCTGATCTATTTTTACCCTCTGTAAAATTACCACCAATCTTGCTAGAGAGCTTAACCAAAAATAGATATGCTAAATATACACTATCTCCATATAATCATTTTAGGATGAATGTTTTTGTGACTAAGAACTGCCAGTATTCTTTTCCCAATCATAATTAGGTTGCTTCAGTGGTATAAATGGATTCAGTGGAATTATGACAAATGTCCTGGAGTAAGGAGGACAGAAACTGGCCTAGTTTGGCTGAATAGAGTCTAGAGAAACGAATACAGGACAGGATGTCAGAGGCATCAGCTCTGTCACAGATTTCATTACTTGTCAGTCTATAATATTTTAGACATAGTGTTGCAATTAATTAGTGACTCAGGGCTGGATTCTCACCTGAAACACACTGGGATTGCACTGGTGGCATCACTGCAGTTACACTAATTTTTGCTAGCTAAGGCTCTGCCCCACTGAACAACTCTGTCATCCATTTTCTCTTGATATTTCACTCCCTTAATCTCAAGGCTCCATGTTAAAGGTGTCAATCTGAGAACAGAAGACAAGGTTTTTTTGTTCAGTTTGTTGATGCTGCACCTTCAATTAGCCAGAGCTTCCCTTCTACCTGACACGAGGAGTCAGTACTCACAAGTTTGATTTTTGTCTTTCTGAAAAGCACTGCCTATATGCCTCAAAGGGAGATGACTCATTAACATCAAGGGATTTTGGATGACAGCCTATAAATAAAGCAACAAAGATCCACAGACAGTAAGGAGAAAGTTGACTACACTGAACTCCTGGTGACATTAAAATAGTGTACTATCTGTCTTCCATCCTACTGTATTATTTTGTCATGTATGCGGTAAATCACCCCCATACTGCACAGGTCAACTGAGCCGTACATTGAAGGTCTGAATAATAATGGATTTTCACATACAATCATAACTGGATTCAGTATGGTGCAAAGATGCTGAGACTCTGAAGTATTCCAAGGATGACCTTTTCCAGCACAGGTAGTTTTCACAAAAAATATTTTATAATCAGTCTCACCTGGAACAAAGTGTGAAATTCCTGTTCTCTACTCACATCTTTTAGAGGAGGGGGGGAGACTAAATGAGAAATAGAACCCAATCTCTTGTGCATCTCTCTTGGGCACGTCCACTGTCAGATGGCTAAATTGGTAATGGCCGAATGTCTTTGGGCACTTTTGTGTGACTTGCCAAAGGATGACCAAACTAGGAAAAAACTAAAACTAAGTGAGCAAAGTGATAAACAAAATAGTAAGGAATTAATCCAAACACAGAATACTCACGTTTATATTGCCAGTATTATCATGGGTTTTTAATTTTTAGTGCTTTACATCAGAGAAACATTTGGTTTTCCACAAACTAATGATTAGAGAGATAAAATCACATGGGGTTTTTTTGACAGCATGAGCTAAAGCCATTACAATGTTTGAAGACAACCTGTTTGCTGTATGGTAGGCGTGACTGTTGGGGTCAATGTCTTGGACAATGTGGAACTGTAACTGTGCTGTTGCCGATTCTTTTTGTCTTGGAAACACTTTGGGAATCAAAATGGTGGAAAGACAGCTCTCCTCGGAGATGTCTGTGGATCTCTGCCTGAGATTCACTTGCCTTGGCCCTAACAGCTGTGCCTCCTTTACTTTTAGGCAAAAGCGGACACAACTGTCCTCATTCCTCATACAGTCCAAAGTGAAGACTGCAGAAAGTGCGATGGATGATTGTTCAAGGAACAGCTGACTAAAACACCTTAAAGAAATAAAGTTACTGTAGAAGAAGACACTGGATCTCTGTGTATATTTCAACATAGACTACATTCTGCTCAGGCCAGCAGGAATGAAAGATTCAGTTACATTACTTGAACAACGACTGCAGCACTGATCCTTGCAACTGGAATTGTAACAGCTATGTCCAAGGTACAGAATTTGGAAGAACTCAGCTGGAATAACTCTATGCCACTTCTCTACAAATTTCTGACAATGGTGTAATTTTGAAGCAGTGAAAACCGTAGCTTGTTTTTGACCTTCAGTGTTCAAGCCAGTTGGCAAACTGGCAAAACAGGCTAATCCACCTCCCTCATGGTAAATACACATCGGTGTATAATCATAGAGAACAATTAAAGCACTTTGATCCTGTCCATATAATAAACCAAAACTTAGGTAGCGACAGAAGGTAAGTAATTTTTTTTTCCTCCTGATGTCACATATGGCCGTAGAAAGGATACCTATCAATGTTGTTCTGATTGGTGTAGCTAAAGATCTGTCAGTATTTTCAGAGTGAAATTCAGTTGAAGCTGCCTAAAGAAGGCAAAAGAATCAGCAGCATATTACCTTTCTGTTTGAACGTTGGCTGACAGGAAGAGCCTTTACAAATAGGCACATAAGTGGCAAGGCAAAGCCTGAATGAAAACCATGTCATCTTTGGGCTAGGCAAATTGAAATCTGAGCTAACAAAAGAAAATGGCTTTTCATGGAAGTTCAATATTGTAGGGTAAAAAGAGGCCAAATATGTCTGTAACAGATATCCAGCTAAGAATATTGAAAGGATGGATCTTAACAGAGATGAATAAAAAGCCAACATAGGTTGTGTCCTACAAATAGTGTAGGATTAGCAATACTAAATGTCTGAACAACTTTCAAGCCGTACTGAGCTGCTCTTACTGAGAACCAGTTCAAACACGATGAAAACATATCCTGACAGCTGTTTTGGGGTTCTGTAAGAGGATTTTCTGTACCTCAAAGGATGGCAACTGGCCATCAAGAACTTTGGATCTAGAAGGAGTATCTGGATGTGGTGCAGTGAGACGGGTTTTTGGCAGTCCAGAGGTCAGAGCAGAGACTATGCTGGACATCTGTGTTAAGCTGACTAGCCAAAACTCGCTTGGACAGTGTGGAACAGTAACAGTGTTGTCGTTCTGTTTCTTTTGGTCTTGGAAATACTTTGGGAACCAAAGCAGTGCAAAGAAAGTGAACAGGTCTATTCTACACCGGAGAAGGATCCTGGCCTCAGGCCTCTGATGATAAAAATAAGATCTTGAAGCACTTCAGAATTACCACTCTTTTGGCTAGAAGCTGGTGTAATGCGAGGGAGGACTAGAAATAAATCCAATTCACTCCACTACTCTGTGCTTTTGTGCATGCGCTCCCTCAAACATTTATGTATAACTATATACACATTTCACCTTTTTTAAACCAGCCACTTCTTACCAACCAATTAATTCAATCATGTTACAGTTCAGTGTTTGTTGTATCCAAACTCTCTCAACATGCAATTTCATGTAGAATCTGATCTGAACAGTCTGGTAGATTAGAAAAAGACATTGTCTTTAGTACAGCAACTCTGCAGAAGAGCAAGTATATAGGAGAACAAGTAACTGCTTGAATGATCAGGCCATACATCCTTAGCAAAATGGCATTTCCTTAAGTGTGAAAAATGAAACCTGTTTCATAAGAAACATAGGAAAAATGAGTTAGTTAACGTGTAGGTATCTTGTCTTTCTTTGACCTTTGAATATTCAGGCTTGGAATTTCAGTGTTCCCTTGATGTAATTTTTTTAATGAAGCAATAGGAAAAGAAAAGCACATACTTTATGTGGTCAGTCATACTTCCCAAAAGGCCTACCCAAAACCCAAGAAATATTTTTTTTTTTTTTCTGACATTATTCTTCTTGTGGAGGTGGAGACAGAGATAGGAAGAGAGAGAAAGAGAAAGAGAAGAGGGGGTGGTGGGGAGGGAGAGGTGTGTGCATGTAGCATTATGAGAGGGAAATGAATTTAAAATATTGCCTCTTTTTATAAACATTAAGGACAAAAAAAAATAATGAATTTGACAAAGAATTTGACAGTCTTTCACCTCACAGAAAGAAACACAATTGTAAGACTTTTCACCTATTCAAACTGGGAGTTAAAGGTGCACTTTTTAGCAGAGAGGGTCAGGCATAATTGAAACAATTTGCCTAAGGACATGGCAGGCTATCCTTCATTTTCAGTCTTTGTGAGAAGGTTGAATTTCTAAAAACTAAACAGAAATGATGAGTGTCAAGCAGAAACTGAAGGATGGGTTTTTTTGGTACATGTCCTACAGAAAATCAAACAGCATGAACACCACGGTCTTTTTCAGCCTCAAAAATCCATGAATGATTCTAGGTCTCAGGCTGGGGCTCCAAACAATGGCAATCCTTCAGGATATGCAGGGGTCACACAGTCACCCTTCATCTCTGTTCCTCCATGCCCACACTGATTTCTGTCTTTCCCTAGTCTGCCACTTGTAAAACGGAATTTCTTATTGCTTGAAGAGCAATGGGCAGGTAGGGGAAGGTATCATAGAGAAGGCTCATCCCTCATCAGGTGGGCCACAGTGTATCTGGTATAATGTACTCAAAAACATTCTGGCACCTTTGTTATTTCTCCTTTTTAAAGTACAGCAAGATGTATTAATTCCTATTTAGGAGAAACATGAAAGTTAAAATAATTTATCCTTTTATTTTGAAAGAATTTGGAATTTGCTGGGGAATGCAGAAATCATCAGGACAGGAGCCTATATTCTTCAAGGTGATATAGAAAGGCAAATTTTCACAGTAGTGACAATGATGCAGTACAGAGATGGCAGGAAAGTGCAAGGGTTTGAGGCAGGCTGAGAGACTGCTCGTCTATCAGTTGCAAAGCTTTCCTTGTTGTCTGATTCCAGACGAGCAGTCTGCGGTTTACCCTCTTCATGCTCTTCATTGTACAGAACCTCATGATTTTTTCCATTCGCATATGACAGCTCGTTTATTCTGACCTTGTTGACTTACTCATCTGATGTTTTCCTTCCTCACTAAAATCAAGCTTTACTTCCTGCATGCACAGCACGGATCCTAGGAAGAAAGTCTCAAGCGCAAATGAACATCTGTACTTCAGTCTAACATTCACTGGATTGCCACAAGAATCCCGAATCTAGTTTAATACCTACGAAGAAAGATATGTTTGAAAGGAGAAATCTGAAGTATCTAGCTATAAAGAGAGATGTCTGTTGGTGGTTGTAAAAGCATCCTTTGATAACTCAGAAGACAGCAGGGATGAAGAGAGGTATTTTCCCTACTGGTTGATGGAGGTAAGGAAGAAGTTACCTTTCTTCTAAAAATTAATCAAAAACAGCTTTGGAGGCGAGACAAACATGAAAACTATGATGCTAGCACACGAGATAAAAGCCTCTTCACTGAAGTTAGTTATTAGCTCCTTGTTCCCTTACTTCATATCTAATTGCTCCATGCAGCTGACAAAACAGACCTACTGGAGATTAAAATCTCTTTTTGAGCTACAATAACGTCGTATTAGAACAGAATTAGTTTGCATATCTTGTGAGTAAAAAATTAGTACATAGCTAGCACCTTTCCTAATCATTTGCTTCATTAATGGAAGTACTACTATATTACTAACCTTCAGGGAATACTTTTAACACATAATAAAATACATGATAAAAATGCAAGCAACCGGGCTTTTCGCTGAAAGCCAGTAAAAAGTCAATTCAAAGCAGGTACTGCATCTGACAGTGTCAGACTGAAATTACATGCATTAATTTTGGAGTGTAGAATGAATACAGGATCTTTGTAACAAAGACTGAAAATTATTAGCAGATCAACATTTTGTTGGTTAAAAAGTTATCATGGAGGGGGTACATTTCATAAGTCCCTACTTAAAGATTGTAACCATACACCTTAAAGATCTGAATGGGAATTTATACTGTTCCAAGCGTTCTTTTGAATGATGATTTCTAAGACAAATTGGTGACTTGGACCACTGGCTGTATTCCACAGTATTCAGCAAATCTGTCACTTGCATCTATTCTGTACTGGGATGTGCTACTGATCATCTGAGATTCTGGTTTTGTGAGCTTTATAGGGGAAAAAAAAGAGTAGTACGTACATTGGTAATGACATGCTCCATTACAGAGTAAAATGTCCAGAGTGCATTCATTTCAAGAAAACGAAACTTAAATGTACAAAGCACATAGGAAATCCATTTTAATTCTTAATCAAATTCAGTGGGATCAAACCCTGACGGTCCTCTAAGAAAGAAAAGAGTTTTTATCACAGCATGAGAAAATGGATGGTCACTTTTGTTTAAAGATTTTTTTGACAGAACCTTCTTACTCATCAGTCACTGCATTTAGACCATTATTTTTTTTTATATCCTCCCAGTCTCTCTTAGAGTTGTGGATTCCCTCATTGCATGAGCCTGATAAGCGCTCCACATCTCAGGCGAGAGTCATGCTTAACTCCAATCCATGCCAGGAGGCACTTGCACTCTTGCAGGACTACTGTTCCTGCTGTCACGCCATCAGGCAGTCAACATTCTTGCCACAGAGAAAAAGCCTTTCTATCCTTGTCAACAGAAAGCCAGTTGCTCACAAGCCCATTAAATGCCATGCCACAGCACCCCTGGTTCATGCCCTATCTTGTTTTATAAATTCGTACTAATACAGTAATAGTAACTACTTTCACAACTGAAACAGAAAGCATAACCATCACTGAAAAAATAAAATCTCCAGCGTACCTGTTGAACAGTCTGAACCCGTCCACTGTGGTTCACAGCTGCAGAGTCCCGTGTCCAGGAGAAAAGTCCCATGCCCTGAGCAGTGCTCCTGGCACACGGGAAGCGCCGTCTCACAGTTCACACCGCCCCAGCCCGTGGAGCAGTGACATTCCCCTTGAACGCACACACCATGGCCAGAACACATCGGATCCAAGCAGTCCTCTGGAAAGCAGGGAATACACAAATTAAGAGCATAAATCTTGCACCCTTACAGTGGTTTCCTAGTGAAACGCAACATCAGGGATTCAGATTAATTTGGTGATTTTTGTGCCAATATCCAAACTGAAATACTGTTAACAAAAAAAAAAAAAGGAAAAAACAGGCTATGCTAACATCTGTGCAAAAGTATAAGCCAAAACCAGGAAAAAAAAGCAAGCACGTAGACTGTTAGAGATCATATGATTCTGCTTGTCAAGGATATTGTCTTATTTTTAAAATGTGGATTCCCAAGACAGGTCTATTGGCCCAAGTCAGTGAAGTTTGTGCTTCAGTAGCAGGGCTGGGAAAGAAGTGGAACAATTAATAATTACTTCTACAAATGCACATTGTGTTTCCATTTGGGTATTTGTGCTCTGTGTCTTATTTACGTCTGGAAAAAGAAAGATTTACTCTTTCATCTTCCTGTGGAAAGCTATCTCTACAGCCAAAAATTTGATACAAAAAAAATTGGCCATCCACTAACCCTGAATAGTGAATCTCTGACTGAATGCTTGCTGTAAAAAAATCTCATACACTCATAGAAAGTATGTGCTGGGCAATTGCAGATAATGAACAGATTCATAAAAGTCATAACATACTGATGAACAATTTGCAAACAGACAAAGAGCTAAATTTGTTCTCAATTTGGATTAAACTATTCCTAGTGAAAAATTCAGGAGCTCTGTAGAAGAATTTAAATCAGCTGGTTAGTCCTGTATAATCAGCATATTCTTTCATAAAGCCCCAGCATTTCTCTAACAAGACAGATTTTAAGCAGAGCACAGCCTGCCTTCTCTGGAGGCTGCAGGAAGACTGCAGAGCTGAAGAGGATTTGTGGGGTCTGAGCATGGGAAACAATTAGCCAAAAGCCTATTCATGTTAGATCATGCTTCAGACTAATGGTAAAGAGGCACTTTGAAAGTTCTTGTACGTATTTTTCAAGTATCGGCACAAGTACTGTTTTAATAATTAAATTGTAAACTTAGCAAACAGTATTCTGCGCTACGTGAATGAAGAGATGCTCTCTGCTTCGGTAAGGGAAGACTAAATACTTCACACGTAGAGATTAACGGCCTCCAGTTTATAGAACCTTCTGACCTCAGAATAAAGAAGTGATGCTTTATCTTTTGAGCTGCTACGCCGCCAATTCAAGATCTTATTTCAAGATTTATGTTGTAACTTTCTAAGCCTTCCAGGCTTGTGCACAGCACAATGTAATTCTGAAAGAGGGAAATCGGTGTTTCTGGACAATGCGTATTTTGCGAAGCATAGGACAAAAATACTCGGTGGTTTTCTCTCCTCCTGAGACAGCTCTCTATTTTGCTGATCTTTTAAAATTAATTGAGTGACTCCCTAAACAGTTTAAGAAGTATCACTTGCTTTAGTAATGATCATATGACAGGACAAATTCAAAGGACTCCCATAGCAATGAATACTTGTAGCTACTGGTGTTCCCTGGATAGTACATCTGTTACTATGTCTGCTGTGTTAACAATACTGCTATAATATTAAACTCACATTTACATACAATAATGTAATCTGAATTCCTGACGGAATGACTTCCACTACTGCACAAGTTATGTCGTACAATACAGGAAACTGAACAGTCATGTCATGCACACACTTACAATAAAAACCCACTGTACTTGCTTGCATAGGTTTGTTTCATCCACCCTATTTCTACATAATTCAACATTTTTTTTAAATTTAGATGGGTCTCTTACTTTAAAAATCCAATGTTTTCACACTCTTAGTTTCAGTAGCTGTCTGAGTCCATTTATCTCAATTATTTTTTTCAACCATTTTGCAGGATCACTTTATAGCATGAAACAAAGCAACTGAAAACAGCAGTCAGCCTCTCACCAGCTACAGGCTTGTTCGGTGTCACGGCCTCAGTGAGTAAATCTGTGTATTATTTGCTTTTTCCCATTTGGGTTTTCTTGGTTTTGTCCATTCCTGAAACTACCAACAGCTGAGTATGTCAGAAGCATCCTCTTGATCCTCCCGTTAAAAACCATACCAGGTATGTCAAATCCATCAAATCCATCCTGGACATTTTTCTGACTAGAGAATTCAAGCCACATAAAGCGCCTCCTCTGTGTGCTACTCAAAAGAATTACCTAAAATCTATATAGCAGGAAGCACAAAGTATGCCGTCACTAGCTTCAGGCTAAGGGGACTAGTGAAAAATCATCAAATCAGGGCAAGCATGAAGAAGAGTTCTGCTTTCCGAGGCTATGCACAGGGGAAGAAAGTCAAAGCTGATGAGCTATCTCAGAAATGCTAACAGGCAAACAACAACTGCTTCTTTCAATAGATGAGGGCAGACACACATCGGTACTACAGCCAGCAAAAGTACAATTACTTGTTCTCAAAATTTCCCACTTTTTATTAGCCAAGCCTGAAAGGATGCCAGTTTAGTACCCTGAACACAGGCTCACAGTAAAAATGACATATGACAACAGAATTACACAATATGCTCTGGTAAACTGAAACTGTTTGCTGCTCTTTCGGCTTTATGTTGTCAGTACGTTCTTCGCAGAAAAATCTAAGTTGTAACAGAATGAAGAAAGGGAAAAGCTGATTACGATCTTCTGATTACTCTGGAGAATCACCACATCGTATTTTGTTTAAATGATCTTCTGACTGCCTTACCCTTAGCTTTTGGCCAAGTAAAAATGTCCGCACAGGCTCTCTGACAGTGAGTGCTAAGGGACTGAGGTTACTGGCAGCAAGGAGGACTGGGGACGCCAACCACCCTTCCTGCAAATAGTATCTGGAGCCTGAGAGAAGAAAAGTGGAGACAAACAAATCAAGATGGTCTCACAACTTTCACAAAAAAAAGGAATCCTTCCTTGTTGGGATGTTTTCCAGAAACTTTTGGAGGACTGAGAACACACTTCTTGCTGAAAGGCAAAAAACTTCCACCCAGTTCTGTTCTCGCTCCTGAGATTCAATGGAGGGAGGGAACAAAAATTTTCCAAGAATTAGAGTCCTGGACCGAAAGAGAAACTGAGTATTTCAGAGGACTGCCCATGCTACAATTATTAGATAGTCTTATTAGACTATGTTAAATAGCGATAGGACAAGAGGAAATGGGCTCAAGCTGCGCCAGGGGAGGTTTAGATTGGATATTAGGAAAAATTTCTTCACGGAAAGGGTAGTCAAGCATTGGAACAGGCTGCCCAGAGAGGTGGTGGAGTCACCATTCCTGGAAGTGTTCAAAAAACGGGTAGGCGTGGCACTTGGGGACATGGTTTAGTCTAGCCTACCCTTAATTGGTTTAGTGTGGACCTGGTAATGTTAGGTTAACGGTTGGACTGGATGATCTTAAAGGTCTTTTCCAACCTAAATGATTCTATGAAATAATTTTAATCTTTTAGAGTAAAAATGTGAATCTTAGAAATTATGTGATCACCTTCCACTGACTGTCACTGAGACCTGAACACCTTTACCTTTGATAATTTTTTATCTTAACATTACTTTCTGTGAGACAGTAAAGGTGCTTTTGAGCTAAGCAGTACTGCTTCACAGTAAGCTCCTCACATCTATCTCCTCACTTCTTAACTACCTTAAAACAGGTTTGGAGATTAAAGACAAAAATCAACCCCCCTAACTATAGAGAGGGAAACTTCACAAACCTTCCTCACAAATCTCTCCTTTGTAGCCAGGGACACAGATGCAGACGCCCATGATACAAGTACCATGGCCAAAGCAGGTTGGATCAATACACTGTTCTTCTGGAACATCACACTCTGGTCCTTTCCATCCATTTCGACACACGCAGTGACCCTTCTCATATTCTCCATTTCCGCTGCACAGGACTGGACAGGAATCTGAAGAAGGCAGATTGATCCTTTTAATGTATTTACATACTTACACAGATTAACATTTATTGCATTTATCGTTCTGTAAAGTTGCTTTTCCACTCTAGCCCCCAATCCTCCATTTGATTCGAGGGTTGCGACAGGCTGAAATCTTTGAACTAGATAGCGCAGCAGTAATACAATGTCCTCGTCTCCTCAGTCTGCTTCACTGGTATATGTTAATCTTGACCTGAAATGGGGTATCTTAGAAGATAAAAATAATTCCCTCCCCTTGATTGGCCTCTGCAGAGAATTTGCAGTGATGCCTCCTTATGATTTTCAGTAAGATTACTATTTCTTCCCTGTGAAACAAAGCAAGATACTGTCCTTTTCTTCTTTCTTCTAAGCAGACTTAACATTACCGAAGTTTTAGCCATTACTGATCTGCACGTAAACCAGCGATTTGGAAGCTTAGTTTTACAATCCAGTATCAATTTCTGAGCCAATCAAGCTCTTAAAAAAATAAAGTCAATCCTAAATTTGAGGAAACTTTGGAAAAACATGAGAAATTCCAGACATCATATGCAGTAGATGATAGATAATACCGACAGAAATATCTGAAACAGAAATAAGCTCACTTACAATCTTTTTAGCACGCTTTTTGCGCCAATGCTTGAAAATAGTCTCTAAGCTGCTTTAGGTTTCTTTTCTACACCCTGTTCAAGTCAAGACCACAGAAGCATTTGACTTACGTAATTTTCTCCAAAGTGAAACTGTTTGTCATTTTAAATAACAGAAAACATCATGCTAAGCTAACACACTTATTAAAAAATGTATCTATCACGCAGTGGATGCAAAGAGGGATGGAGGAATCTATTAACTCTGAAAGTCAGGGAGAGAGAAGTGTTTGATGCATCTTAGCTCAAGTGCAGCATAAAGAAACTTTCTACGTGTGTGCTTGTGTTGTATCTGCCATCTGGCTGGAAAAAGGAATTTAATCTCCTTTAATCACTTTGAATCTTTGCAAGCCCAGCAGTCACACACCATAATCATGATCCCTGTCATGCACTGTGGGTCAGTTAATATGAGATTACCTTTTGCACAATCAGGTCCAAGGAATCCCGGGAAACAGTGGCAGTGCCCCGAGATACATTCTCCATTCCCATTGCAATTAGTAGAGCAGTCATCCAGGATTTCTGTTTATTCAGAGAGTTGTGCACAAAGAAAAATATATATTGGTTGAATTTGAAATGAATGGCATCTTCACCTCACTCTGCAGGACACATCTCAACATGCAAACAGGTGCAGAAGCAGTAAAAGGCCCATTTTCATTCACAGGGAGCATAAAACAAAATTCCTGTTCACGCAGCTTACAAATATTAGATTTTGTCTTGACAGCTTCGAGATAACAAGTGCATCATTTATATTACACCAGAAAGCTTTTAAAGTAAGTGTTCATGTAAAATTTACCACCATTAAAAGCACTCCAAGAACCAGATTATTTGCTGAAAAATGTCCACCTTAAACACTTTCTTTCATTGCTGAAGTAATTTGGTTGAAACCTGTTTATAGAGTAAATTGCCTTCTATGGTGTTCATTTGAACCATGTGAATTGAATTCTGTGGAGAAGGGTAGGATTTCCACTTCTATACAATCAGATGGAAAAAAAATAGTCTTTTGTACAGTGATGAAACTCAATGCAATAAAGGACTAAGAACTAGATTTGAAGAAAAAAAAACCAAAACACTTTCAATTATGATCTTAAACTTGCCCGTGTTTTATCACACAGCTTTGGATAGCAAACCACTTAACCTCACACATCTGGGGACAGGCTCATATCTGTACATGGATTAGCTGGTTTTAATTTACACATGTATTTCCTACAGGAATTCAGTGGGTTCACTGATTTATATGGGTTTTATGTAAAGAATATGAAGCAAATCCAAGGCTAAGATGCTCCCATGCGTAGCAGGTCACTGTCAGGCCAGCACTAGGACTGAGGGTCTCTGCAGCCCGTGCAGGTGCTGTGCAGGACGGGAGCGGGGCTACAGAACAGCGGGAACTGAGACTGTTTTACGGGCACGTGCACTAATAGACATGGGGAAGTACCTCTGGCTATAGGAAGATGGGAAACGTGACTCCTTTCCCACAAAACAGTTGTGCTGGGGAAAAAGAAGAAAACCCAGATCCTTTTGAAGAGTATCTGTCCATGGAAAGTGATTTGGGAGGAAAAACTTGTCTCAAGAAAGGGCATGCCATTGCAATAGTTCAGCTAATCAAATCTGATATACTTTTAAACTCAAACGTAACTTGTCAAAAGACGGATTATAAGCACATCCCACAACTAATATGAATAACTGAAATAAGTTTATTTTGATCTTATTTATGGACACTTGGACATATAAGGATTAGTTCCTCTTGAAATCTCCTACTGTTATTTTAAAAAGTTCCTTTTGGGCTATCAGTTTATACCAAAGAACAGGCATTTGATATGTATCTGTTCATCAGATATCCACTTTTTGTACACAGATACCTGCTTCAAAGTCAGAAAACCAGTTCTTTTTCAGAAGTAAGTTTTTTCACAGATATGCTGCTCATTATTAATTTTTACATATTACTGTTCATTATCAAGTCTTCTCTTGCTCTATGTGTATACTTGCCTGTCTTCTCAATTTTCCAGCATCACATGCTAAATGCTCCCTACCTTGTTCTGAAATGAAGAATTAACCGTTTGAAAAGTTACTTCCCCTCAATGCAATATCCGCTTTGGGCTGGCCTTTATTCAGCCTATGAAAGTACTTGAGGCATGCCAGATTTTGCATGCAAATTACCTTCCTCAAGGGAAAGTCCGGTCAGGGCTTTAGCTAAAGTGTCAGCACAATCAATTTTGTACATAACTAACATTGAGGAACTCAAAATACTACCTAACAGATGCTCACGAGGAGGGCATGACTGCTTCACACACAGCCAACAGTAGCATTTAGCAGAGATGCATCCAAACTCTTGCTCTACTCTGAGTGTTGCAATCTGTGGTCCTGGTTGATTCCTTTGTTGGCAGAGATATCAAATACGACTCCAGTCCAGTCTGGGGTAAGGAGTACGGCTCAGGGATTTTTTTTTTTTTTTTTTTTGTGGAAACCCCCAAAGAACCAACCAAGAACCATTATGCAAAAAAAAGTATGAGAAGAAGATACACAGGTTATGAAAACACAGTAGCGAGCCCTATTGTCAGTTGCATCAGCAGTAGATTCTTGTAGCATGAACCCTCTTTTTCCCCCAAATGTCTTCTTGCATCCGTTTCTGAGATTAAGTATAAGGGCTCCTGCCTGCATTGTGGATCTCACTGCTCCCCTCTGTAGGACCCAGTCTGTTCTGCTTATCAGCCAGAAGAGGGATGGACAACTTCTTTTTCACCAAATGTGACAAGAACCAAACTGTAGCATTCAATTTTTTTTTTTTTTTTTTTTTTTTGAGAGGGTATGCTGCTTAAAGATGAAATATTGGTTAAACCATCCTGTATAAACACTGCTGTCTTACAGTAGAAATAAACAAGGGGGCAGGTATTTGAATTCTGATCTGGACTGGAGTTTGGCCAGATTTTATGCTCTTCATAGAGCATCTGCAAAGGTGCTTCACAAATTGCTTGAATATTATTTTCTTATATGGCATTGAATAATGGCATCTTTTCTTGCTTGTAAAAAATTCACTTTTCCAAACAGAGCAAATATGAACTTTTAAACAAAAAACAGTCATTACAATTCTATCTCAATTTCTAAATTATTTTCCTGCAAGTCCTTCAAAATCTTGGTATTTGAATCCTACTGTCCTGCTCTGCAAGGTGTTTACCATCAAGTAAAAATAGCATCCAATTGTTCTAAAGAGCAGATGGCATGTCCATTACTAGTAAAGACATCTTGCTAAACATATGGTAGAACAGGTTAACTAAAGGGCATAGTGGTTAAAGTCTTGCAGCAAACTGAGGATGTCATAAATACAACAGTTTACCTAAATTTAAATTCCAAAGAAACCCTACGTGTGAGCGCTGCTCACTAACAACACCTAGAGTTGCAAACATCTGTCCACCTATATGTATTAAAAAGGCATCAGGGATTTGATATGACACCAGGACACTGTCTCCTATATTTGCCTTCTGTGTTCCAAACAAAATGGTGCATTCGAATCATTGTATAAAACAACTGCATCCATCCATCAAACAACAGTCACAACCAAATCCACAAAAGCTGCCTTTTAGATTTTCTAACTGACTAAAATATTGGAAATAAGAACTTAAAGCCTGGATATTTTTTGTAGGATTTATGGTTCCCATGTAACTAGAGAGAGCAGACATAATCTCTTTTACTTTGAGCAAGATAACACCAGAAATTACTCCAGCAATTAAGCTATCGTATAAAAATCTTAACACACATGAAAACGTCACACTTAATTAATTTGGTACCATCCATCTTTAATACACAAATGCTGCTATTTGTCTAATTTTGGCATAAACATGAAGTTGCTCCACTGAGGTTAATTAAACTAAGCTGAAATAAAACATATTTAAGAGAATACTTAAGAGAAGCCGAATCAAGGTCAATAATTTCTTTACAAATACAGCTTTCCAACGTAATAGTCAGAACAACACTTTTATTGTAATGGTTCTTACCAATTGCTGTAGTTAGTACAAACACTTGCTCCATTTTCTTTCCATCATTGTAGAATGCCATATGCCAAGCTCCTTGATCCATATATTCGATGAAACCTGTCTCTTGCAGTGAAGTTAAGATGAGATTCCTGGGAGCTTGCTGAGGCTCCTCGGAGTTTTTTGGTTCCTGTTTAATTAACTGTTTTCCATCCATCAGTTTTACAAAATCAAACTGAAATAATAATGAGCAAAAATTAACGACCTAGCAAATTTTTATGAATCTACTCTGCATGTCTCATTCAAACAGGAATAAACAGCTGAAATCTTAAGAGGAATTGCCTGGCTGACTAAGTACTCACCAATGTGGACAGCAGCTGCATAACCTAGTCCATTTAGCTTCAGTTTCCATATAAAAAGCGTTATGGTAGGTCAGAAATCTGGCATCAAAACTTGCTGTTTGCCATGGCAGGGTGAAGTCAGACTTGCTGCACTAAATACAGCAGATTTACTTCAAAAATTACATGTCTTTATTGGGAGTAATTCCAAAATTCCCACGCTGTAGTACCTACCTTATGCAGTGATTCATCTCAAATGCCAAGAACAGATTAAAGCACCCATTGTTCTATACCAGATTTTAAAATGCCTGTCCCTTAATATCAATATTGTATATCAAAACCTAAATATACTTTTTATTTATATTTAATTCTATTAATACAAATAAGTATCTATTTTTTATATGGAAGCTCTTAATACCTAACCAAGTTGATACTGACAACTTTAAGACCAGTTAACCTCAAAGCATCAGAGATATAAACCTTTCTGTGAATCCCTGTTCAAGAAACGTATATATTTCTCTAGGTTTTTCTAGCCATTCTGATTTTCAGTAAAGTTCAACTTCAGCTCAACTAAAGACCCAGCTTCAATTAAAGTCAATGACAGCTAAAAGGGCATATTTCTAAGATCAGAAGTCTAGTAAATAATTTTCGACGTTAGACTAGATGATGTCCAGAGGTCCCTTCTAAACAATCTCTCCATGATTCCATATATAAGTTTACCACACTCTATGGAGTGTGATCCTGCTATAAGAAGGCTGAAAAATCTATTATCCATAGAAATGACAGCTTCATATGCCAAATACATTAAACCTTAAAAAAAAAAATTGAATGTGGCCAGCAATATTGCATTTTCTTACTGCTTAGCTAGGTTTTCTCCTGCAAAATCCCTAGGAGTAAACCCTCAAAATAATCTTCACATTAGAAGGCAGAAACTTTTTTTGTTAGTTGTTTTTTCCCCCATTAACTCTTTATACTGACTATGTAATCTGTTTGTTTTGATAAAATTGTAAAAAGATTAAAGCATTTTCAAATGATCTGGTACTTCATCCTACTGTCCCTGAAAAGATGATGCTGGAACTACACAGCAGCACAGGCTGTACCTGTCCAGCCCCCCGGACAGTCACGTCGCAGGGGTCACAACTCCTGACCTTGTGGTACGACACCATCCCTTCCTCTGAGAGAGCATGGTTTGAGGGTATATATCCCTTTTTCAGTAAAAGAAGGGGATAAACAGACTGTTCTTTGTGGTTACAGCCAGTCCCTTTTTCCCTCCCTGCTTTGAACGGGTATTGTGAACATTTGCATCCACTGCTGTTTGAAAAGGTAAGCATGACAGAATTAGTATTATTGCTGATTACCTGCGTGTGAGTAGGCGGAATGTTTCTTCTGCCATAAATTCCCAGCAGAGAATCCTTCGCCAGTGAAATGTTAAACTTCAGGTACACGGGGTGATGTATAGTGATCTGAAAGCGCCAGAATAAACCAGGGGGGATCGTCTGCATAACTTGTGCTCCAATCTCAACTTCTCCTGTGTCTATGGCCCGTCCCTTCTGAAACACTAATTTTCCAGAAACAAACAAAACAATCAGTTGCATATTCATGGTGGGTGAAGATAATAGGTCACGAGGTATACACGTGCCTTAGATATATCAGAATATATTGAAAACAACCTCTAAACGGAGGGCGTTTCCCTGAAACCACTGCATTTTTTATTCAACTAGTTGAAAAATACAAATAAACTTGCATGCAATATTTACGACAACAGGCATCACACAGCATTTTTGCACTGGAAATCTTGGAATGCTTTACTGAATACAAAAAGGTAGAAGTGCTGTTGCATAAACCACGGTCTTTACTTATCCGCTCTGCAAACAAAATCCATTCAACTGAACGCACAGAGAGAAGGCAGCAGGAGAGCTTCCCCTGGCATGTATTTCGGACTACTGCCGAACGGGCATTGCATAAGCTACACAAAGGGACACCAGCGAGGACAGAAAATCCATCAAATCTGGTAGGTCAGAGCCCATGTCCAAGCCTAGATTTCTATTAATCACCATTCCTAATGATTTTATTATGGTAGTGATAATCTAGTCCTGGAGAAATAAAGAACATCTGTTTTGGCTTGGACTTCCTGCATGAAAGCGCAACAGGGGCATGAGGATAGGGACAGGCAATCTAAAGAGAAAACTGGCATAATTTCATAATGCCTAACAATAAATTTGCAGACATCTACAGTATGTAACTTCACACATGGGTATGAGAGCGCTGAAATAGAAAGGGAAATGGAATGCGTAAAGAAGTCATTGCCAAACTAAATTGGAGCTGGCTTGCTTTGCTGGCTTGTATCACTATCTTTGTGTATTTTAATGCCTGTCTGTGATCAGCATCCTGACGTGCTGCAAATCACAGACCCAGTCCTGCTAACATCTGAGCTAATTCCACTGTAAGTTTTGCAAAACTCTCATTCACATTTCCATACTTTTTCTCGACTAGAGAAAAAGCAGGACAGTATGCTCGGAAGAGCCAAGGGAAGAAGACTGAATTCAGCAGCCATATCCATTTATGTTTCATTTCATTCCAGTATCACAGTGAAGGATAAAGAGGGGCAATCAAAGTGACTGGAGCCTCACCTTTTACAATAAGGCACATAAATATCTAATGCAACATAATGTACGTGAAATTTTGTAAATTGCCATTGGAAATGAAAACAGCAGTAGCAAAGCTAGGGCCAGCTTTTTCCTGAACGTATTAATAACAAAGATCCTCAGTGGGATCTTACGTAGGCTTTAACTAGTGTAGGAAGTACTTAGCATTCTTAATGAATAGAGATTTAATTTACAAGGCAGGAGCAATTCTCAGGGTACCGGATCTTCCAGCTTTATGGCTGCTTTGTGTCACCAAACCTACAGCAAGAACTAGGAGCTGACTTTTAACACCTTATCACATAAAAGCGTCTATTTTTAGAGCACAGAACTTGTAATCTAATACTCTAAAAATACACCTGTTACTTACTTAGTCAGTTAAAACATTTCCAAATTGCTGCTTTAACAATGTTCAAGGTGAGACTACTTCTGTTCAATTTGCTTCACGGAAAAAATCTTGAATATTGAGTTTTGGAAAGAGAATTAGATTTCCTATGTTGGGCAATGACAGTGGATCCCTTCTCACCCCAACCCATACAAGATCCTACTTGGCTGATGTAAATTTAAAAACCTTTTCCCCTATTTCCAGTACTCCAGAGATATTAAAGCTTAATGATTCTTTGCAAGCAATTACCCTGGGTTAAGTAAAACACTAAGGAACTTTTTGGTGATATTGACACATGGTAATTAATGTGATTCAATTACAAGACAGTAGAGCACTAAGTAAAAAGTCAAGGATACAGTATCATTTTTGAAGTTAATGGCATTGTTGGTTGGTGTTCAAGGTCCCTTAAAATACAGTAACTGTTTCTTAGCTTGTTGAAGTGAGAAGGCTTGTTTCTTTGTTGAAAATAAAAAGCATTACATCTTTAGTCAGGGAGTATTTTCACTAACTGATGTTACCAAATTATCTTGAATACCACGTTAGTGTTGCTAGGCTCAAAACAGCCTATCTCTGAGTTTTTCCACATTTGGCTGAAAATGCCTTTGCTTTAGTAATAATTTTATGTAATCCTTAAAAAACCAGATGCACTCAGATTTACTTTTATCTCATTACACAGGAAAGAAGTGCATGCTGCTGTTCACAATGGTAACATGAAAATATATATATTATCCACCACCTACTGAAAGTATGCAGTTGCAGCATCTCTATCTTTCAAACACTATTTTTTTCAACCGCACAGCATGAAAAGGCTACTGTTAAGAGCCATGTCTGAAGTGCATGTTTTCATACACACGGAGCCACTGTGCTTTCTTTGCAGAAAAAGAATTTAGCTCTGCTTCTGTGCTTAATTGAACTAAGCAGGTATTTGGCTGTACAAAAAAGGCATCTGAAGATACACGGTTCAGACTATCCTCGTATACTTCCTTGCTCTTTCGTGAAAAAGTCCGAAATAAGCTTTTAAAATTGCAGTGCTGAAATACAAGTTCTGTTCTTGTTCTAAAAAAAATCTTTCTCATAACAACATTTTTCTTATGACAAAATATCATTTAATTGTCTATATTCAATTCCTTGTACAGCTCCCAGTCTTGCCGACTGGCATTAATTCTTCCCTACTCTTTCTAAGCACACTTTCCTTGGAAGTCTAAAACAGAAGATAGATTCCTAATCACAGGTTTCTTTTGGCTTCAAGAAAGTAAAACTCTGAACAGCGTGGTGCCAATTATCTTCACAAGAAAGTACCCATATGCTGATTATTACTGATCCTGAAACAATCAATCTCCTTGTACTCCCCTGGTAAATACCAGCATCAATAGGACGTCTGAGTTTTTAATCACATTACTACATATTAAAATGTTAACTCATAGCCGTGGGTCAGTGTGTTACAAAATGACTTCTTAAAGAAATCTGACTTGCTGATTTGTAAACTTGATTTTCATTAAAAGATTAGTTAAAATGTATGCTTTCGAAGTCTGGAAAATCATTCTGTGCTGCTGCATTGAGTTGGAAAAATGGGAGGTCACAATATCTGACAGTAGTTATTTATCCCTGTGAAATCACATCAGAGGCTTCAAGTTTACAGGCAAAGTATCAACTCCCTGTGGTATCCTGCTGTGGTGAAAGGAGTTGCCTGTTGCCAAATCCTCCCCCCCAGCAAATCTATACGGAGAATTTGGTATGAGCACTGGGAATTAAATTACTTATATATATTAAAAGTGATGGAAAGAAATAAAACCAGCAGAAACTAGCCACAGCCAGACTACGCATGTACTGATGCCTGGTACTAAGTCCACGTGATTTTTCTTGTGTTTTCCTAAGTTACTCCTTGTTAGCATACACCCTGGATTACAGGTTACCCCCAAAAGGTGGAAGGGGACAACTGGGGCAACAGTCTAGCTGTATTCAAAACTGACTTCTGAAACTGCTGAATAAGCCCTCAGTCAAGTGGCTCTGCACACACAGCCCTCCATGCTTTAGTGTTGCGGGGGAATTGTGTAGCTACACAAGACAGGGATCGCCTGGGGCAAGGCAGGTGGTTTGGTTTTTTACCTACTACACTGAGTGTCTATTGACTCACATACCCTTTTCTCTGTTCTCAAGCATCTGATTTTTAATATTTTTGATGTTTTTCCTGCACATCCTCCTTTGGAAGCCAAATGTGTTGGAAGAGCTTTTATTAAATCTGTAATATATTGACAGAATGATTTAACGCAGTTGAGAAGACCTATTTGAGATCTTTTTCCATCGTGCACCAGGACAAAAATACAAAAATGTATAAAACATTTACTGCAATTCACTACCAATCCATTCTAAGGGACGAAGTAATGGACAACATCATTGTCTCCTTACATACATTTCTATTGCTCATTTATCTAATATGATCTCTGTCCAGTTGTGCCACATTGATTAAGACTATTGATGTGTGATGTAATCTTCCTTCTGGAGGGACTGGTACAACAATGTCCCACCTTGTCTCATATTTACAGTCATAGATCTTACCTGCCACACACAAAATCAGATCACTGCTCTGCTCTAAAATTTGAAAGCTCTGGAAACCTCCTCTTACTGCAGAGCTCTCAGTACAATTTTACCTTCCTCCTAACAACTGGAAAGACCAGGGTTCATAGTCTACCCCCATCCACTTTTCTCTGACTAATCTGATTTATCCACTTTTTCCGAGTACCATAAAAAGAAATGGGAGGGCCATCTGCTTCTTACAGTCAGAAAGCATCACCATGGTGGTCAATGGGAAGCATGGGCCATGCTGGAGAAAGTGATTTAACAACACTAAATGACAGGACTTGAGAGAAAGGAATTGTGCATCTCTGAGACAGTCCTCCTCTCTGTTTCACACTCCTGGCTGCACAGCCTGCTCCTTTCCCATGCCAGCTCTGGCACTTCTCTGCCCCTTCAAAAGAGCTGGGTCTGCCACTTACATGCCAGAAGCCTATTTGTATTTTTTAACAAAGCCATTTTCTGCTGCCGTAGTGAACTGACGTGTCCTGGTCTTGCATGAGACAATCCCTGCCGTGGGCACGGGGACGCAGGGAGCTGCACGGGGGGGAGTGGGGGCAGAGCAGGACTGTCCGCCTGGCAGCAGGGAGCTGCCACACTGGCTCAGGCATTTTGTGAAACCTCAGTAAATTCCTGCGAGCTGATTCACTATGACTGGTTAAGCCAGGATGTGACAGGATGCTGTATTTTAGCTTACGCCTTCAAGAACTGGATGCCTTTAAAAGCATTAAGATTTCTACCCTTCTGCATATTCTGACCTGTCAGTACAAAGGGTTTCGCTTTGCCTTAACACTGACTTTGGTCTGCAAGACAGGCGCAGCATCAAGCCCTTTGCACAAACGGGAATAAGGAGAGTAAGGTCTCGCCTCCCCTGTCTTAAGACAGAAGCCAAATGCTCTAATCTAATGCTTCTCTCACACAAGAAGGGCGATTACTTTGCTATTGAACATTACCTTCCTAATGGCTTGGGTTGGTTGCTAATTTCAGTGAGAGTTCTGCTAAAGGAAACAATCTGGTTATGGGCTTTTGATACCTGTTTTAAACTTATACTAGAGAAGATAGAACCTGAACTCAAAATACTGTCAAACTGTAGCAAATACAGAATCTGAACAGTAGTAAAGTTTAAATATTCGTAATCTGTCTGTCTTCTCATTCACACATACCTTTTTTTTCCATTTTATCAGAAACTTTTCCTCCGATTGGTGAGTAAGTAGTATCCATAGATTCTGCTCCTTTATTTCCTTTGCTAACTCCATTTTCATATAGCTGCCCTTCAACAGGCTGTAGTTGCCAGGTTAAACCAAACAAGTGTACTGCTGCAAAAAAATGAAGACCAATTAATGGATGTCTAAGCTACACCACCTTCAGTCAGACTAAGAAAGAATGCTGTGACCCAGTTTCTGCAAAGTCAAGTATTACTTCGTTCTGTTAGTAATAAATCAGAATTTCAATGGGTCTAATGAGCAATTTACTATTTTACCTTAAAACGCAATGTTTAATTAGTTTCCACACTTTCTTTTGGAGCTCAGCCAGGTCAGGGTGATGAATTTCTACAGCAATTAATAGCAATACTTGCAATTAAAAGGATAACAGTTGAATGAATTTAGTATTGTGTGACAGATTCTAATGCTACATCAATGTTGTCCCTCAGCTTTCAACTGTCAAACTGCTCAGAGTCTGTTGATTAAAGCACTGCCACCAAGTAAAACTTCTCACCTTTCCAACCCAGTTGTAAGTGAAACTGTGCCTACTGCATTCCCGAATCTTTTCACTTAGGTTAAACATTAGTGAAAACACTGACTCCATAGATTTACTCTAGAATTACACTGCAGATAAAAAACTGGCTCTCGATCTAAAATATATGCAATTATTCTACAACACATTTTAACAGAAATATAGTTGTTATTTATGTATGCACTGGGAAATCTACTAAATTAATCCTTTTATGAAGTTATAAACTATCTTTACTACCATACATGGGGGCTGCCTGCTCCACTTTGCCTGCACAGCCATTCACTTTTTCTGCTTTCCTTCCTGCGTTTCTGATCTGAGGCATTGAAGGATGGCAGGAGAAAGATAACAACAGAGGATCTTATTTTAAGCATAATATGATAGTACTGCAGTCATTCTAGACAATTACCCAGGGCCTTACTGAGGAGGGCAAATTCTTCCAAGGAAGAGGTTGCCTTAGCACTGAATTAACTCAGCAGGGAGAAGTGATGACCCACTAAAATATGGATTGAGGATACCCCCCACTGAGAAGCTGAAATTGTCACATAAAGAGCAAAACCCGAGGAGCAGGCTCTTTAGCCACGTGCAGCAATTTGCACTGAGTAGGATCTGCCCACAGTGGGAGCCTAAAAGGCAATGCATTGGCTCTTCCTGAATCATGTAGGAATGTCAGAGACTCTCAGGAGAAGCAAGTGTGATCTAGAACAGGTCTTGCATTTAGAAAGTACATGGTTTTATTTTGCACTTGCACATACTTTACGGAAAAAAAAAATCTCAATACAAACAGGAGACCTAAAGTCTATTATCTATTTTCTATGTGTTTGCTCACAAACCTCCCTTGCATGCTGAAAAGTTAAATTACAAAGCAAAACCTGATGCCTTCAACGGGTTCCTGGCAAGGGCTTGCCAAAACTACCATAGGAATGCAAAGCTGCCAATCTACAATCATTAATTCCAGATCTGTGCACTCCTGGATCACTCAGCCACAGATACATGATCCAAATCAAGCAAATGAGAGAATTTCTATCAAATTAGTGAGGTGACAGTATTTCTTACACATTTCTATTTTTTACATAGGCTTCAGGAGAAGGGAGCCAAATTTACTGAATTCACAACCCACTGTTTCACCATCAGATCTGGGCTCTGGAGGCACACCACTGGACTGGACACTAAATTCTCACTCCCCAGAATAGATACTAGAAGCTTACTCCAGTGTTAGTAGTGAGATCTCAAGACAGAGACTTGCCTGGATTGCTTCATATTCCATGGACTTGAAATTGTCAAGGGACCATGCTAAGACTTTGAAAAGGGTCTTGCAGTCAGATCACACAGACCTAAGCTCTGATCTCCGAGATTATTAGTGCAAGGCAGATTACTTCTACGAACAGCAGATACAACAAAAAAACCCATGCCTTGACATCTCTAGAGCAGGCAGCTCTTGCTCCCGGCTTGAGCTTCTGGACATGGTTATGATTTAAATTGTTAATAACAACAAAAAGGAACAAACTTCAGTGGGACTGATAACTAATGGATGTACATTTCATTTATACTAATGCAAATAATTATATCAGCACTTGAAACAGATCAACACTAGATGCAAAACATAACTGCACACATCAATAAGCTTTTAGTGGTTACAGAATCACGAATACAATCTAGTTGCTTTCTTACACTATTTCCCTTGTTGCTATTATTCATTTCCTAAGACAGCATTTGCATGTGCTGCAGAGGGTATGTCACAAAGCAAGGACTGAATACGTAATGCACCTTTTTCCTTACTATATGTCTTTTCCAGATTACATACATTATGCATTTTGTCATCCATTCGCACCAATTTGAATAGTTTGCTTGCTTTGTCTTCCTTCAGGCTGGGAAAGTGCTGTTGTTTTTATAGTTTGTGCCAAAGCTTGGCAAGCTAGCAAAACTATTTGTTTGACAGTCAGTTTCCTCCCTGAGAAACACCAACTGTATTGTAGAGATGATGGTATCTGCCAGCCTTGGACTTCTAGTCCATGGGAGATGCCACAGGATACTGCTAAACCAGCTTCAAGTTGAACAACGTGCAAGACTGAGTGTTCTAACAACAAAGCACATTGCTATGAAAATAAGGTCTACTTGAATTAAGCTGAATGACTTCCATCTCTGCAGAAACCTGGTCACCTTGCAGTCTTAAAATCAATCTGATTTTCATTACATTACCTATAGCTCTTGAGAAATTACCTTCAGATCCAGATATCACTCTGGTAATAACCAGACCACATACACCCATAAAGCCATTAATTCTTAGAGGTACCTTTTTCAGAAGTTAACTACAGGCAATAACGTTTATTTAGCGGACACAGAGCCTTAGCTTGCCTCTTCATTTTCTGTGATACTTTTCTTTTACCTAGGGTATACATAATTCCCTACAAAGCTTGTGTCTCCTACAACATATGTACATCATGTTTTAAATATACAGATATTTCACCAAAGAAGATTAAATAAAACTTTCAAATCTCTCTCTCTCAAATCTCTTCAGAAATAAGTAGGCACATACTTAATTTCATTAAAAAGCTCAAAAGAACTTCTCTTTTGAGTCATTCTCTCTTTGTTTTTTCTAGTGAATTTCTGGCTTTTGCTTTTCCCCTTTTACACAAAGGGGCACAGAAAATGCTGCGGAATTCAACAGTGGGCCACAATGTCATTTCCCACAGCATAAATCCATTTGTACATCTGTACTCCACAGACCAAGTAGAAGATGACACCATCACTCTGTCCAACTCGGGACTGGGCTGGGTAAAAAGGAGGGAGATTCATTTTCTGACGAAGGTCTCCGCCCTTTCCTCAAAGTGCAGTCTTCCAGACTGATCTTTACACAGAAAGACCTTGACTGCAGCACTTTTGAGGGCTGGCTGCTGAGTAACAGTACCAAACCCCACCATTATGACTAAAGAGGCATTATTGGACGTAGCCTAAGTTCCCACAGAACCGAAAAACCAGCCTTTGAGGTTTGATGACTACACTGATATTACAAAAAAAGCAAAAGGTACTTTGGCTCTGCATACCTGGCATTCCAGAACAATTCTGCAATCAGATACCCTGTATTTTGCAGCACCTAAAATACCTCAGCTGCTGGTAGGGTGCATAAGGTCATCGATGAACTGCTACAGTTCCAAGCAAAAACCAAGGACTACCGGGCAAGCGGAGATTAAACAGCTTGTTAGCAGCATCACTGTGCTTCACAACTGCAAAACTCATGCTTTAAGTTAGAAAGGGCTGTGGTGAGTCTTCAGGAACATCAGCCCATAACATCCCTTCATCTGGGCCTAACTGAAAACACTGAGTGCCAATATTGTCCCTGCTGGTAGCAACCGTGCTTCTTTACCTGGCATTCTTGAACTTCCAACTTGATTTCTCTGTTTCCTTGGTTCTTCCATCCTACTGCAAAGCTCATCTGAAAAGATATTCTTTCTTGGCTTGCTGGAACCTCCAGTGTATTCCCCCCTCTATCATTACATTATTACTTTGTTCTGTGTTATTTATGAGTTGCATTCTGCTCCGAGCAGAGTTGTACACTGCTTTCGCTGAGGTGATCTGGAGGCAGGCAAATATATCTGAAGGCAAAATTTTACCTTCTTTACAATTGAGCTTATACGATAGATGCTAAATTTGGAGGAGTCTGCAGTCAGTGGAGCTGAAAAGACTGAAGGATGCCACAGGATTATGGTGAAACAGCTTCTTCCTCAGTCACCGTGCCCTTGCCAGGCTCCACAGGGGAGCTGCCTCTGGGTAACTTTAAACGACCTCACTCTCGAATACAGAAGATTCTACTCATAGTAGAGAGATTTTCTTGGCTAATTTATTACGTTTCTTAGGTAAAAAATAATTATTAGGTATAAAACAGATCTCTTGCAGGAGAAGATAAATTAAAGGCCTACATCTTCTACCCTTTCCATAAATTTCCTTCATGGAACAATGACATGAAAAGCTAGCGTGACTTCATGCTGCCTAAGGGATTTTCTCGATCCAGAGGCAGGTTTTTAGTTGCTTCACATTACTACTGTAAGTGAAACTAGTCGGGCCCTGTTCGGAACCAAAGCTTGGGTCTTCACCTCTGAAGTAAATGGCCAGATTGCTTATTTTGTTCAGCATTTAAATAAAACAAACTGACACTTCCAGATAAACTAACTCAGTCCCTGCAATTTTGCAGCATACTTGAGTAAATATTCACAAATATATAAGCATTCTTTTCAGAACACACTTTGTAAACTGGATTAACCCACCATCTGCTACGAAGCCAATGATCTAATTTAATTTATTCTTATCTACCTTCTGTGTAAGCACAGCTTGTCAACTCCTGTGCTACACGTTTGGCAGAATATGTATAAGAGGCTTGGCTCCAGTGCAGAAGAGACTCTCGGTAGTGAGGAGATGTCAAAAAAGTCCTGTGCAATAAGTACTTATCAACCCGCAAGCGAACTTCAGAGGACAAAAATGCTACAAATGTGAAGGCTCTCCAAACTGCTGACCTCCACTAAAGGCTTTTGTTTAGCTTTCTCTGCTGTGCCCAGTTATTTTACACAATCTCAGTAGATCATCCCCCTGAAGCCTAGACTTTAGAAGAGCTCTAGTAGAATGTGTATCAGCAGCTGACTATTCTTTCTGCACCTGCTCTGACCAAGCGCCAGGAAAGTATTTATTTTCTATAACTGCTAGCAGGTTCTGCTTATAAAACTGGATTTCACTGTGGCATGAAGCCACGGGTGCACCAGTGCCTCAGTTCCAGTTGGGCGCTGTAAAGGTGAAACAATGTGAAAATACCTGAATACAAATAAGAGTCAGAATCAAAGTTCTGATCCTGACCTACAGAAGGGGAGTTCTTTTTGTAAGTTCATTTTGTAAATAAAATGCTATGTCATTCTGCTTTAAGCAACTGAAAATTTGAGACTGTTAATATTTGATTCAGTCTTAAGAATCTTTTTTTTTTTTTAAATCCATATTCAAGTTATAAGTTATTTTGGACCATATGTGGCCTTTCATGAAATAAGGATTTTTCCATATATTTGTTATAGCCATCTTAACTCTCAAGCATTGTCTTCTTTCTCAAGCAGTCTTCTCTTTATACCTAACATATTTTTATACCTGGGAATAGAAATATCCCCTCCTCTTTTGCAATCCTCCTACTGGGATGTATAATGACTAGTCTGGTTACTAAGTCATACATTAGACTTAGGAACAAACAAAACCTAATCTTAGACAACAGTACAATGCTGTCAGGCTTTGTCCTCAGTGTACTTAAAGATTTGTGACAATATCAAGTTCATTGGCAAGACCCAGGCTCAGAGAGAACAGACACCATGATTTCCAGCTGTGAAACTCTGATGTACCTGTCTCGGTGAGACCTATCCCACTAAGGAGTTCAACATTTCAGAGTTGCAGATCTGCATCAGAGCTTTTACGGATACCTGAAACATTTAGCAATGTTTACTATACCATGATATTCTTCAGTGTAAAACCAGCCTATTTTCCCCTTGAGCCTTCTCTCCATTATTTCTAGTTCTCAGAGTTAAAGATTTCTATTTTATATTGTATAAAGCTATGCAACCAGTATTATAAATCTATGCACTGAGATACATATGTCCTTAAAATTTGGCCTGGCCTTTCCCGATGTTGAAACGATCACTCCTCTACCTTGTGCACAGCATGAGAAATGGTAGGTCACAATGGCAGACAGCAGAGAGGTTTTAATTTCCTCACCCTCCATATGAATATAATTTAAGACCCAACACCCATCTCCAGTGCGTACTCATAAATAGTGATAATACCATGAAGGATAGGGACAACTTCATATTCATACTTGAGAATTCATTTGTATATAAAACAGTCATTTTGCAGTCAGGGATGGTTAAATCTAAGAACATGGGATGCAATTTTCAGAGGCACTGAACATTTGCATCTCCTGCTGAAATCAATAGGAACCATAGGAGTTCAGCACCTTTGATCAATAGGACCAATGATTTGCAAGTCCAAATCAGCTGCTCATAAAATGGTAAGGTATCATGGAAGAAAAATCTTACTTACTAATCGGCTAAAAATAACTGACTAGATGAGCAGCCACATCAAACATTGTATTGTACTGAAAGAGAATGGCATGGTGCTGAAAAATTACAGAAAAAAATATTGTATTTCTTATTGTCTCTCTTGTATTTGCCTTATTTACCCTTCAATTTGCTGTCAAATTTCTTCTTTAATTGCTGATGGCTTCCTAGGTTTTTATTATAATGATATTAAAAAAAGAGAATATTTACTACAGTTTTCCACAACAGTAGCCTATTTTATACTCTTTGTAGCAACACAGACCAACAGATGAACAGAGAGACACAAGTGTTGACTACATTGACTCAAATAGATATGTTGTCTTTCCTGTGATAATATGGAATCTATGTTATAGCCTTCGGACATCAGTATGTACAGTGCCTGCTAGTCCTCACCTTACTTCCCAGACAAAATAAACTATTTTAAAAGTATTAGAGAAATTTCAGTTTTCTTTTCCACATTGCCCTTTTGCAAGGTGCCATCTCTGTAAATACCTGAGCCTAGGCTGGTGACGCAGACCCAGCTCAGTCCTTTCAAACACCTCATACCAGGGAAATATACATCGACACATAGCCAGAGATTTATCAGTTTCTGTTTTACAATAAAAAATAGAAAAACTTTAAGGTAACTGGATTTCAAAAATTCTCCCTCAAGTTGTTTTTTTTTTAAAATTAAAAATTTGAGCATAAATTTGCATAAATCTTTAAAACACACACAGCTCATATGCCCTCCAGAGGCAGCGAGAGCTAGCAGGCAGATTTTGCCCATTTCACATTGCTGTCTGAAGAGCAGATAACTTCTTTTCCCTACTCAGCCTTTCACTCTGCCTTAACTGAAAGATCTGCCCACTTCCCATAGCCCCAGCTAGCTCCCAGGAGCCGCTGGTGAAGCCGCTGCAGCCCCTGACGCACCGCCGACATGCACCAACATCACCTCCGTGCTGGGTGTCCCAGTTGCTCGCCTGCCTTCCTCCCCTCTTCGTGGGCAAATTCAAGCCATTGTGCCCCAGATTGCTATGAATGCATTACAGTTCTCAACATATATGAAATTACAGAAGAAAAATAAAGCTATATATTCCTTTATTCGATAGAAAATAATTCAACACATTTACAGCGTGGAGACCGAACATCCACTTTATGAAATGAGGTTTTTCTGCAGTAATTACTATGACTTTAGAACCTATTCACAGAAATTACTCCTGTTGAAGTGAAAATATGTGTTTTACTTGATAAACTAAGTATTATGACTAAAGACTTTCAATAAATTGGCTGTTACACAACCATTTACAGGGTTCTATAATTTCCTTACTGTCCATATAATAGCCAAATTTATTCCAGAAAGGACCAAATAATAAACACGGTGATTATAGGCCAAAAATGGAGAAAAACATGAAAAGTTTTTTTTTAGCTGACTTGTAGTTCAAAGGAAAGAAAATACAGAAGTATGTATTCTCAAGTAAAAGCTTCTCTATTGAGTCTCACTGATAATAAGGAAAGACTAAAAAATAAAAGAACAAACCCATTTTGTTCCTTTACCTTTTGACTGAAAAGAAATCACAGCTTAGAGCATTCTGGCACAGGTCTCAATTTGTTACAAATATAAGAGCCATTTGCAAATTTTTGATCTGGAATAAGCTTTAGGTTTCCAAGATTTTGGGAATGTTCTGACTTGAGGCTGAGATTTGGGCCTATTTTTAACAGTAACATGTAGCTCATGCATCTAACAGCAGTTCAAGATATTTGAGAAAGCACATTTAAGTTATTAGGTAAGGGAAAGAAAAAGCTTAATGTTAAATTTTGATCTATGTTCATTTGGCCTGAAATCGCAGCACATTGTAAGTTAATGCACACCATGCCATAAAACACAATGGTAAAAATAATTTTCCCTTTACATAGTCTCCCTTATTCTTCCAGTAACAACCACTGAGCTGATCCCAGGTTAAGTTTGATCCTGAAATTAAAATGAGTTTTGTTTTTGCAATTTGGGCCCAAGTCTGCAGTCATTGCTCAGACATAACTCCCTCTGACTTGAAGGAAACCTGCCTGGAGTGAGGACTGAGGGACCTGAATCATGGTAAGCAAAGAGAAAATACTTGGGGGAGTGAATTTTAACTTCAGAGTGTTACATACAGCCTGATTTTGTATATTCAACTACTCGTATTTAAAACACGCACATTTAAATTTTTGACGTGAAAAGATAGGCAAATATGAAACCCTACAGAGCAAGTGAACTTTGAAAATAGTTTATATGCTCTTATTCATACCTAACAAAAGGGAAAGAACTAAGGTGCCTGACTCATAAGAACAGACCATGAACTTATTTAAATATTTAACCAACCAGAAATGGGCAGCATGAATATTAATTTGGAATAAACTAACTAATACTACCCAAATCCGTAGGGAAGCTTATGCAACAGAAAAATTTCTTGGGCAAACAAGAGCAAATAATAGCATCTTGGAAAATTTTCTGAATTAGAATTCCTGGTTCAGAGATTTATATTTTGTTATAGGACACATATCTAGAAGTACTAATAATTTATAAAATACAAAGCTATCTTCATTTTACCTAGTTCTGCCCAACTAAAGAAAACCTGTTACATCTTTGTGTTACTAGGTTAAGATAAACACAGACACGTCTACAGGAAATTCATATAAAGCTTTTTAATTCATAGAGACACGGAGCGCTTACAGCCTTCTCAGGCTGATAACATGCAGCAGTATATCTCTAGGAAGTTAAATTGTCAGTGGCAGACTGAAATCTAAGCAGGGATGAAACAGACAGTGCTTCATCCAGATAAAATCAAAATGGTGTGGGTAGGATATATATGAAGCAAGCAGATGAGGCTGCAAAATTATACAGCCAGTCCTAACTGAGGGCATATGCTCACCAGCTGTTACGTAAATCTGCAATTAATGTAGCTTACTAGATCCTCAGGTGCTTTCAAATAATCATACACCAGAAATGATCAAATCTGCCTTCCCATCTGCATTAGATGAGGATGTTAAAAAAAATCCCTCCTGATGAGCATCTCATTGACAGTAACCAGAACTTTGTCACTATGGGACAAAAAAAAAAACAACCCAGTGGAAAACAAAAATGACTGAAATTGTAATAATTTTCACTATAAAGACATTTATTCAGAGAATATAGAAAATCAGTGGCCACTTATCGGTTTGGAGGTATCTGTACTTGTATCTCTGTACAAGTTTTACCAAGTACAAACCACTCTTTCAGGCAAACCCAGAGTTATCCCATTCGAGCTATAAGATGCTGGGGGTACTCTGGCTCCTGCCCACCTGCAAACCGGCAACTAAATCAACAAACCAAAAGTGTGTGTGAGAAAGTGTGTCACACAAGCAAAAATGAATTAGATTTCTCTATGTTTACAGAAGCCACAGTCGCATTCCAAGATTCTACGTAATGAATGTTTTGTAATATTTTCAATTCAGATTGAAAAACCAATGCGATAATTAACATTCAGCCAAAACCTCATATAGTAAGTCACAGACTTGGTCTCCCATGTATGACTGACTCCAAGCCCACCTCCAATATATCTATCTTACATTTTTTGTAAGGAAGGCGTTTCTAGCTGCTCTGATAAATCCTGCCAATTTATCGTGAGAACAAAATTGCAAAGTTAGGTACTTACAAAGATGAGTCTGAAATTAAGTAACTGCACTTCAATCTATGTAACATTTTTCTGAAACATAAATTCAATAAAGGGACAGCAAAATATATCTCAGAAAACATGGTGCAAAATACTATATATTTTTAGAGCCAGCTGTCATTCTAGCCAATGTTATAAGAATTAAGAGGAAAAAATGAAATATTTAAATTGTGATCAGACTGATGAAATAAAGGTATCAAGGCAAAACACAATTAAGTGTTACCAGTCTTTTCCAAATAATTCTTTCGGACAATGATGTTGTAAGCCTTAATATGAAAATCAAATGTTTACTTTAAGAAAAATATCACAGCAATTAAAATCAGTAGGAGTCCTCTGCTAGTATAAACATGTCATCCTGAATAATATTTCTTTCCCTATTAGGCAGTAGCAAGGTTAACAGAGTAGAAAGTTAATGAGAATTCCATGTCGTATTCAACCTCTGGCCAACCTAGCATTTTTTTTTGCCAGAATTTACAAAACACCCAATGGCAAACATTATTAGTAAAACATGATTTGTATTAGCGTAAAAGCAAGCAAGACAACAGAACAGAAAAGGTAAAGAATAATTCAGCATAGAAAAGGAAGAGAGGCTTACCGATAACATAGGCTAGCAACAGTGCCAGGGTAACGGTAATAGCGGTAGCACTCAAAGCAGTGCACTTCCAGTTGCAACACCTGTAAGGTTTGTTAAAAGTGAAGGCAGGTCTGGAAAAGGTACTTCTAGGAAGAGGCCTAGGAGGTGGAGAGTAAACAGTATTGGATGTTAAAGGATAGTTCTGACTGGCTGCGCTGAAGATAGCTGAAGACCCAGATCCATGTTTAAATAGGAAATGCCTACGAAAAGAAGACAAAGAACCATGTTGTAAAAACCACCGTGTGATTTAAGAAGCGAAAGGAACTACATGATAAATACTGTACGATAAGTACTGCATATATCCACAGAAAATAGCAAAGACAGGAAACTGTGTATTTGAATACCCTCTGTACCGGAAGTCTTTCAACCACACCTCAAGATTTCCAGCAATCTTTTAGTGAAACAATATAACGTAAATGAATTCTAAACTATCCTCCCAGTGGTTCAGAGTAATGCCGAGGGAAGGTTATTGCCCAGTACCGTACCCGGGGTCCTCCAAGGTGACAGCCCCTGCGTCCCTTGTTACACGGACGTGCCTCAGACATGGGAATCGTTGCCGGCAGCGCCCACTCCGTCCACAAACACACAACCGGGTTTATCTCACCAAGAGTACAAAAAAAGTGCAGAAACCACTACCACTCTGAATATTTATTTTTACTATGGATTCTCTCCAGACTATAGGAAATAACAAAAAAGAAAAAAGAAAAAGGAGAAAAGAGAGGGGGGGACGGACAGAAAGAGGGACAGAAAGAGAGTGAAAAGAGAGAAAGGTGACTACTTATTGGAAAATCTAAAAGGATAATCCATTTGAAGGCCTGTAGTTACTGTACAGGTGAGTACAATTTGTTTAGTATTCTTAATTGAGCTATTTTGAGAGCAGTTTTTCTTCAAATGCTTTTGCCTACTGTGGTGATTCTCAAACTTACTAAGAACGAATTCATTTGGAGACCTATTTCAGCATATTTTGGAGGACTATTTTTGATTGCCTTCAAGAAAAAACAGCAAAGACCTACATTAGCACAAAAAATAAGGTACACAAATGTGCCTTGCAGAACGGGCTCTGGTGCAGAAATACAGTGATTGTCTATAGGAAGATGGATGGTTTCCAGGACTGGCAAGTACTCCCCAAGAGAATTTGGGAAAGGATATTTAATTTTAAACAATAGCTTACTGTGCTACATGCTCAGAAATTGTGGCAAAAAAAGGACACATTCCAGGCTGACCGTACCAATCATATTCTTTTGGAAACACCAGCTTTCTTTGCACCTTCTTTCCTTTGTTTTACGTAAGTGAGCAAGCTTCTTCAGTGCACTCTTATCTGACAGGTGCAGATCTAAATCTCATGCCATAGCATGCTCCCAAAGAAGTTTAGAGCATCTCGGTGTTCCTCTGTATCAAGCCCCGAGGTCTGAGCTGAGAAAGCAAGTGAAGGGGCACTGATACTACGCAGCTCACAAGACCAAGGACTGCCTCGGCCACAGGGCTGCCACTAGAGCATTGTTTTAGCCTGAATCTCTGTAGCCTTTCTGTTGAGTCCCCTGACTCAGGAAGGCATTTCCTGGAGAACAGCATTCAAATCTCCCAAGCTTGCCAGCTCTTTGCTTTGGGAGCCAGCCACTGACACGAAGCAATGACCCGCTTGCAGTTCAGGTGCTTTGAACTGTGCCTCGTTCATACGAGCTCCCAGCTGAGTAAGAGCACCTGTGACTGTTGCGGCTGTCGGCTCCTATACAACCCACGTCTCTGCTCCTCCATCAGCTGAGAGCTGTGCAAGTGCTCTGTGGACCCCAGGCGAGCATGACCATGCCACTTGTGCTGGGGGTGCAAGTTGCCCTCAGTTGTTTCTGCCAAAACTGAAGGAGGATCTTGCATTTAGAATCATGGGGCACTATGATGCCTTAGAGCCAAAAGCCACAGACACACCTCACAGCTGAAGTTAACTGGCCAATGTTGACAAGGTCCAGAATCTTCCCAATGACAAATGTACCTTTACACCTTCAGCAAGGCACAAGACAACTTTTTAAATACATACATGGATCAATCAATCCATGCTGGTAGAATTTCTTTGATGGATTCACAGCGGGATGTACACAGGATCAAACACTGAAGAGTATGAAACATGATTATACTGTGACATTTGACTTTAAGAATATTGTAAATACGTGTTCCTGAAAAGGTAATTGCTAAAATGGTGTAATGAGTACGATATTATGTATTTCCATTAGAAGACTTTAAAAGAAAGGTTACAGTTCTCAAAATGCCAGATTATGGAAAATAAAAAGGTATTACAGAGCAGTTTTATCTTTTAAAGGGCCTTTTATTCAGGCAGTTACATAAAAAAGAAGGTAAATGAGAATACCAGTCAGCTTGCATTAC